>NC_090652.1:253022237-253389737 GCF_040937935.1 Hyperolius riggenbachi
AATCACCCGCCCACACCCTCAGAACGCCCTCAGACCCCAGCCCTGATCACTTCGCCAGTGCATTGCTTGCATCTATTCCCCCCTCTAATCACACCTTGGGACACCTATCAATCACCTCCTGTCACCCCCAGCACACCTACCCATCAGATCAGGCCCTAATTTGCCCCGTGTGGGCTCCTGATCACTTGGCCAAACCCTCAGATCCCCCTCAGACCCCCTTCCGATCACCTCCCCAGTGCATTGATTGCATCTATTTTCCCCTCTAACCACCCCCTGAGACACCCATTACTCACCTCCTGTCACCCCCCCCCCCCCCCCCCTAGCACTCCTATCCATCAGATCAGGCCCAATACAACCTGTCATCTAAAAGGCCACCCTGCTTATGACCGGTTCCACAAAATTCGCCCCCTCATAGACCACCTGTCGTCAAAATTTGCAGATGCTTATACCCCTGAACAGTCATTTTGAGACATTTGGTTTCCTGACTACTCACGGTTTTGGGCCCGTAAAATGCCAGGGCGGTATAGGAACCCCACAAGTGACCCCATTTTAGACACCCCAAGGTATTCTGTTAGGTGTATGACGAGTTCATAGAAGATTTTATTTTTTGTCAAAAGTTAGCGGAAATTGATTTTTATTGGTTTTTTTTTCACAAAGTGTCATTTTTCACTAACTTGTGACAAAAAATAAAATCTTCTATGAATTTGCCATACACCTAACGGAATACCTTGGGGTGTCTTCTTTCTAAAATGGGGTCACTTGTGGGGTTCCTATACTGCCCTGGCATTTTAGGGGCCCTAAACCGTGAGGAGTAGTCTAGAAAACAAATAGGATGTTGGGCCCCTTAGCGCACCTAGGCTGCAAAAAAGTGTCACATGTGGTACCGCTGTACTCAGGAAAAGTAGTATAATGTGTTTTGGGGTGTATTTTTACACATACCCATGCTGGGTGGGAGAAATCTCTCTGTAAATGGACAATTGTGTGTAACAAAAATCAAACAATTGTCATTTACAGAGATATTTCTCCCACCCAGCATAGGTATGTGTAAAAATACACCCCAAAACACATTATACTACTTCTCCTGAGTACGGCGGTACCACATGTGTGGCACTTTTTTACACCCTAAGTATGCTAAGGGGCCCAAAGTCCAATGAGTACCTTTAGGATTTCACAGGTCATTTTGCGACATTTGGTTTCAAGTCTACTCCTCACGGTTTAGGGCCCCTAAAATGCCAGGGCAGTATAGGAACCCCAAAAATGACCCTATTCTAGAAAGAAGACACCCAAAGGTATTCCGTTAGGAGTATGGTGAGTTCATAGAAGATTTTATTTTTTGTCACAAGTTAGCGGAAAATGACACTTTGTGAAAAAAAACAATTAAAATCAATTTCCGCTAACTTGTGATAAAAAATAAAATCTTCTATGAACCCACCATACTCCTAACGGAATACCTTGGGGTGTCTTATTTCTAAAATGGGGTCATTAGTGGGGTTCCTATACTGCCCTGGCATTTTAGGGGCCCTAAACCGTGAGGAATAGTCTTGAAACAAAAATGATCTGTGAAATCCTAAAGGTACTCATTGGACTTTGGGCCCCTTAGTGCAGTTAGGGTGCAAAAAAGTGCCACACATGTGGTATCGCCGTACTCAGGAGAAGTAGTATAATGTGTTTTGGGGTGTATTTTTACACATACCCATGCTGAGTGGGAGAAATATCTCTGTAAATGGACAATTGTGTGTAAAGAAAAATCAAACAATTGTCATTTACAGAGATATTTCTTCCACCCAGCATGGGTATGTGTAAAAATACACCCCTAAACACATTACACTACTTCTCCTGAGTACGGCAATACCACATGTGGCACTTTTTTGCAGCCTAACTGCGCTAAGGGGCCCAAAGTCCAATGAGCACCTTTAGGCTTTACAGGGGTGCTTACAATTAGGCACCCCCCAAAATGCCAGGACAGTAAACACACCCCACAAATGACCCTATTTTTGGAAAGTAGACACTTCAAGGTATTCAGAGAGGAGCATAGTGAGTCTGTGGCAGATTTCATTTTTTTTTGTCACAAGTTAGCAGAAATGGAAACTTTTTTTTTTTTTTTTTCTTTTTTGTCACAAAGTGTCATTTTCTGCTAACTTGTGACAAAAAATAAAATCTTCTATGAACTCACCATGCCTCTCAGTGAATACTTTGGGATGTCTTCTTTCCAAAATGGGGTAATTTGGGGGGTATTTATACTATCCTGAAATTCTAGCCCCTCATGAAACATGACAGGGGGTCAGAAAAGTCATAGATGCTTCAAAATGGGAAAAATCACTTTTTGCACCATAGTTTGTAAACGCTATAACTTGTACCCAAACCAATCAATATATGCTGAATGGGTTTTTTTTTTTTTAATTAAAAACATGTTTGTCCACATTTTTCGTGCTGCATGTATACAGAAATGTTACTTTATTTGAAAAATGTCAGCACAGAAAGTTAAAAAAATCATTTTTTTGACAATTCATAGTCTTTTTTGATGAATATAATAAAAAGTAAAAATCGCAGCAGCAATCAAATAGCACCAAAAGAAAGCTTTATTAGTGACAAGAAAAGGAGCCAAAATTCATTTAGGTGGTAGGTTGTATGAGGGAGCAATAAACCGTGAAAGCTGCAGTGGTCTGAATGGAAAAAAAGGGTCTGGTCCTTAAGGGGGGTAAAGCCCACGGTCCTCAAGTGGTTAAACCATTCCATTGTTGCCCTGGCTTTATGCTTAGGGTCGTTGTCCTGCTGGAAGGTGAACCTCCGCCCCAGTCTCAAGTCTTTTGCAGACTCCAAGAAGTTTTCTTCCAAGATTGCCCTGTATTTGGCTCCATCCATCTTCCCATCAACTCTGACCAGCTTCCCTGTCCCTGCTGAAGAGTAGCACCCCCAGAGCATGATGCTGCCACCACCATATTTGACAGTGGGGATGGTGTGTTCTGAGCGATGTGCAGTGTTAGATTTCCGCCACACATAGCGTTTTGCATTTTGGCCAAAAAGTTCCATTGTGGTCTCATTTGACCAGAGCACCTTCTTTCACATGTTTGCTGTTTCCCCCACATGGCTTGTGGCAAACTGCAACGGGGCTTCTTATGCTTTTCTGTTAACAATGGCTTTCTTCTTGCCACTCTTCCATAAAGGCCAACTTTGTGCAGTGCACGACTAATAGTTGTCCTATCGACAGATTCCCCCACCTGAGCTATAGATTTTTTGCAGCTTCTAGGATGCGGTTGACAGGTGAGTGGTTAGGGAGGGGACCGTGTGGGAGATGTGCCTACACGGGGTGTCCCTGTAAACGACGCAATTCACGATTGCGTCCAACCGAAGCCTCCCACCTGAATGCTAATCTATGTAATTCCTGCTAGGTATGGTACAGCAGGCAAAGGGTGTATGACAGTGCACCTGATTGGCTGACTGGCGTCTGCTGGCCAGATAGAGGCAGGATATTGCTCTGGCTGGAAGTTAGCAATTGTGTTTGTTGCAGTTGGCATTCAGTTTAGAGGTGGTGGGGTGAGTTCCCTGGAGATGAAAGGTCCAGGGCTTGCCCGCACTTCCCTCTAGGTGTCGCATGGTGGTTTGGGGGCCCCAGTGAGTGAGAGAGACCTCTGGCCCCTGGGCTGTCATGTGGACCAGTGTTTGTGATTTTAAATTTATTTTTTGCAGCTTCTAGGATGCGGTTGACAGGTGAGTGGTTAGGGAGGGGACCGTGTGGGAGATGTGCCTACACGGGGTGTCCCTGTAAACGACGCAATTCACGATTGCGTCCAACCGAAGCCTCCCACCTGAATGCTAATCTATGTAATTCCTGCTAGGTATGGTACAGCAGGCAAAGGGTGTATGACAGTGCACCTGATTGGCTGACTGGCGTCTGCTGGCCAGATAGAGGCAGGATATTGCTCTGGCTGGAAGTTAGCAATTGTGTTTGTTGCAGTTGGCATTCAGTTTAGAGGTGGTGGGGTGAGTTCCCTGGAGGTGAGAGGTCCAGGGCTTGCCCGCACTTCCCTCTAGGTGTCGCATGGTGGTTTGGGGGCCCCAGTAAGTGAGAGAGACCTGGGGCCCCTGGGCTGTCATGTGGACCAGTGTTTGTGACTCTTCCATAAAGGCCAACTTTGTACAGTGCACGACTAATAGTTGTCCTATCGACAGATTCCCCCACCTGAGCTATAGATCTCTGCAGCTCGTCCAGAGTCACCATGGACCTCTTGACTGCATTTCTGATCAGCTCTCTCCTTATTCGGCCTGTGAGTTTAGGTGGACGGCCTTGTCTTGGTAGGTTTACAGTGTGCCATATTCCTTCCATTTCTGAATGATCGCTTGAACAGTGCTTCGTGGGATGTTCAAGGCTTTGGAAATCTTTTTGCAGCCTAGGCCTGCTTTAAATTTCTCAATAACTTTATCCCTGACCTGTCTGGTGTGTTCTTTGGACTTCATGGTGTTGTTGTTCCCAATATTCTCTTAGACAACCTCTGAGGCTGTCACAGAGCAGCTGTTTTTGTACTGACATTAGATTACACACGGGTGCACTCTATTTAGTTATTAGTTATTTAGTTATTAGCACTCATCAGGCAATGTCTATGTGCAACTGACTGCATTCAGACCAAAGGGGGCTGAATAATTATGCACACCCCACTTTGCAGTTGATTTGTAAAAAATGTTTGGAATCATGTATGATTTTTGTTCCACTTCTCACGTGTACAGCACTTTGTATTGGTCTTTCACGTGGAATTCCAATAAAATTGTTTCATGTTTGTGGCAGTAATGTGACAAAATGTGGAAAACTTTAAGGGGGCCGAATACTTTTGCAAGCCACTGTATATATGTCTAGGGCCAATTTAGGGGGAGCCAATTAACTTATCTGTATTTTTGTGGAAGGAAACCCACGCAGACATGGGGAGAACATGCAAACTCCTTGCAGATAGTGCCCTGGCTGGGATTCAAATCGGGGACCCAGTGCTGCAAGGTGAGAACGCTGACCACTACACCACTGTGCAGCCCGCATGGTGGTGTTGTCGCTTGTCGGAGTTTCACGACTGGCTGTCTTTTCTCATTTTTGGGATTAATCTATGTGGAGATACCTGCAGCTTCACATGGATCTCTGACTAAAGACATCTGATTATTCTTTTTATATCACATATAAATGCTGCTTATAGTTCTTCTGCGGTGGCTTACCAAATGTTGGTGCTCTCACAGCATACCAGCAAACATGGTTTCCATGGGTGGTGACTAGATGCTTTGCCAGGCATTGACATTGGTTCCAGATTTTGCTACACCAATTGCTATGTTAGATTAGCACAAAGAGTAGAATTACAGGGCATGTAAAGCTGTGCTTCTGTGGGTCATCCTTCAGTATTGCCAGGGTGGTGGGCAGTCATCATTACTCATTTTTCACACCTGCATAACATATTGACTGGCAGCTGATTTTTATACTCTGCTACATTGGAATACAGTAGAGTCCTGATTATCTGGAACTCACTTTTTAGGCTATTTGTGCGCTCTGCTGTGCTTAAAGGATACCCGAAGTGACATGTGACATGATGAGATAGACATGTGTATGTACAGTGCCTAGCACACAAATAACTAGGCTGTGTTCCTTTTTTTCTTTCTCTGCCTGAAAGAGTTAAATATCAGGCATGTAAGTGGCTGACTCAGTTCTGACTCAGACAGGAAGTGACTACAGTGTGACCCTCACTGATGAGAAATTCCAACTATAAGACACTTTCCTAGCAGAAAATGGCTTCTGAGAGCAGGAAAGAGATAAAAAGGGTCAATAGTTAATAGATTTTAGCTCTGGCATACTTCAGTGAACGTGTCACTGAGCAAAAACAATAAAACAGTTAAAACTTAAAAAGTAGATTTAAACATAAAATAAAACTGTGGAATATCTTAAAAGTCATTTTTAGGAGAAGGAAGATAGATACAATTGTTTATTGCATTAGTTTATTTTTGCCTCGGGTGTCCTTTAAAGGGAACCCAAGATGAGAGGGATATGGAGGCTGCCATATTTGTTTCCTTTTTAAACAATGCCAGTTACCTGGCAGTCCTCCTAATCCTGTGTCTCTAATACTTTTAGCCATAGACCCTGAACAAGCATGCAGCAGATCAGGTACTCTGACTGGATTAGCCATATGCTTGTTCCAGGGTTTGGAATCAGACACTACTTATGCCAGAAGATCAACAGGCAACTGGCATGGTTTACAAGGAAATAAATATGGCATCCTCCATATACCTCTCACTTCAGGTTCCCTTTAAAGACTGGATTCCACTGCTCTTCCAAGCAATCAGAAAGCACACTTATCTGGCATCAGCTGATCCCCCATTTGTACCAGATAAACAACTTTACTGTAGCTGTGTTTTATAGGCATATAGAAACAAAGCAGGCTAGTGCTTACAAGTTTGCCACTTACATTTTCAGTGTTTACAGCTGAACTGGTTTGCATTATTCACTACAAAAGTGTTGCATTTCCTTTAAAATTGAGAAAGGGAAATGTACCTATATAGTGATGGAAAAGTACAGAAATACTGTATCTGTCACTATTTTTTTTCCTCCCAGAAAGGTAGAAGTGTGAAAAATATGGAGTTCTTGGAACACCTGCATCTCCCAGTGTATAATCAGTGCAGGCTGCTCAAATCCTTCCCTTTGTGAGGAGAGCTGTCTGAATGTCTTTGTGACTGCATGCCCCCTATACTTTTCAGAGTGGGCAGTACCCACACTTCCTGCATCTTGGCCCGTCAGCTGTAGAAGCTGGGAGGGAGAGATCGCTGTAAGATCAGCCCAGGCTTTGTTGAAGAGGTGGATTTTTCTTTTTTTTTTTAAACGATTAACATGCATGAGCTATTTTTATGCACATTTTAAGTGCTACTTAAGTGTTTATTACATATTTTCTGTGCCCAGAGAGGTGATTGGATACAATGAAAGTGGCAGGCTGCAGACCTCTGTAGCCTTGTGTATGGATGGGAATTGTGTGTGGGCTTTCTTCATTTCAGGGATTTTTTTTTTACATTGTTGTCCTCCCTCCCATTTTTGTATTGCAATATTTCTTTGTAGCATCTACAAATTTACCTTCTATGACTTGCAAAATTCATTTTTTCCCTAACCAATCAGCTGTTATCTTACATTTTAACATCTCTGAGCATCTGTACTTTGTGCTGCATTGTTACTCTTTGCACTAAAAGTAAAGTTAGGAAAAAATATTAAGCACTTAAATGCGTTTGTGTAGTCTTTTACTTTAGTTACAAGCAATGAAAATAGTTTGTTTAAAATGAGGGGAAAAACACTATTAGAGGAAAAAACCCATAAACTTGGGCGTTCTAGTTACACATACACCAGAAATACATTTTCAGGTCATTCTAGAAACTTCACTGTCCTATCTAGCTTGCTTTGTGAACTCATGTGAGCATGGCATAGATCATATTCAGCAGCTTCTGCAGATGGGTGAGGTGTATTTCCTTTCTCAGCCTCATGTCACACTAAACTGCCCTCAGCCAATCAGGGAGCAGCAGGAATGCGGGAGGGGAGAGGACAAGCTTTCCTCTCCTCCCTGCATTACAGCAGACACATTCATGATTATATTGGAATGCTTGCAATGCAGGGTCAGATTGTAGACTGCATAATAAACACAGAGCCGTGGATAAATGGAATTTGATTTTATGGCTGACAATCCCGCTTTAAAGTCCCATATTGCTCCCCGTACTGAACTGGAGTGGAATCTTGTTATAGTACACTCTGATATAGTAAACCTCTGACTATAGTAAACTCAACCACCAGGTCCCTGCCATGCACCTGTATGAATACAAAATGTATGACCAATCCTGATATAGTAAACTTCTGATACAGTAAACTAGTAACTTGGCCTTGAAGTCTACCATAAGGTGATTTTACTGTATTATAAAAAGTGCAGATCCCTTATAATAGTGATTAGCACTTGGCTCGTTTAAATTGTACACATCCATGTTAAAATGTCAAGTTTTTGTGATGTAAAAAATAGACCACAATATTTTTTTAAAAAAACTTTGTACACCCTGTATGTGACGTATAACCTATGAGGTGAAAAATGTAAGATGCCATTTGCAGAAGCAAACTGACACTTTATTTGAAACCTCTTTTGATTTAATTACAGTGTTTAGTCTTCTTGAGCAGCATTGCACAGTGTGGTTTGAATATTTGCCCACTCTTCTTTGCAAAACAGTCCAAATCTATCCGTTTGTACGGGCATCTCTTGTGTAAAGTTCTCTTCAGGTCAACATACAAAATTTCTACTGGAATTGGGTCTGGGCTCTGGCTGAACCATTTCAAAACTTTCATTTTCTTCTGGTGAAGCCATTCTTTTGTTAATTTTTATGTATGCTCGGGGTCGTGTTGAAAGGAAAAATTCATCTTCAGCTTTCTTGCAGATGCCTGAGGGCTCGTTTCCACTGTTGCGGTGCGGAATCGCCTGGATTCCACCGCGGACGAAATCGCATGCGGATGCGTTTCCGCATGCTGTTTTTCCCGCGATTTCGCATGGCTAGGAAGCAGGCGAATTTAACCATGTCGCTGCCTGTGTAATGTTCCATAGCCTTACATGCGAAATCGTACGCAAAATCGCGGGGAAAACCGCATGACAAAGCCGCATGCGATTTCCCTATTAAAAGCATTGCAGGCGATTCGCCCGCATTCCTGCCGCATGCAGTGCCTGCATGCGGATTCGCTATCGTGGAAACGAGCCCTGAAGGTTTTGGATCAAAAGTTACTGGTATTTGGATCTGTTCAGAATTCCCTCTTCTTTGATTAAAAGCCCCAATTCAATCTGAAGAAAAGCATCAGCAGTAGATAATACTGCCACCACCATGCTTCACAGTGCGTATGGTGGGTTTTTTGGTGATGTGCAGTGTTGTTTTTGCACCAATTGTACATTTTTGGAATCAAGGCCAGAAAGTTTGATCTCAATCTCATCGGACTTGATGTAATTTTTTTTTTGTGTGTGCAAAGTTTAGCCAGGCCTGGATTTTTTTTTTAAAGAAAAGACTTCCATTTTACAACCCTACCTCATTGAGACATATAGAGCTTGTGGGAGATTGTCTCCTGTAGTACATAACTAGCACTCGCTAGAAATTACTGTAGCTATTTCAGTGTTGTGGTGGTCTTTTGGCAGTCTGACTAGAAAATTTTACAGGTACAAATGTAGGTACGTGTGTACACACACACACGCATACACACGTACACGCATACACACACACGTACACGCATATACACACACACGTACGCACACACGTACACGCATACGCACACGCACACACACACACACTCACGTGCATACACACACATACACTCATACACACACACACACGCACACATACACACGTACGTACACACACACACACACACACGCACACACACGCACACGTACACACACGTGTACACACACACGTACACACACACACACATGCACACACCCAGACATGTGCACGTCTTTCAAATAACAATCATACTGGCAAATATGATAAATAAACTCTTGCTTGAATTTGTATGGGGTGTGTAACATTCTGATCATTTGGTTGACAAGGAAGTGCACGTTTGTGTTCTTAAAGAATGTTCGGCATGTCAACAGCATGTCCTGCACCGGATATGTCCCACGTGATATTTTTTTTCTCTTGGTAAATGTGTTCACCATATGTTGCAGGTCTTGCGTCCTCCATTGTAAGATTTTGATGTGGCAGCAGATTTCCTAGAGTATGTCGTAAGAATTGTATTCACATTTTTGTTTAAAAGATTTTATATTTTGGTCTCTGTTATATTTATTGAAGCAGAGTTTAATATCAGTGTTTTTTTTAAAGAGCATCATACAAGTAGTGTTCATTAGCTTTTGAATCCAGGCTTAGGTAGTGTATTTCCAGCTGTCACACACCACACATGCTTTATCTGGCAGTAGTCTTGCCTTGTGCCACAAAGCTGGCATCACAGCCTAGACAGAAATGGTCTCCCTATTTGCTGACTGGACAATGCAAGTCGGCAGCTTTCTGAGCTGATCACTTTGTATCTGGAAGTCAAGCTGACACTGAGGCTTTGTTTACATCATAAATCGCCAGCGCTATCGCAAGTGCTGAGCAATTTATTAATGAGTTTTTTTCTCCGCTTTTCCCTACGTTTTGCGCTTTTGCAGAGCGAATAGATTTTTCGCTTCCTGACATCAGGACTTCAGGAAGTGAACTCTTTCACCCAGAAATGAATAAATACAATGTATTTATTCATGAAAGCGCTGGGGAAAATTGCTATACAAAGAGCTTTTTCCATCGCTTTGCGATTTCCCTATACCTTCCATTGAGGAAAAAACGCTCAGAAAATGGTACAGGCATCGCTTTGCTGAGCGGATCGGAAACTAACCGCTCAGATGTGAACTCTCTCATAGGGAATCATTGCACAAGCGTTTTCAGGGCAATTTAGAAAATCGCCGGCGCTTAAAAAAAAAAAATGAAAACACCCAGGAGTCCAGTGCGGCAGACAGATTAGCTCACAGGGCACACCTTCTACATGTCTGTGTCTGCAACACCTACATTAAATGAGTGACCCTGAAGCAGGGTGAAAAATCAAAAAGCAGGACATCATAGGACCTCCCCGTTTTGTTTTCTATTGCAATTTATTGAATGCAAATCTATGACTATTTGTGATGTTATTCAACTACACATCAGTTTTGTTTATCAGCACTGGTTGTCCTGATTGGACAGTATGTTCAACTGCTCATGTATCTATGCTCCCCATTGTTGTATGTTTTGCACATTGAAACGCGCTACGGAAAATGATGGCACTGTAAAAAAAAATCACATGAGCTGATGCGTTTCGGGCATGGATCAGCCCTTAGTCATAGCTCGAGTTACAATCAGTGGGTGTCGGCTGTGCCTCCTCCCAGCGTGTGAAATGAACACCCAAAGGGAAATACCACTTCACAGCCTCACTGGACAATGCATGTTTTGGGAGAACCATAGTAATAATCTAAGTAAAACCAGTCCGGTTGATTTTTATATTTCCTCAAACACTGGTAGCCATCGAGCTCCAGGGACGCCTGTGCAAACATCAGTTACCCAGTGTCATTATAAATAGTTGAATTGGATGAGTTTCCTCCAGTGTGTGTGTGAGGCCTCTTCCACAAGCAGCTGAAGGTGGTGAATTTACTGCCTGTCATCTGCTCCCATCCACCAGTTTGGCGCTTGGCACGGGCAGTGGACAGGCGACTGCATGGCGGTTGTCATGCTCAGACATGACATCTGATGCTTTTTTGCCAGGGGCAACTCTGCTGCATGTCAAATGCGACCAAACACTGCCAATCAACTGCATGTAATTGCAGCCGAATGGCGTTGGTGGCCGGCAGCCAGGGGGCAGAACTGCCCAACAAACAAGCAGTTTAGTTGCCTATGGAAAGTCATCACTGTTTATATGTCACCATTACAGAAAAGCAGCAACTTCTATTTCTTCCATATGCTGATGTAATTTTCTTCATAACAGGCTTGCTACCTTTCTACATGTATGGATATGTATCTGGGAGATCATGTACTGCATGAAAAAACATTTATTTAGCTTTTGTCCCTGTTTATAGTCAGCGGCATTAGGGGCCGCTATGATTGGCTGAAGGATTTGGCAGTAAAAAGAGTGCAGGCTTCAGTGAACAATTAAATCTTTTTGTTTCCTTTCTCTTTGAAAAGCTGGGTATTTATGTGCTTACAGTACAATGGAGTGGCTAATGACTCTGGATAATGGTAGCCAGGCTGGCTTTCCCAGGCAGCTGTGTCAATTCTTGGGATTAAAGTGCCCTTTACACAATAAAATAATATAGTGCCTAAATGTCGTTGTCTACTCTGCCGCACACCGAAATGACCGTTTCTCTTGTCTTATTGATCCTTTCATTAAACAAGCCAGAGTCGGCAAAGGAGAATTATCATGTGAAAAGGAAAATATGTAACTGTCGTTTGTTTTTGTTTTCATCTTGTTAAAGTAAAACTCCACCTTATCACCCCTTCAAATAAAGCTGCGCTCCAGGAAGCAATCCAAGCTCTTACACAGAAAATTAAAGGAACAGACCAGGAATAAAATGTTGTTTTAGTTCTGGACAGTGTGGACAGGGTTATAACCTCTTTTGGCATATTACTGGTGTCTGTGCCTCCTCTGGCAGGCTATAATGGGTACCTGAAATGAGATATACAGTCCTAGGCCTACATAGAACTAGGCTGGGTTCCTTTTTTTCCCTCACTGTAAAGGTGGCCACACACCATACAATTTTTAACCAATTCTATAATTCCGATTGGTTGTCCCAAAAAATCGAGAGCTTTTCTTGGTTTTCGATCGATAAATCCGATTGAATTCCCCCCCCCCCCCCCCCCCCCCGATTTTTGGAGATTTTTGGAGATTGGACATGTTGGAGATGTTGGACCAACTTTATCAAAAATTGTATGGTGTGTGATGGATTGTCAATTACGGTACTTGATGTACAGTTCCAATTATTTTTTTTTCTGAGCTTTCAATTATTTTATTCATGATTGGGGAACAATTGAACATAGGTGTGTGTGGTACATTGGTCAGAATTTTGAATTGTTACAATCAGTCAGAAAATTTGATTGTTATTCTTGAATTGAACAGATATTTAAAAAAATTGTATGGTGTGGCCACCTTAAGGGTTTAGAATCCAGAGTTCTGTTTGAGGCCACACACCATACAATTTTTTAAATATATGTTCAATTCAAGAATAGCAATCCATTTTTGTGACTGATTGTAACAATTCAAAAATCTGACCAATGTACCACACACCTATGTTCAATTTTACCCCAATCATGAATAAAATGAAAGCTCAGAAAAAAAAATGATTAGAACTGTACATCAAGTAATTGACAATCCATCACACACCATACAATTTTTGATAAAGTTGGTCTAAAATTTACAACATGTCCAATCTCCAAAAAAAGAAAAAAATGGGAAATTTGAAAATAAAGAAAAGCTCTTGATTTTTTTGGGACAACCGATTGAAATTATCGAGTTGGTGAAAAATTGGATCTAATTGTATGATGTGTGGCCACCTTTACTCATGCTAATAACTTAGTAGAGCTGATTCATTTGTGTGTGGCTAAGAAACAGATCTATGGTACAGAGAAGGGGCTAATCAAATTTAGTAGTTCAAGATTTGTCTGTGTGGAAGCTGAAATTTAAAAACTGTTATTGACCTGCGACAGCAGAAGCCTTAAAGTGTACCTGTATAGAAGTGAAATGGGCAAGTAGATGGCAGATGAAGTAAACTGCTAAGGATGATACCCGAATAATAGGAAATACAGATCTATGGAAATGTAAGCACACATACTAAAGATTGTCCATAAGTAACTGACTGTAAGGACGATATTACACTGTTCCCCGATCTACCACATATTGTATTCATTTGCAAGACTTCATCCCAGAATGTAGAAATATGCCTGAAAAGTTGATGAGCTAAATGTATTATTTTACTTTTATCTCCCTTTCTCTATGTCCTTCAGTCTCCTATAAGCTCTCCATCCTTCTGTAAACCTGTTTACAATAATACAGCTGTGCTATATGTAAGCATGTACTGTATATATACAAAAAAAAATTCAGTGCTCATTGAATTACATTTATGGGACTGGATATAAATCAAGTTAGCTGAAAGAAACTCGCACAATTGGTTAGTTAAAATAATATGCTGACATCTAGATGTGAACCATGTGTCTAATGCATTTCTAATCCATTGTTTGAGAGTTATGCTCTCTACTAGTTAAACGGGCCTCAATTCTGGTAGCTATGTGAGGTAAATATTTTTTTGTAGGTAAAATACCTCATGAGGTAAAACACGACTAACACCTACCAAAACTGCTAAATGTCATTTCCTCATGAGGTAAATTACCTCACATGAGGTAATTTGGTTGTTTAACCCTACCAGAATTGAGGCCAACGTGTTTTAAAGCGCTGTTCACTCTAGACATTCAGTGTTTTTGTGATTGTTTTGGGTGACAGATTAATAGTAAATTCAAGGCAGGGCTCACACTTATTTGAATCGGATGCGTTTGGCTGCAGAGTGCAAAATGCATTCGCAAACGCATATAATGTTAGTCTATGGTCCACTCAAAACGCATTGGTATTGATTTTAGGTGCAGGCTCACAATAATTCTTCCTGCATACTGTATGCAAAACACGTGCGCTTTACATGCAATGGTTTCCTATGGGAAATAAAAAAAGCATGCATTTTTAGTAAAAGTGAAAAAATAATTTCAAAAATAGTTTTTCACTTGTTTAAAGAAGAACTCCAGTGAAAATAATCTAATACAAAGTGCTTTATTTTTACAGCAATTATGCATAAATGATTTAGTCAGTGTTTGCCTATTGTAAAATCTTTCCTCTCCCTGATTTACAATCTGACATTTATCATATGGTGACATTTTTACTGCTGGCAGGTGATGTCACTGGAAGGAGATGCTGCTTGCTTTTTTGGCAGTTGGAACCAGCTGTTATTTCCCACAATGCAACAAGGCTCCCACAGTGTGATGTCAGAACCATGGTCCTGACATCACACTGTGGGAGGGGTTTCACCACAATACCAGCCATACAAACCCTCCTGATGATCCGTTTGTGAAAAGGAAAAGATTTCTCATGGGAAATGGGGTATCAGCTACTAATTGGGAGGAAGATCAATTCTTGGTTTTGATTTCTTTTTAACATAAATATTTATTAAAAATGTGCATGAAAAAAGCATGAAAACTGCAAATGAACTGTATTCACAAGTGTGACCTCAGCCTAAAGTGATACTGAGGTGACTTGGGGAAGAAAAGGTTAGGTACTGACCTATGGAGAGGGAAGACTCTGGATCCTATAGAGCCTTTCCATTCATCTCTCAGTGTCCATGACCGGTAATAAGGGCGCCGCACAACATTTGAGTTACGGCTATAGCGGCGCTCAGTGAGTAATGTGGGCGCCGCCAAAAGCAGGAGTCCAAATAATGGGGGAAAAAGAACAGTAATTCGTCCACCAGCAATAGCTGAAACCTGAATTGCGTCTTCAGAGGGGAATAGTAATTAACTGTCTCTAGGAAATTTGCCAGGGTGTGAAGTTTTTCGTCTTTTCCCGGCGTTTATTACATGGAAGCCTCAGTGTCCTGGTCGCTGTCCAGCGATGTCCCTCCTGTTGTGCGTATTCAACCAACTGGTAGCAAACTTACCCGATGTCTCCCGCAGGCCCATGAGGCCCTCACCTCGTAGGGTGCAGTCTGACATCAGGGGGGGGATCACCAGCAGATTCCCCCTCTCATGTTCCCATTTCTATATCAAGTCAAGAAAAAAATGGAAGTTGCCAATGTGATAAATGCCAGTTTGGGTCTTATGGAAAACTCTGACCTCTTAAAACAAAGAGACCGAAACCACCACGTTTAGCTGAATGACATGATACGCCATGTAATAGAGTCTTCGCATAGAGGCATGATAGCAGGGAGGGGAGGCGCCACAACTCTCTTATAATACTGAAGCATAGTGGAGCTGCAAGCTACATTCACAAATCAAAGGGCAAGAACAAAGCAAGCAGGCAGCTGCTCTGAAAAGGTCACAGGTAGTTTAACCCTTTCCTGTTATGTATGCATTAACATTTAAATAGCAATCATGGTGATCTTATGGGGTCATGTGATAGACCACACTAATTGGTCTTCAGTCGCTTTCTGGGGGGGGGGGGGGGGGGGGGTGGCTAAGGCTTGTAGGCTGCAGCTTGGCTCCAGGAATGAAGGCCTGCACAAAAGTGTGTAGGCACACAGAAGGGGGTCCCAAAAATAATGTTTATGTATAGTGGGGAATGTGCAGCAACAAAGTTAATTTACTAACCAGCGTTAGGAAGGAGTTAAAGTGGACCTGAACTCAGAACTTCCTTACTGTTTGAAGAGATATGCAACAGCATAATAACCTTTAAAGAAAAGATTACAGCTGATACAAATCCTACAGTAAATCTGCAGTGTCTACTTCCTGCTTTCATGGAAGCAGACATTAGGGTTATCATCCTGTGCTTTCAAGTTGGGTTATCTGCTGTAGCAATCAGCTGACACGAGAAAGATCAAATTACAACTTGTGATTAGACATATATGAGGGGGCATTAGACAGGCTAAACTCTCTAATTTTGTCCCGTGCAAGAGTTCAGGTCCACTTTAAAGGTAAATTCAACTTTCATTAAAGGATACCCAAAGTGACGTGACATGATGAGATAGACCTGGGTATGTACAGTGCCTAGCACACAAATAACTATGCTGTGTTTTTTCCTTTCTCTACCTGAAAGAGTTAAATATCAGGTATGTAAGTGGCTGACTCAGACAGGAAGTGACTACAGTGTGACCCTCACTGATGAGAAATTCCAACTATAAAACACTTTCCTAGCAGAAAATGGCTTCTAAGAGCAGGAAAGAGGTAAAAAGGGGAATTTCTTATCAGCGAGGGTCACACTGTAGTCACTTCTTGTCTGACTGACTGAGTCAGCCACTTACATACCTTATATTTAACTCTTTCAGGCAGAGAAAGAAAAAAAGGAACACAGCCTAGTTATTTGTGTGCTAGGCACTGTACATACACATGTCTATCTCATCATGTCACATGTCACTTCGGGGATACTTTAAGAATAAGGAAATGGCCACAAATCTAAATCCGTGTTGTACAAGCCTTAGCATGTTCTTAAAAATTGTCTTTCCATTTAATTCTGCAGCCTGAAGAACTAGAACACCCTCTATAGCTGGCAGTAAATTCAGCTTACATCTCTCTGCAACCATGGCAACCGTTGCCTTTGTACCATCTTAGGAGTACAGTTGCCCCTAGACTTTCCAGGAAGTCCCACCTTGCTGCATGACTGTCTGGCTTCACAGAGCAGGAGCTTTTTCTAACTAGTTTTCTACAGGGCTACAAAGCCACTGTCTGGCAGCAAACCTTTATACTCTGCAAGTTTGTTAGAAGCGTTGAGGAAAGCATGTTTTATATACACATAAAAAACAATTAAGAGCTGTTTCACAGTTCAAGAGCTTTTTAAAACCAGAGTGATTTAAAAAGCTCTTGCTAATGCAGTGCTATAGGGGATTTTTATAAAATCACATCGCTCGGATGATAATGCACACATAGCATTACATTACCAACCGCTTTTAAAATCACAAGTGCTTAGAAAAAAAATCTTAGTGTGAACCAGCCCTAATCAAGCCACATGAAGACACTTAAGATTTTTGACAACCAAAGTGGAGTTCCCGAGTCATGTGTACAGGGAAAGCAGGAACTGTGGTGTGAGGCTCAGCTGAGTGGATACTGGATGCTGCAGGGATAAAGGCACACATTGGGGTGCAGGTGGCAGTGGGGGGCTCTGGGCTCCTCGACGCCTTGTTGCACAGACGCAGTGCGGCGGTTGGGGTTTGCTCGCGCAGACTTTGGGCGACTGTGGTATTTGCGCGTTGTGATGTTTTTCAGTGGCTGTATAGGATTTCTAGTTGAGAATTGAGGGTTTACTGTTTCAGTTATATTGGGCAGGACTGTGCTACCCACCACAGCGTGTGCATCTCTCCATGGCCAGTTATAGTTAAAATGGGACAGAACCGACAGGTTTTGTGCCAGTCCACCTCCTCATGAGGGATTATCAGGGTTTCTTTGTTTGTGCCTCTGTCTGACATTGGAATGGGATGGTACATTTCAAGCTCTTTACCAGACACTGATATGAATATCTGTGTGTTGGCTCTATAAAAATGATTTCTTGTTGTTTTGGCACATGAAAACCAAACCTACAACTGTAACCAGCAGCATAAATGGCAACATGCAGATTGTTTGCTTAATTCTACACTGTCAGAAATGTGAGAATAAGAAAGAATAAAGATTTTTTTTTTTTGCTTTTCTTTTCCCTCCTCCTCTCCAGCTGAAGATCCATCAGAAAACTTTGTCAGGCTCAGAGACTTTGTTCTTGCGAAGCTCTGCCAGAATCTGCCGTGTTTTTCTACTGAGAAGCTCCTCGAAGGGTTCAGTCAGGAGATGGTGACAGAAGCTCAGCAGAAACTCAAGATAAATAAGGTACTTTAGCTGCAGCCCTGCCTGTGATGACTTGGTGAGCACAGTATTACTCTTTACATTGACATGCTGTTGACTCGGACAAATTCCTCAACGCAGAACATTTTTCCCCCCCTTCATTCTGACATGAACACTGCAGACTCTATTCCATGTGATTATCATGCTTTCATGGGAATGTAACCTATTTTCCTTGAAATGCTGACATATAGTGGGAAAAGCTTGAACTCTCAGATCTAACGTGAATAAATATGTACATTACGTACCCTTTATATTCCCTTAAATGGAGGGAAAACAACAACAACTCAAGGGTGCAAATCATGCTAACCTGCAGGATTATGTAGTGTGTTCTCCCCAGGCTCTTTTAGCCGGGTGCTCCATCCGGCTAGTTTTGGTGAGCACCCGGCTGTCATTGGCTCACCTCCTATTCTGTAAGCAGAGTTGCACACAGAAGAACCTGCCCTGCGTTCGCTTATCTTGCCCCACCCGGCTACTTTTTCATGCCACCCGACTGGAAAAAAATTCTGGGGAGAACACTTTCAGTCATCACGGCAGGCATTAACCTTTTTGCAGCCAATTTATTTAGAGGCTTGCCAGTGCTCCAGGCTCATTTATTTTAGCACTTTTTTTTGTTATTTGTTAAATTTCCTTGCTACTAATTAGTACTGGTGTAATGTGTATTTATGGCCATTTTTCACTAGGGGGCAGTGTCAGGAACCGGCCCGCGGCACGCCTGCGTATACGGTTCCCGACTGCGGGTTTGACCAGATTAAGCGGGGAACAGCCTTATTTAAGCTACAAACAAGGCTGGGACCCCTCAAACACTTCCCACTGCCACCACTAGCGTTGCTAGACACGTTCACTCAGCTATCGAGTGCTCAATACGCAATCTGCGTTTTCGTATTTGGGTCAGCTTTGCGCTTAGGCCAAATACGGGAACGCCACGCACCCACACACACACACAGTTGCAATCTTACACTGTCGTGAAGCAAAGACCCACTAACAGTCGTTCCGAACGATACTGTTAGCCACTCTGCTGTCGCTACTCGCACTGGCGTTGTTCGTACGTTGGGTCAGCTGCGCGCTTAGGCCAACGTATGACAAACGCCCCCACACACAATGCAATTACAATTTCATACGGTAGTGTTGCTCAAGCGTACAATTAGGCATGAACTTATACACGGTTACACTTCAGTCTCTTCTAGGCTATGAGTGTTAGTTTAGTACGGCAGAAGTCAAACTTATTAAATAATAATTTAATATTCTAGAAAAACATAGAACAATGCAGAACTTAATATATACAAAAAGATTACAGAAAACAAAGTAAAAATAGTTACAAGATAAAAGTTACAAAGATAACACACACGGATATTTGCGTAAAAATAAACGGGGGAAAAAAGAACGTTACCAGCTTAGGTTAGAACGTTGTTTGACGGGAGGACGCCGGTTCGACCAGGAGTCGCGATCCTCCCTAGCTATTCGCTACCTCCGAGAGAAGACAGTCACTAGGCATCCGCCTCTGCTTTTTATACTCTGAGCTACGCCTGTAGGCTGCAACTTCCTTGGGGAGGGGAGGAACTAGGTTTTAATTAAATCTCAGACATATTCCATTTCCAGGTAAAAGTCCATACATCAAAGATTGTGAAGTGAGCCTTTCAACTCCAGGTGAAAACTTGATTACGGCTTTTTCCTGTCTCAGTTCTCAGACATAAATGGGATTTCCAGAGATCCACATACATGAAAAGATTTCCCTGGTCCAAGTTACAGGTGACAACCCCATTGTTGACAGTACTTCCTAGCTGATCAAAGATAAGGAGGTTGCACCTCCACCAATAATTCAATTTCCACAGGTAGAAAATGGTATCAAAAGGACTTCACCCCTTCCATAATTTCCCGTAGGCTGTCAAATACATTTCAAACATTCAGGTGTCAGCTTCCCCCTGCCCCCAAGACTCTAGCAGGCTTGCCTTGTACAATGGGACAATGGCTGACACCAGACTCAAAAGCCATGCCGACCAGCCTATTCTTCCTCAATTGGCAGCTAATTAGCAGTAGACACAGTTTCCCCTGCTGGACAATGGGGCAGAGGTAATGGACATCTACATACCGAATTACATTAGATTTTAGTTTACTCTGGCCAGGTGACCAATTACACCCAAGCCCAATACACATCTGAGGTTTTACCCAGTAGACAGAAAAATGAAAATATTATCCTTACATCATAAGCACCCCAATATATTCCTGACACGCCCCCTCTTCCAGACGGCGCCGGCAAATGATTCTAACGAATCGTCCTGCCAAAGCCGACACTGACGGCCGGGCCTGGGGGGGTAATTCCTTAGCTCCAAGCTACAGGACTGGAAAGCTAGGTCAGGTTGCTGCAATGTGTCATTGCCCCTGACAACCTGACGTAACCAACCAGGGGAATGAGGGTCAGTGACAACCGTGAATTCGCGACCATAGAGACAGTGCTGCAGCTGGGGGAGGGTTCCAACCGTCGCTACACGCACTTTATCTATAGTGGCAGGAGCTATCTCTCGGTCCCTTTGGGGATCGATTATCTGCTGGTCTGCCTCTTCCCCTTCGGACAGCTCCGAGGGAATAACTTCCCAGGACCCTCTCAGCCCGCCCCTCCCAGCTGGTGACCTGCTGGCTAGCCCCCTGAGCTCTTCCAGGCTGCTGTCAAATCGAACAGCCCCAGAGAGCTCAGTGCTGCCTGTCACACATTCCAGGAAGGCTGCAGACGGAGAGGCTCCTGGGCCCTGCAGGCCAGGTTCCGGATTGGATGTGGCTGACCCAGCAACATTTGCCACTTCAGTGGACAGTCCCTCTGCTGTAGACCCGCTAGCGCTGCGGGTTACCACTGCAGCTGAGGGAGCGCCCACATTATACACATCATAAACCACATCACCTTTGGTATTGAAACCATCTGGAGGGGAAGGATCTGGCCTGGTGCCATCTGCCCCTTCAGTGGACAGTCCACCTGCTGCAGCCCAGCGAGCGCCGCTGGTTCCTCCTGCAGCTGACGGAGTGTCCACATGACACACAGCATTATCAGCCCTACATATATTGTCATTTGGGACATCACATAAAACATCAACATTATCTGTATCTTTACACACATTGCTACTCAGCACTTCACAAGTAGCAATAACAGTTCCTGCCTCGATCGCCTCGATAGTCCGTGCGTCATAAATGACCTCATCAGTTTCTGCATTCTTGGTATCAACAGGTTCCACTCCAGGCCTAGGCACTGGAGACTCACTAGGGCTGGCTCCTAGCACACAGTCCATAGCCCCTGGGGCCTCGCCAGCATTCCCCACTTGCACAGCATTATCCAACAGTGCCTTGCAAGAGTCCTGAACTTCTGCTGGGGATGCAGGCCCCACAGGGTTTGGGGTAGGCTCATACCGGGCCACTAACCGTCCCAGGTCAGTACCCAGCAAAACGTTGGTGGGGATTTTGTCAGTTACCCCAACTTCTTTCAGTCCGCTGCCGGCCCCCCAATCCAGGTGGACCAAGGCGGTGGGTATTGCTGGGGTGACACCCCCAATTCCTCTGACAGCAATCATTTTCCCAGGTAGGTAATGCTCTGGGTTCACAAGCTGGGGATGTATGAGAGTCACTTCTGCTCCAGTGTCTCTCAGCCCAGTGGCAACTGTACCCCCAACCGTGACAAGCTGCAGATTCTCTGCATAGCCAGTGGCATTCCTGGTAGCACACAGAGCAGTTGGGACTTCACGGGGGTTTGAGGCCTCACTGGATTTTGGGGCCTCCCTCTTCCTCTCTGGGCAAGTCGTGCTGATATGACCCACCCTGTCACATACAAAGCATTTCCGAGTGTCAGGTTGCTTGAATCCAGGAGACAGCGGTGCTTGCCTCCTCTGGGTGCTGGGTGAAACAGGTTTAGCCATCTGTTCTCCTCTCCAGCTGGGCGTAGTAGTCCTCCGGGACTCAGGTGCTCTATGGGCGGTGTAGGCATCGGCCATTTCCGCAGCCTCATCCACTGTCTTTGGTTCTCGATCCAGCACAAACAGCCGGACCTCAACAGGACAGGTGTGTAGGAACTGGTCTTTTATCATCAGCTCCTGCAGGGCATCAAAGGTTTCAACCGACAGTCCTTTTAACCACTGCTGGAAAGCAGTGCGCAGGTTGCAAGCATGATCCAGGTAACTGTCCTTCAGACCTCGCACTGTCCTGAAACGTTTTCGATACACCTCTGGCGTGAGGTGGTATCGTGCAATGATGGCTTTCTTAATTGCCTCAAAGTCTGTTTCTTCCTCCTGGGGGAGACTCACAAACGCCTCCAGGGCCTTGCCTCTCAGCCCTGGTGTGAGGTATCTTGCCCACTGCTCACGGGGCACCCCATACTGCCGACAAGTCCTTTCAAACCCCTGTAGGAAAGTGTCTATGTCAGAGTCCTTGTCCATAGCGGGGAACTTATCCAGGGGGATTCTGTGGACTCGCTCACCTTCGCGTTCTGCGGGTCCAGCAGACCGGTTCTGCTGCTGAAGTTTAGCCAGCTCCAGCTGGTGTTGCCGTTCAGCACTTTCCCTCTCGGCCTGGAGTCGCTGGGCAGCTTGTTCCCTCTCGGCCTGGTGTCTTTCCCTCTCGGCCTGGAGTCGCTGGGCAGCTTGTTCCCTCTCGGCCTGGTGTCTTTCCCTCTCGGCCTGGAGTCGCTGGGCAGCTTGTTTCCTCTGGGCTTGTCGTATTTCCCTCTCTGCTTGCCGATGTTCCAGAATCAGCTTTAGGCGCAGTTCGGGCTCAGCCGAACCTAGTAGCTGTAGGTCGGCTTCCAGAGATGTCATCTCCGTGTTCGGTGGATCATCCAGGACATCGTCTCCACTCGCATTCTGTGGCGGGAGCGATTCCTCCTCTGGCGTGTCGTGAGCTGCATCCGCTGACGTTGAAGCACGGGCTCGTTCTGCCTCATCATGCTCCTCGAGCGCACGAACTAACTGCTCCTTAGTCTGGCCGCTCACCGTCTCGATGCCTTTGTGCTCACACAGGTTGAGTAGTATCTCTTTGTTTTGCCTTGCATAGCTGGATGCTTTCTGAGCCATCGTGTTGCAAAAAAGAAAAAGAAAAAGGGGGGAGGGGAAAGCAAACACCAAGTGTGTATCTTTGAACAAAAAAAAAACGTATATAGATTCTGCACTGAGTAGACTTCTGTAGGCTAGTTGCTTCTAGCAAGCTTCCAGCCTTTAGTACTCAGAATAGCGAGCTAAACTGCGTACTAATGTACTAAACGATGCCACCACTGCCAGCCAATTATGTCAGGAACCGGCCCGCGGCACGCCTGCGTATACGGTTCCCGACTGCGGGTTTGACCAGATTAAGCGGGGAACAGCCTTATTTAAGCTACAAACAAGGCTGGGACCCCTCAAACACTTCCCACTGCCACCACTAGCGTTGCTAGACACGTTCACTCAGCTATCGAGTGCTCAATACGCAATCTGCGTTTTCGTATTTGGGTCAGCTTTGCGCTTAGGCCAAATACGGGAACGCCACGCACCCACACACACACACAGTTGCAATCTTACACTGTCGTGAAGCAAAGACCCACTAACAGTCGTTCCGAACGATACTGTTAGCCACTCTGCTGTCGCTACTCGCACTGGCGTTGTTCGTACGTTGGGTCAGCTGCGCGGTTAGGCCAACGTATGACAAACGCCCCCACACACAATGCAATTACAATTTCATACGGTAGTGTTGCTCAAGCGTACAATTAGGCATGAACTTATACACGGTTACACTTCAGTCTCTTCTAGGCTATGAGTGTTAGTTTAGTACGGCAGAAGTCAAACTTATTAAATAATAATTTAATATTCTAGAAAAACATAGAACAATGCAGAACTTAATATATACAAAAAGATTACAGAAAACAAAGTAAAAATAGTTACAAGATAAAAGTTACAAAGATAACACACACGGATATTTGCGTAAAAATAAACGGGGGAAAAAAGAACGTTACCAGCTTAGGTTAGAACGTTGTTTGACGGGAGGACGCCGGTTCGACCAGGAGTCGCGATCCTCCCTAGCTATTCGCTACCTCCGAGAGAAGACAGTCACTAGGCATCCGCCTCTGCTTTTTATACTCTGAGCTACGCCTGTAGGCTGCAACTTCCTTGGGGAGGGGAGGAACTAGGTTTTAATTAAATCTCAGACATATTCCATTTCCAGGTAAAAGTCCATACATCAAAGATTGTGAAGTGAGCCTTTCAACTCCAGGTGAAAACTTGATTACGGCTTTTTCCTGTCTCAGTTCTCAGACATAAATGGGATTTCCAGAGATCCACATACATGAAAAGATTTCCCTGGTCCAAGTTACAGGTGACAACCCCATTGTTGACAGTACTTCCTAGCTGATCAAAGATAAGGAGGTTGCACCTCCACCAATAATTCAATTTCCACAGGTAGAAAATGGTATCAAAAGGACTTCACCCCTTCCATAATTTCCCGTAGGCTGTCAAATACATTTCAAACATTCAGGTGTCAGCTTCCCCCTGCCCCCAAGACTCTAGCAGGCTTGCCTTGTACAATGGGACAATGGCTGACACCAGACTCAAAAGCCATGCCGACCAGCCTATTCTTCCTCAATTGGCAGCTAATTAGCAGTAGACACAGTTTCCCCTGCTGGACAATGGGGCAGAGGTAATGGACATCTACATACCGAATTACATTAGATTTTAGTTTACTCTGGCCAGGTGACCAATTACACCCAAGCCCAATACACATCTGAGGTTTTACCCAGTAGACAGAAAAATGAAAATATTATCCTTACATCATAAGCACCCCAATATATTCCTGACAGGCAGTGTGAGACAATGAAAGAAGACTTCTATTTTCAGTTTCTGTATCCTCTGCTAGTAGAGAGACATCACAGCATTGCAAACATTTACAGCACGAGTTCTGCCGGTTGAGGTCAAAAGCTCAAAGCGAGATAAATCCTTTCAAAGCTCCTGATGGGTTAAAGTGGATCTCTCATACGGTTTTAAAAAAATACACTGAAAGAAATCATAGTCGCTAATGTATAGGCTTTAATGAAAATGATAAGTTATAGCATTTACCTAGTAAAAGACCACTATATCCAGAAGAGGAAGCAATTAAAATCTGACCGGTTTTGGACTAGTCCATTTCCTCATGGGGGGTTCTCTAGGTGTTCTTTGTTTTCAAAAGCATTTGCTGAATGGCATTTGCTAAGTCTAACTTCCTAAATAGTAAGATAACAGCCAGCCTCCCTACTCTACTCGCCTGCACACTATTTTGGCAGTTAGACTTAGCAAATGCCATTTAAGAAAGGTTTTTGAAGATAAAGAAATACAGAGAACCCATGATGAGGCATGGACTAGTTGAAGTTTATCTATAAACATAGGGGCTGGGCTGAACATTTTCCTAAGATCTGGTACTCCTGGATGGAAATTGTAAATAATCTTGATCACACTATTCATCTATTGATATCCAATTGAGTTTCCTATTGTGTCCCTGCCTCCTTCAGATAATATAACACTGTGTTGCTGCGAAGCAGCTTATTTTGGCGCTGTGCGCCGTCATAGCAGCAATGCTAGGCTGCGCGCCTTGCGTATCGGTGATTCTGGGCTTTGGCGGCTGCGAGACGCTGAATTACATCTCCCTCTGAGTTGCGACGAGTCGGAGTCGTGGTTTCATAAACTGAGGAGTTGAAGTCGGAAGATTTTTGTCCCGACTCCACAGCCCTGGATATGACTGATAACTCCTGAAGCACCGGTAATTCTAGAGCCTCTTTCCTTGGTTCTATTACTATAATTCTAGAGCCACTGCTATTTTCATTGGAGCATATTGTTGTGTGTCTGCTGTGTACTCTTTTGAAATTTGTCAAATAAAATGATTTTTTTTTAAATAGTATGAAAAAGAATGAAGCATTGTCCTATTGTTTTGTGTTTTTTTTGTTTTTAATCTTCAGCAACACACAAGACGTGTTTATGAAATTCTCCGGCTCCGTGCGACAGACATGAGTGATCCCGAGAAATCCAGGGCTTACCGACTAGACATCAAAAAGAGACTTGTTGGCCCATACAAGGTAATGCTGTGGCTGCAATCTCTATCGCAGGGGTTCTTCTGCAGAGTGCTAACCTAGAAGTTTCCTCTAGTGCTCTTTTCCAAACAAATGAATATTACATGTCTTCCCGGTTCCAGCTTACCTGCATGCCTTGTAGCCCTGCATTAGTGGAGATGGATGGTATTAAAATCAATAGCTGTTATCACAGGGCATATGATTCATGCTGTAGTATTTACTGGCATGAGGTATTGTTTGGACTCCTGCTGTGGATTTCGGTCCGTATTACAGACACAGGTATGATGCGCTATTATCCATATCAGAAAAAATAACACTTACTGTATACATAGTACAGTATCCCTGGCTCTGGATTAATAAAAGTGTATGCTGCATGGTATAGTAACCATATCGGTCTGAGCTAAGGTTAGGGTGGCATGCAAAGAAATAGCAACTTTGTTTTCTTATTTCATAGTACAAAACAGCCCCCCTTCTCTTTAAAAGGAAAACCTCAAATATAGGAAACTTGTGCTCCTCTAGCTTTTCCTGGTTTAATTGGCACATTTTTTTTACATTAAAAAGGTATTTGCCTTATAGCTGTGTAGTAAATGTAACCCCCCTGGCGTTACAATAAATTCGCCAGGGGGGCAGCGCAGCACTTATTTTTTAATTTTATTTTTTTTAAATCATGTAGCTAGCCTAGCTACATGATGGCCGCTGTGCAGCGGCATCCCCCCCACCCCTTCTGATCTGGCGATCAGAGCAAACAGGAAATCCCGTTCAGAACGGGATTTCCTGTTTGGCTTCCCCCATCGCTATGGCAACGATCGTGATGACGTCTACGCGGGGGGGGGGGGGGGGGGCGGCTATTACGTGGCGGGTAGCGGCGCATCGTACATAACACGCAGCTAGCAAAGTGCTAGCTGCGTGTTTAAAAAAAGAAATTTATGAAAATCAGCCCAGCAGGGAGAAATCCTCTGCGGCGGCATAGCCAGAGCTCAGCTCGGGATTACCACCAAGGAGGTTAAGGCACATTTATTAGGGGGAAAAAAAATATCTTACAAGACAACTGAAGTGAGAAGGTTATGGAGGATGACACATTTATTTCCTTTTAACCACTTGAAGACCGTAGGCTTACACCCCCTACTGAACAGGCTATTTTTTATTTTGTTTTACAATTCAGGCCACTGCAGCTTTAAGGGCTCGCTGCAAGGACGCACAACTCCGCACACAGGTGATTCAACCCCCCCCCCCTTTTCTGCCCACCAACAGAGTTTCTGTTGGTGGGCTCTGATCGCTGCTGGGTTGTTTGTTTATTTTTTTTAACAAATTTGCCTATTTTATTTGTACAATGTAAATAGACGGCGTCTAACAGTCTGCTAGTGGCGGTTGGGGCAAGCGGGGATGTGCTCGCGATCCCCTGCAAAACTACACCCCCAGGACTTAACGCCAATTGTCGTTATGCGTTCCTGGGGGAGCTGCCGCTTTCACGACTATTGGCGTGACGCGGTCTTTATGTGGTTAAACAATGCACATTGCCTGACTTTCCTGCTAATCCGCTGCTTCTTATACTTTTAGCCATAGACCCTGAATTAGCATGCAGATCAGATATTTCTGACATAAATCTGACAAGATTTGCTGCGTGCTTGTTACAGGTGTACTGTATGATTCAGACACTATTTCAGCCAAAGATCGGCTGGACTGCCAGGCAACTGGTATTGTTTACAAGGAAATGAACATGGCAGCCTTCATATCACTCTCACTTCAGTTGTCCTTTAACCAGTTCGGCCTATCTGGACGAGCTTCCTCGTCCAGATAGGCACTGCTGCTGCCGCCGCCTCGTGCGCGCGATCGGGCGCGCCCCCGCGCGCGCTCCCGCTGCCCGCCGCTAGCCCCCCGATGAGTGAATGGGAATATAATTCCCATTCACCGATCTATCTTCCCCGCAGAAATACCGACGCTTTCTCTCCAGAGAGCGCGGTATTTCTGCCCCCAGGAAACATTTCCGCTGCTTTAAAGTTCCTAGATGCGAAATCGTTCGCATCTAGGATTTTTTTCACTGTGGCCATCTTGTGGCCGAATAGTAAACTGCACCACAATTCATTTTTAATAAAAAAAAAAAAAATATTTTACATTTAAAATTAACAGTTTCCCTCCCACACCAAAAATTACCCACATACACTTTTTTTTATTAAAAATAAAATAAAAAATACAATTAAAAAACAAAAACAAACAACATTAATAGTTACCCAAGGGTCTGAACTTTTTAAATATGCATGTCAAGAGAATATGTTATTATATTATTTAAAATTATAAGCTTATAAATGGTGATGGACGCAAATTGAAAAAATGCACCTTTATTTCTAAATGAAATATTGGCACCATAAATTGTGATAGGGACATCGTTTAAATGGTGTAATAAGCGGGACAGATGGGCAAATAAAATACATGAGTTTTAATTACGCTAGCGTATATTAATTTCAAACTATAATGGCCAAAAACTGAGAAATAATGAATTTTTTTCATTTCTTTCTTAATCTTCCTGTTAAAATAGATTTAGAAAAAAATAATTCTTAGCAAAATGTAGCACCCAAAGAAAGCCTAATTAGTGGCGGAAAAAACAAGATATAGATCAATTCATTGTGATAAGTAGCAATAAAATTATAGGCGAATGAATGGGAGGTGAACGTTGCTCGGATGCATGAGATTTTCGGACTGCGGTGCTGAACCGGTTATAGCAGAGCTCCCTAACCCTGTCCTCAAGGCCCACCAACAGTTTTGCAGAAAACAACAAACATTCACAGGTGAGGTAATTAGTGTCTCAGCAGAGCTGATTAACTACCTCTGTGGATTTCCACAAAACATGCACTGTTTGTGGGCCTTGAGGACAGGGTTGGGGAACACTGCTTTAGAGGGTACCTGAGATGGAATACCTCAAGTTTTAAACTTACCTGGGGCTTCCTTAAGCCTGCCTGAGGACGCTCTGGCCCTCACCGTTTCCCCTGGTGGCACCTGTCTCCCAAAGTACCGCCCAGTAGTCTGGCCGAGTCGTGCTTCGTCGTGCAGTAGTGCTGCGCAGGCAGTCATGCGTGCTAAGTGCGACTCCGCCAGGCTACCAGGCCGTACTGGGGGGGATAGGAGACGGCGAGGGCTGAGCGGCCTCAAGGGGTCTTGAGGAGGTTCAGTATATATAAATTTACGGTAGAAAGTACAGATGTGGGTACTATTCCGTTAGCCGGGCGCAACTGAGCTAAGTAATGTACTGATTCTATGTTTTACTGGCAGTCTCGCTGCGGCCAAATGTATCAAATGTATCTCGGGGACTCGCGTGTCCCCCGGCTGCCAGTGTTCTATAGGAGAGAGGCAGGGGGAGGAGAGAGCTAAAGCTGGCGGCTTCATCTGTTACATTGCCGCCAGCTTCATTTAATTCAATTAACTCACTTTTGATACATTTGGCCGCAGCGAGACGGCCAGTAAAAACATAGAACCGATAGACTACTTAACTCAGTTGCGCCCGGCTAACGGAAGAGTACCCAGATGTGCTATGCAGAACTGTGCACTGCTAATTAAACCAAATGTGCGATACTTCCCATATGCATAAAAACCGTGAGGCTGAAGCTAGGACTTTAATGTTTGAGAATTCTTTACTACCATGTGTAAATAAAAAAAGCTTTTGTTGTTAAAACCGTTGCCAGTCTCACCAGCAGGTGGAGCTTAAAAATATTAATGTTACTTGGTTTTTAATAAAAATAACTTTTTCTTCCTTATGTAATGTCTAATTAATGAAAAATATATAAAAGCACAATATGGTGCATTATTTTTTTTTCCCTCCTGGAACAGAATTCGCAGTTAAGGGATATGCAGGTATTTGTTTTTCCACTTGCTATGACCAGTATTTTTTGACTTTGGTATATTGGTTGCTCGGTTTATACAGAATGTGGCATGAGGCTTCTTTTACACTGCAAATTGCAAATCCGATTTGCAGCATGCACGACTTTTTTTTTTAATCGCAAAAAAAAATTGGAATTGCGCGTAAAATCTCATCAAAATTGGAATTACATGTATTGTAAAAAGCCCCTCCCACTTGCTAAAGCATATCTAGCCATAGACAGGTTTAAATCCTCTATCTGAACAGAATTCTGTAGTGCAGCTGCCATATGTCACATCCCAAGTATACTGTAAAAGCTACATGCTTACATTCAGAATACATGAGAAGCATCCCTCTGTTAGATCGATAATGTGAGTAGATTGCATCGCTGATTTGACCCTAGCACTGTCCACACAGCAGTAGCAGGAGCATTGTTTCCGATCAGCTGACCGGACTGCTGCTGCCGTCCAATCACCATCTTCCTGGCACTGCTGTGTGAAGACAACTCAGAATGAAATGAAGCTGTTTCTTTCTTCAAGTAATCTCCTGCTCCCATCTTCCTCCTCCTTTGAAATCCACCTGTCTGGAGAGCCTCTAATTAACCTGCAGTGCAGACGGCCCCAGGAGAGAAATAAACTTAAAGCAGTCAGTGCGAGTAGATGAGTTTTCCCAGCTGAAATTCTGTCTGCTTTATGTAAGCAATGGTCCTGCCATGTGGAAAGAGATAAAGAGCCAAATCGGTCGTTTACACTGTATGGGTAAGGGGATATTCCAACAACAGACTCAGTCTAGCAAAGCCTTCTGAGCGACGTAATGTTCAGGAGGTTAATGGTGGCCTGGAGAGGGGATAGTAATGAATGCCGTCAAGACTTGTGCAGGAGCAGGGTGAGCTGTTTTTCGGCTTTACCTTGCACTCCGATTTTCCGGCACCTTAATTACATGAACACGCTCCAGCAATATACAATTGCTGAACATGGTATCTTCAGGATTTGAAAGTGTTAGTCTGGTATATCTAGATATGCTTAAAACAACTTCAAATGAGACCTTAGCTATTAATGCAGTATACTTGCATTTTCTATTTGGTACTTTATTTTGGGTATAAGCAAGTCCGATCAAATAGAAGCTGTTAAGGTGGCCACACACCATACAATTAAAAGATCACATTTTTCGATTTTTGAAGTTTGGACATGTTGGAAATTTCAGACCAACTTTATCAAGAATTGTATGCTGTGTGGTGGATTGTAAATTACGTGATGTACAGTTCCAATCCAATTTTTTTCTGAGCTTTCAATTATTTTATTCATGATTGGGGAAAAATTGAACATATGTGTGTGATACATTAGTCAGATTTTTTTAATTGTTAAAATCGGTCAGAAAAATTGATTACTATTCTTGAATTGAACAGATATTTAAAAAATTGTATGGTGTGTGGCAACCTTTACACTGTGTATGACATTTACACTAACCGTAGACAAGCTACAGCCTGTGCTGGTCTCATCTTCATAAAGGTGGCCATACACTATATAAGCAAATTGTTCAATCTAACAGGTTTTTTTTTTTTTTTTCGATAAAACTTGATTGTATAAGAAAACAAAAATATGTATTTTTCTGTTTGAGGGAAAAAAAAAAGATCATTTTAACTGTATCTTTCAATTAAATTCTGATCGAACGTGTTTGAAAAATCAGATAGAACCATATACATAAAAAATATATAAAAATTGTTTTAATTAATCTGTGTTTTACATTTTAAGAAAAATCTAACATAAGTGTATAGTATATTGCATCAATGTTTCAAATTCAGTCTCGTCAGATTATTCTAAAAAAAAAAACACAGCAAAAAACATTGAATCGTGTTAGGCCACCATAAGGCCACATTAACAGTGGTACAGGAATGCAACAGATCACAGTGAAGCATACAGTCAATAAAAAGTATGTGTCACTCTAACTGCACGCGTTTAGCAGTAACACAACCTTTTATAACACAATGCACTGCTGCACAGGGAACGTTGCATAGGTGGTGCATTGCAGTACTGTAAGTCGCGTTGTAAAGCAGCCATTACTCCTCAATGCACCACTGCCTCTACTGGGCTAACGTGAATCTGTATACTACTAATTGCCTCTATGTTAAAGTGCTAACGTCTATGAAGAATGGCTGCTGCTGGCTCGTTTCTGCAGTTTGGAGTAAAAGGAAAATCAGTAACTGAAGTACATTATATTATTGAACAGGCCCTCATTTTATATTATTTTAAGAACTCTTGGTTATTAGTACACCACCACTTTAAAGCTTTTTTTTCCAGCCAGGAGTCCATACTCTGGCCATTTCTTGCACCATAGACTGTGTCTGCTTTAGGCTGCAATCTTCTCTAAGAGATTCTATCTGTGCCAGCTACATTGCTGTCTTAACAGCAGGATGATAGTGTCAAATGCAGTAGCAACACCCACACTTAGCTGCTTCTGATAACTAAGTAAAAAATTGAAGACCGGATTTTTAGCTGCAAAACCCACGCAAATTCCTGCATTTCAGTATTCAGCACATAGCTATTTGAATGTTTCTTTATACAAATTTTCATAGTGGGACCCTGTACGTGTACCAGAAATGAACTAAGGTGAAATGTTTTTTTATTTTTTAACAGAAAAACCAGAGAGAAATTGCCAAGATGAGGAGATGTTTGAAACCTGAGGAGCTTACCAACCAGATGAACCAAATAGATCTTAAAACACAGCATGACCAGCTGGAGGAGAGCTATCAGGAGCTGGTGGCCGAGTATCGGAGGACAGTGGAAAGACTTGCCCAAGCATAGATCACCTCAGTGCTGTTTAGTTGTCTCCAGTATTGTACATCTATTGTAACGTCAAAGCCTGGTGTTGCCAGTCAATCTGTTCCATATAAGGTCCACAAGAGTGCTATTAGAACCAGAATTGCTATACTGCGGACTATGATTTCAGAGATTATCTGATCGTGGCAATAACTGGTGTTTGCTGCTACGGAGTGTCTTAAAACCAACTCCATTGGTTTAGGAAAAAAACAAACCATTTTTGAAGACTGTGTTATCAGCAGGGTGCCTTTGCTTTGAAGGTGCGAGATTTCTCTTTGAATAAAATGTTTTTGGTGATTTGTATAATTCTGACATTTATTCATTCATCACGCATTAGCATCAATATTCACATGTAAATACTACTAACTTCTGTCATACTTCATATATTCTCTGGTTTTCTGTGCTTTTCATTTTATTTTTCTGACTGACCAGGTTCAAATGTCTGTACTTGGTAGCACTTACTGCTAAGAATAAAACAGGAAGTTGAAAGTTTACCTTGCTTGATTCCATAATCCAGTGGCAAAGATTTTCCTAAAATGTCTCTCTTTATATTAATGTAACTGATAGAGAATCTGGAGTGAGAGACATGGGGCCTGAATAATTGAGCTGCACTGCTACAGCAGCACAAGCTTAATGACACAAACGCGAGCTAAATACAGGGCTACATGCTATGTGTGGTAGTGCTGCAAAGCGTGTGGTGCTAAGTTACGGGCGCTTTTTGTGAAAGTACGCGCACTCCTTACAAGGTACTTGCGCGAAATGTCTGCGATACTTCACTAGCGCGGTCGCTTAATTAGCCGCTAATCACCTAAATTAGTGGCTGCGATACTACTTATATTGCGGTAGAATATGGAGAGCAAGTACCTTGTAAGGAGCACACGTACTTTCAAAAGGAGATGCCCATAACTTAGCCCTATATTTAGCTTGCGTTGGTGTCATTAAGTTGGCACTGTTGTGGCAGCGAAGCTTAAAGAGTCTGTATCCCCAAAAAATGCTCTTAGGGGGTACTCACCTCCTCCGTCCCACGATGGTCTTGCAAGAGGTCCCCGAATGGCGGCCATGTAAATATTTACCTTCCCGGCTCCAGCGCAGGCACTGTTGCGCCTCTCGGTTTGGAAATAGGTGAAAATAGCCGATCCCAGTCGGGTTGCCTGGCAGTAGAGCGGACCCGATTGGTATCGGCTATTTCCGAGCCGAGAGCCGCAACAGCGCCCCTGTTGGAGCCGGCGAAGGTAAATATATTGTCGGCTGTGCATTCCAAGGGCTAGAGCGAGACCTCCGTGGGACGGAGGAGGACGTGGGAAGCTGTGATAGGATCCAGAGGCTTCCTCCTCCCAAGGTGAGTACCCCCCAGGGGCACCCTTTTTTAGTACAGAGTCTCTTTAAAGGGATACTTAAGCCAATTAAAAAAAAACATTTTTTCTTACCTGGGGCTTCTACCAGTCCCCTGCAGCCATCATGTGCCCTCGCAGTCACTCATGGATCCCCCGGTCGACAGCCAGCTAGTTTCATTTTCACTGATCGGCTTGACAGGTAGTCGGCAGGCTTACTGCGCCTGTGCAGGCCTGGCCATCCGTATACTTCTTTGAGTTCCCGTCCACAATAGCATCCTGTGCAGAAGGCTAGAAAGATATGCGTGGTTAGACCTGTCAGTGAAAACAAAACTAGTTGACAGCGGGGGATCGGAGGTGAGTGACTGCGAGGGCACTGGACGGCTGCAGGGGGCTGGTTAAAGCTCCAGGTAAGTAAAAATGATTTTTTAATTCTGGTTTAAGTATCCCTTTAATGAATCAGGCCCTTATAGAGGTTGCCTGAGGTTCAGGTTTTTATTTCCTTTTAAACAATACTAATTGCCTACCATCCTACTGATCTTTCTGTCTTTGTCTGAATCACACACCTGAAATAAGAATGCAGCTGATCTTGTAAACAAACTGAAATTGAGAGCCCACAATGGTGTAGTATGTTATGGTCGCGTATTAACCTCCCTGGCGTTCAATGTTTGCGGACTTTCGTCCGTGGGGGGACTATTTTTTTAAAAACTTGTTTTAAATCATGTAGCTAGCACTAGGTTAGCTACATGTGTCTCCCGATCGCTCCTGTGCTGTGACCCGCCCCCTATCGCCGCCGGTTATATTTACCGCTCCGGGATCCCGCGGGAGCCGTAACTACTTTCAGTTTCGGTCATCGCTATGGCGACGATCGGACATGACATCATGCGCAGTCCTGATCCTTGCCATAGAGACGCCTGGTGGTGACGGAAGAGGCTGTGCCAGCGTGGGCTCGGGGGGCTGCCGCCGATACTGCTCAGGAGGTTAAATAAGATAAACTATGTGAATGAATACTCAAACGTGGGTTACCACTTAGGCAACCACTGTATAGGCAGGTGGTGGGGAGGTTAAACCCAATCCCACTCAGGTTAAGAAGTCGCACTTTGTAGATTGATGATGGGGGATACAGCCCTCCACCAAGGGTGGACAAGCTTGTAATTAGTAGAATGAAACAGAGGTGCCAGAACACATAAAATAGGTTAAAACACTTTAAAGGGGAGTAGTTGGTGGATTTAACTCCCCATTGAAGACTCTAATTGTTTGGTTTAGACAAAAGCTTTATTGTATACTCCACAAAAATGTGATGCGTTTTGTAGGTCTGTAACCCGCTTCCTCGGGCAATTAACAGGAACAAGTGGAAGGTTCCAAATATAGAGCTCAAAATACAATTACAGCAGAGAATGCAATACTATCTGCTGTAATAGTTGTTTTCTCTCATCGTCCTTTAGGATGGCTTCCTCCCGAGAGAAGACTGACCCACCCCTAAAGGAAACGGGAAATAATTAAATCATTGAAATAATCAGGCTCAGCCCATATAAGCTCCCCCTCCTCCTAACCAACTCAGTTTTTTTACTGTTTCCCTACACCCGAGGTTACAGGCTGTTAGGGACTCTGAGGCGGGGGAGCCTGTTGGTATCCGTCTTTACCTGGAAGGAGTTCATGTACATTTTATATATCCAGCGGCAGGGGAACTTTCTTGTCTAATGTTCTAAACGGACCAAGGTATGGTAAAGCATTTTACTTCTTGGCCGTTTGCTTTCTAAATGCCCTGTGGGGCGGTAGGAGGGCCCTGCAGCTGCTGCCTCCTGATTGTGATCATGTCCTGGAACATGTTACTATAAAGGGGTTGTGGCAAATGGAGCGGCACTGGAAGATTTCCCCCACGCTCGTAAGGGGGAGAGTGGTGCAGGCATGCATGCGCTGGCGGCGTCTTCCGCATTCAGCGCTTGGTCTGATGCTGTCCGTGTACCCTGCCCCTCTCCTACGCAGGACAAGGTAATTACAGGGGGTGGACGGTTCTCCTGTGCCGCGCGGTATCAGCGTCTTCCGCATGTCGGAGACGCAGGGGAGGCTGAACGTGGAGCGGGAAGTTTCCCAGCTGACTCCAATAAGCAGTTAATCCGTGGTATGCGGAGATTGGGTAGCAGATATCATATGCTGGCTGATGTCAGCAGAGGAGGCAGTGCTGACCTAGAGGCAATCATTTCAAGCCTCTCTTCACCACACACCTGAGCGGATGGACAGCATGGAGCAGACTGTAGCTGTGTCGGATGCTGCTGCACAGATTGTGGATGCACCTGAGCAGGCTGTGAATGCTCCACAGGTACTGTGACTCCTCTCCTCCTCCCTCTAAGCTAGTATAGGTGAACATTATCTTATGAGACTTGTTTGCTTGTGTTTTTTGCAGGTTGGGAAGCACACTGATAAAAGGTGTAGAAAATGTCATGTTAATTTACTATCGGGGTATAAAATCTCAGTGTGTAGATTGCTTAACTAAACAGTCCTCTACCACATCTACCCCTGTTGATTCAAATGCTACCAATAGAGCCATGTTAGACCTTATGAATGCTATGAACAGGGCCGACCCGCTCATGAGGCGGGGTGAACCTTTTGCCTCAGGCGGCACTTCTGGGGGGGGCAGCTGCTGAGCTGGAGGGGTAGCTGGCAGGACGGGGGTATTGGGCCTAGCCTCGCCTGGGTCCCCCGATCTGCGCTCCCCTTCAGCTTTAAATCGTTAGGAAGCAGCCGATAGAGGCACGGGCGGGGAGGACTCGCCTCTTCCGCGTTCCAGCGTGCGCCCACAGTGGGCGGCGTTGCAGGAAATGACGTCAGTGGAGCGCACGCTGGAACGCGGAAGAGGTGTGTGGGCGGCGTTGCAGGAAGTGACGTCAGTGGAGCGCACGCTGGAACGCGGAAGAGGTGAGTCCTCCCCGCCCGTGCCTCTTCCTATCTGCTGCTTCCTAACGATTTAAAGCTGGAGGGGAGCGCAGATCGGGGGACCCAGGCGAGGGAGGGGGGGTCTGACCCCCATCCCCACCGCTAGGCCCAATACAACATAAAATAACCCTACTAAATAAAGGCCTTTCGTTTTGCCCCCTGAACTCTACAAATATGTTTGAACTATTTACAGACCTTATTACATATATTAGAAAGTTGACCCTGAAAAGGCATTTCGCCATCTAAAAGAATTCCACCCTCCCTCCATCCACCTCCATGATTATCACCAACAATGACCTTTTACCCATCATCACAACAGATGAGAACGAAATCCAAGTAGAGAAATACATCAACACTCATTTGAGGGGTAAATCCCGGTTTTACCCCACAGCTTCCAAGGGCAACTTTATTTCCACTTTCTATTCCCTAGTCCTAGATGATCTACAATCCCTACAACAATACACCCCCACCATTAAACCCAACCTTACTCCCAAAGAGAACTCCGCCCTCAAATCACTCCTCAAAGACCGTCAATTGGTTATCAAACCGGCAGACAAGGGGGAGGCATTGTCCTCCTCAACCGTTCAGATTACTTGGAAGAATCAGATAGACTTCTTAATGATTCTAAACACTATAATTCCCTTTTTTCTGACCCCACCGAGACAATAAACAAAATTTTGAAAGATTTTATCAACCAGGCCTTACTACAAGACATTATTACAAAAAATGAACGCAATTTTATTCTTAATCACCACCCCAAAACCCTGTTCTTCTATTATCTCCCCAAGATCCATAAAAATCTCCAGAAACCACCCGGTAGACCCATTAACTCCGGCATCGACTCCATGACCACCAACCATTCCCGCTTCATTGACCGACACCTACAGCCTTTAGTCACCAATCTACCCTCATATCTCAAAGATTCATATCACCTCATACAGCTGCTAACCCACACCTCTTGGTCCCCAGATTATCACTGGCTCACCTGCGATATTACATCACTATATACTAACATTCCCCACCAGTTTGGCCTAACAGCCATACAATTCTACCTTTCTACAGCTCCCTCTATGCCATATGACCAACAACAGTTCCTCTTACAATGTACAGAATTTATGTTGAACAATAATATTTTCTCATTTAATGATAAATATTACCACCAGATCAGCGGCACAGCGATGGGCAGTTCATTCTCCCCCTCGTATGCAAATCTTACAATGGGTTACATAGAATTACAACTATTCCAGAATGACCATCCTTTTAAAGATAACATTATAATCTATAAACGATATATTGATGACCTGGTTTTCATTTGGAAGGGTGACACCACACTTATCCCCTCCTTCATAACATTTCTCAACAGCAATAAAGCCGGCCTCCATTTCACTTCCCAACATCACCCCACCTCCATCGATTTTCTTGACTTAACCATCTTTATAGAACATGACAGAATCAAAACAAAAACCTTTTTTAAAACCGTAGATGCCAATAATTTCATACATTTTAACAGCTTTCACCATCGCCCCTGGACCCAGAATACTCCCTACAATCAGTTTCAACGTATCTTCAGGAATTGCACCGACCCACAGGATTACAATATACAATCCGACATCCTAACTAAGAAATTTTCAGATAGAAAATATCCTAAAAAACTTATTCGCGATGCCAGACACAAAGCCAAAATACCGCCCCCCACCACCCAGAACATACCCAGCACCGATGTCCCCAATAACCCCCCCACCTAGATTCATAACCAGATATTGCAAAGAACATCAAGGCATAAAATCTATATTACAAAAATGCTGGGAAATTCTCCTCCTGGATCCATACCTTAAACCAATATTACCCACCCGTCCCCTCATCACATATAGACGAGCCCCAAACCTTCGTAACCTTTTAGCTCCCAGCAAACTATGTTGCAATAAAACTAACCATACACCTGTTTCCAATCCACCGATGCCAGGCTCATGGTCCTGCAGCCAGACCCGTTGCGCAGCATGTACATTTGTACTGAACACCTCCACTTTCATGTCCAATACCACTGGTATCCAATATAGTATAAAAAGACGTATATCTTGCCAATCCAAATTCATCATTTATCTGATCTCTTGTGCCTGCCGTCTCCAGCACGTAGGCAGAACCACACAGGAGGCACGTAGCAGAATAGGCCAACACAAAAGAAATATTCTTAACAAATTCCCCCTGCACAGTGTTTCACGTCACTTCCACCAGATTCACCATGGGGACCCCAGCACCTTCACCATCACCCTAATAGATGAAATTAATGCAACAGAACCAGCGGCCTATGACAAACTGAAAAAATTGGAGATATACTGGATCCAAACCCTCAGGACGCTAGTTCCTGAGGGTCTCAACGAAGTTTTAGAAAAAATCTATTGAATTATTACTATCCACATTCCTTTAAGACTTTTTAACTAGTCCTCTCTCCTAATTCTTTCTATATTTTATATTTACATTTTTATAATTTTCATATGATGTTATATGATATGCATAGGCTTTATACTAAATTGTCAGTCCAAACAGCTGTTGACAGTCAACAACTCCCTTATTTCCCAAACCCTCCCCCCTCCTCTCCTCCCCCTTTTTGTCCCCCCCTTCCCCCCCCAAATCCCCCCCCCCCCCTTCCCATTTTGCTTCTTTTTAGGTATTCTTTCCTAATTTAGGTAACTATTCATTTTTATATATGTATCAATTCATTTTATATCTTTTTATATTTTTTATCTTATATATAATTTTTATTGGATATTTATTGGATGATCTATGCAAATGTTGTTGTTGTTGTGTCTATTTCTACATTAGGCAATGAAGCCCTGACCTTAGTACTATATTACCAGATCTGGTCATGCTTACCACTGAGGTTACCATTCCTCAGTTAAGAATATTTCAAACAATTCCCCCCCCCCCTTTTTTTTTTTCTCCTTCCCCGCCCAGCATTACATCACTGGTTACATCACTGGCCTGTCCACATGGCAGTCCCTGATTGGCCCATACTCACCCAACACCTATTTAAGCTGCTATAGCTTGCTCTTTCATTACATAGGCCAGTGCTGTCCAACTGGGCCCGCCAGGCCTTCTGCTGCGGCCCCCCTGCTGTGGCAGTGTTAGCCCCCGGGTCCCCAGAGTTTTTTTTTTTTAGTTTTTTTTTAAAAACCTTTTCCCCCATTCCTCTGCTATTGTAATAAATTACATACCCCCTCCGCTAATCTCCCCTCATTCCCCCGTGCAGCCGCCGCCTCAACTCTCAGATCGGCGGCGAGCAGGAGATAGGAACCAGCTACACCGCGCACGGCAGCCACAAGGGGGGCTTTAAATGCTGGACGTGACCGATGATGTCACTTCCTTCCAGCATTTAAATTCACCGCGCGGCTGCCGTGCGCTGGTGTGGCTGTTTGCTATCTCTTACCCGCCGCTGATCTGAGGTGTGGCGGCGGCAGCACGGGGGAACGAGAGGAGAGGAGCGGAGGGGGGCTGGAAATATTACATTACAGCAGACCATCTGACGGCGTTTTGTGGGGACATCTGCAGCCAATGTAAGTGCATTTTGTCGGTACACCTGCAGCCAATATAAGTGCATTTTGTGGGTACATCTGCAGCCAATGTAAGAGCATTTTGTGGGTACATCTGCAGCCAATGTAAGTGCATTTTGTCGGTACACCTGCAGCCAATATAAGTGCATTTTGTGGGTACATCTGCAGCCAATGTAAGAGCATTTTGTGGGTACATCTGCAGCCAATGTAAGTGCATTTTGTCGGTACACCTGCAGCCAATATAAGTGCATTTTGTGGGTACATCTGCAGCCAATGTAAGAGCATTTTGTGGGTACATCTGCAGCCAATGTAAGAGCATTTTGTGGGTACATCTGCAGCCAATATAAGAGCATTTTGTGGGTACATCTGCAGCCAATGTAAGAGCATTTTGTGGGTACATCTGCAGCCAATGTAAGAGCATTTTGTGGGTACATCTGCAGCCAATGTAAGTGCATTTTGTGGGTACATCTGCAGCCAATGTAAGAGCATTTTGTAGGTACATCTGCAGCCAATGTAAGTGCATTTTGTGGGTACACCTGCAGCCAATGTAAGTGCATTTTGTGGGTACACCTGCAGCCAATGTAAGTGTATTTTGTGGGTACATCTGCAGCCAATGTAAGTGCATTTTGTGGGTACATCTGCAGCCAATGTAAGTGCATTTTGTGGGTACATCTGCAGCCAATGTAAGTGCATTTTGTGGGTACATCTGCAGCCAATGTAAGTGCATTTTGTGGGTACATCTGCAGCCAATGTAAGTGCATTTTGTGGGTACATCTGCAGCCAATGTAAGTGCATTTTGTGGGTACATCTGCAGCCAATGTAAGTGCATTTTGTGGGTACATCTGCAGCCAATGTACGTGCATTTTGTGGGTACATCCAGGGCTGTGGAGTCGGAGTCGTGGAGTCGGAGTCGTGGAGTCGGGCAATTTTGGGTGCCTGGAGTCGGAGTCGAAGTCGGGAAAAAATGCACCAACTCCGACTCCTAATGAATTTGTAACTGTAATTAAAATAGAAAATATGATAAAATGTTCTATTTCTCAGATAAAAGTCATTAAAAATAATGTATATATACAGTAATAGCTGTGCTTAGTCCACAAAAATGAAATAAACCAATCAAAATTAGTTACTTGTGCTGCTTCAATAAAGCAGTCCCCGTATTTTTAAGGTCAGATATACATATCTGATTGTGACTGTATATATGATGCGTACACAGGAATCTCTTATATATACTAAATAACATCTATGCTGTAAGAATAAAGCCTTATGTGTAGCTGTGTCACTAATAGAGATGGTCAATGAGATGGAAATAATTCTGCACTGATGCTGATTTATGCAAATGTATGCACTGAAATCAAATAATTTGATATGTTATTAAAATTTGGTTTGGTGACTACAAATTAAAGGGTACCTGAGACGGATGAAAAGTAAAGTTTTATACATACCTGGGGCTTCCTCCAGCCCCCTTCAGGCTAATCAGTCCCTCACTGTCCTCCACCACCCGGATCTTCTGCTATGAGTCCTGGTAATTCAGCCAGTCAGCGCAGTCCGGCCGCATGCCACTCCCACAGCCAGGAACATTCTGCACCTGCGCAATAGTGCTGCACAGGTGTAGTATGCTCCTAGCGGTGGAGTGTGTTCATGCGCACTACGCCAGACTGGCTCAAGTACCTGGACTCATAGCAGAAGATCCAGGTGGTGGAGGAGGACAACGAGGGACTGATTATCCTGAAGGCGGCTGGAGGAAGCCCCAGGTATGTACAAAACTTTAATTTCATCTGTCTCAGGTTTACTTTGTTACACAGTAGTACTATACTCTACATATGCACTCCTCACAGAGCTGCAGGGAATCTACTAAGAATGCTGTGCACATTGAACACAGAGGTGTTGTCTGTTTACAATCTCCTCATTCCCCTGCAGAGTACCTGCACATCATTCTTACATGTACCCACACTTACATTGCCTAGGGCCTGATAGATGTTCTTTGTTCCGGTTTGTACCTTTTACAAGTACTATTACTAAGGACTAGTTTTAGTCTAAAGGGAATAAATATAGTAGTCTACATATCCTTCTCACTTCAGTTGTCTTGTAACAGTTATGAGACAAATTTCATGTTACATACTTTTAATCAACAAAATTGTAATATGCAAATTAGAGGAGTCGGAGTCGGTGGAATCCTAAACTGAGGAGTCGGAGTCGGAGTCGGTGGATTTTTGGACCGACTCCACAGCCCTGGGTACATCTGCAGCCAATGTACGTGCATTTTGTGGGTACAACTGCAGCCAATCTGACAGCATATTGTGGGTACAACTGCAGCCAATCTGACAGCATATTGTGGGTACAACTGCAGCCAATCTGACAGCATATTGTGGGTACAACTGCAGCCAATCTGAGTGCATATTGTGGGTACATTTGCAGCCAATCTGAGTGCATTTCGTGGGGAAGCTGCTGCTAGTTTTTTTTTTTTTGGGGGGGGGGGGGGGGGGGGGGGGGGTCTGCCGGCCCTCCACCATGTGGCCTGGAAAAAAACCGGCCCTCCATGCCCGCGAAGTTGGACAGCACTGACATAGGCGTTTAATTTGAATCCTTGTGCAGATTGGTAAGTCACTTTGCTACATCTTTTGGAATCTTGACTCCTAGTTTGTATAATCATGCTTTACACATCCTTAGAGTGATACCAGCAAAACCTTTATTACCTTTAGTTTAGTCACTCTTTATCCAGGACAAATACCTGATACTGAATACACTATTATTTATTATTAAACACCTACTACTTCAATCCATATGCAGCACATGGATGTTGCATTAGATCAGTTAAAACAATCACTCATTTACTGCAATTTCTCTGCATTGCCATGTTTGGCTATGGGTTGTTCCGAGATACATTTGTTCTGAGATTTGTTTTATTATTGACATACTGAATATACAAAATCCATAGTTTTGCATTTGAACTCAATTTATTGAGTTAATTGAGGGAACCATATGCATTGCCATGTTGGGCTATGTATATTTGTTTTTCCAAGATACATTTATTCTGAAATTAATTCAATCATGGGCTTACCTTATATATTTAATCCATAGTTTTGCATTTGAACTCAGTTTATTATATTGAAATCACTATTTTTGAATATTATATAATAACACATTTATGATTGTACGAGTGTATTCATACTTTGGTCTCTGGCATTTTCAGTTTGATACTCCTCCCAATATTGCCTGATGAAGCGGGGTTGAACCTGCGAAACGCGTTGCATTTCTTTTTGGCGTTCCTAATAAATGTGTTTGACTGTCTGAATCGCAGTCGTTGTCGTGTCTGCTTGAGGGAGGTAAGACCACCACTTCCTCCTTCAATTTTGCCATTTAAGTTGGTTTTTAAGCTCATTTAATCTAATCTTATACTTTTGGCGCCTCTGTTCATTGTATACAATTTTGAGTACACCCTTGGTGGAGGGTTGCGACCCTTTCTTCCTGTCTACAGAGAGCGACTTCTTAATCCTGAGTGGGGTCAGGACAATCTCCCTACCTGCCTTTACAGTGGTTGCCTGCTGGTGACCCTGACTTGTGAGTATTTAGCAATACAAACTTATTGCCACCTTCTCCAGTACGATTTACACTATTGGGGCTCTTGGTGGTCCCTGTTTTTATCATGGAGGAAGGTGATGCCAGAGACTCTGATATATCTCCTGAGTCTGGTCGCTCTAGAACCTCACAGTACTTTTATAGTGCTGAGAATACATTGGAATTTATAAGGGCCGTTTATGACTCTGAACAAACTCCTGAGACCACGCCAACGACCTCTGCGCAAGACGAGATTTATAGAGGGTTGGAGGGTCAGCCAACTAAATGCTTCCCTGTACATTCCGCTATTAAGCACATTATATCCTCACAGTGGAAAGATCCAGAAAGGAAATTATTCATTCCTAGGTCTTTCAAGAGGCGATTTCCCTTTGAGGAAGATCAGGCTCCATGGGCCAAATGTCTAAGGCTTGACGCTCCTCTGGCTCAGTATTCCAGAGGCACTGACCTTTTATTTGAGGGTATTGGCAATCTAAAAAATCCTATGTATAAAAAGGCTGAAACCTTGTTGAAAAGGGCCTGGGATTCAGTTTCCTTTTCATTTAAGCCAGCCATATCCTCTGTTTGGCCAGAAACCTGGATACGTGGATATCCGGTCTTAAGAAGCATTTGGTGGAGGGTACTCCTCATGAGAACATTTTACCCTCCTTGTCAGTAATAGTTAAAGCTGTTGCTTTCTTAGCAGATGCAGCCTCAGAAAGCCTCAGATCTGCAGCTAAGACTGTGGCTTTGATCAATTCAGCCTGCAGGGCTATTTGGCTTAATACATGGGAAGGTGACTTGGGTTCCAAGCATAAGCTGTGTGCAATGGAATTGCAGGACAAATTACTTTTGGAAAGGATCTGGAAGCAGTACTTGAGAAATCCTCTGATATGGCCAAAAATTCCCAGATAAGAAAAAGAAACTAGTTCGTAAGCCCTTTCAGAACAGGGGTCCTTACCAGAACAAAAGAACTGGACCTATAACACCAGGAAGGGAGTCTGCCGCCTTGTTCAACAAAACAAGAAACCCCAGTACTCCCAAGCCTGACAAATGCTAGACCTGATGAAGGGGTACAGGCTGAAATTTCGGTCCTGACAATCCCCCCAGCAGACTTGTGACAGGGACCCCAAGGACCCAGACAAGGCACAGGCCTTGCTAGATTTGGTGACGACTCTACTATCCCAAAATGTAATCCAGAGGGTACCAGTAGAGGACCACTTCAGGGGGTTTTACTCGAAGGTTTTCATAATCAAAAAACCTTCGGGAAAGTTTCGGATGATTTTAAATCTGAAACCTCTGAATCCTTACATTGTGGAGAAACACTTCCGAATGGAGAGCATCGCCTCGGTCCGAAATCTGATATGGCCCGGCGCCTTTATGGCGACTATCGATCTCGATGACGCGTATATACATGTACCGATTCATCCTCGGTAACAAAAGTATCTAAAATTTGCCATCCGGTTCGGGGACAGCGTTTGCCATTATCAATACCGAGCTCTTCCTTTCGGAGTATCCTCGGCCCCGAGAAAATTCACGAAGATTGTAGCAGAGGCAGCGGCCTTTCTCCATCTCCACAATGTAAGGGTTCTCCCTTACCTAGACGACTTTTTATTTCTAGCAGACTCTGTAGCAGACTTTTCTGTTCAGGTCCTTTCAGACCTGGGGTGGCTGATAAGCAGGGAGAAGTCCAACTTGCTTCAAACCCAAAATTTAATTTTTCTAGGACTACTGTGGGACACAAAACAGGAGAAGGTGTTTCTTCCACAGGACAAGGCAGCAAAATTGCTGGTAAGATGGCGACAGTTCCGATCAGAGCAGACAGTACTGATCAGTGAGGTTATGTCGCTCTTAGGACTAATGACGTCCGCCATTCCAGTGGTAGAGTGGGCCCAGGCTCACACTTGGACACTACAGACTTGGCTACTGAACACTTGGGACAACACACATGCTTCGTTGGACAGACAGGTCACAGTTCCAGACTATGTATTGGAATCCCTGACTTGGTGCGAGAATCCTCACAGACTGCAGTTAGGTCGACAGTGGGGGCAGAGATCTTCCCTAAAAGTCTTCACGAATGACAGCAATCGGGGCTGGGGGGCTCGCTGCCAGGAGCATCAGGTTCAGGGGAAATGGCCTATGAAAGTGCAGGTCAGGTCATCAAATTATAGGGAGTTGTTAGCGGTGCAGATGGGTCTGCTCTCTCTAGCCCCTCGCATTCTGAACAAGGAGGTCATTGTATTTTTCGACAATATAGTAACTGTATCGTATCTCAGAAAACAGGGAGGTACCAGGGTACAGGACCTCAGAATGTTAGCGTTATAGGTGATCTCTTGGGCAGAGAACAATTTGATTTCTCTCACAGCAGCTCACATTCAGGGCAAGCTGAACAGGTGGGCAAACTCACTCAGCAGAGCACCAATAGAGTCAGACTGGGAACTAAACCAGGAGGTGTTCAACTCACTAGTCCAGAAATGTGGACTACCCATATTAGTCCTGTTCGTAACTCCAGCCAACACAAATTTGACAGATTACTGCTCCCTTCATCCTGCCTCTCCATCCAACAGACTGTATCATGGCCACAGGGACTGCTGTACGCCTTTCCCCCAATCTAATTCCGAAAGTGCTCGAACGCATAGAAACGTCGAAGTCTCAGGCGATGCTCATAGCCCCTGGGTGGCCAAAGAGAGCATGGTTCCCCTTTGTACAGAGACTAACTCTGAGGGGTCCATTGCATCTGGGGTCCAGGTCAGACCTTCTATTCCAGGGGAATCAAATCCACCTGAACCCAGACCAGTTCAAGCTGACGGCATGGATCCTGAGTGGCAAATCCTAAGGAGGCAGTGGTTTTCAGACAGTGATCGCAACTCTGATCAAATGTAGAAAGCCTAATACTAGGCAAATCTACTGTAAAGTTTGGAATGTTTTTTGTTCTTGGAAACAAAGGAAGAAAGTGCACTCTAATGGTTTACATTACATTTTGGAGTTCCTCCAGGACGGAGTAGATTTAGGTTTATCGGCCAGTACACTGCGAGTACAGGTGGTCGCTCTCGGTTTTCTTAAACAACTTTCGGCAGAAATTCATGTTAGAAATTTTTTTAAGTCAGTGACTAGGTCACAACTGTCACCTTCAAAACTCGTGCCTCCTTGGGATTTGTCCAAAGTTCTCAACTTTCTTATGTCCAATACCTTTGAACCACTTACTGATGTGTCTAAGAAGTTTAACACTAAACGTTGCATTCCTGGTAGCCATTACATCGGCCAGGAGAGTGAGTGACAGTCAGGCCCTGTCCATCAAAGAACAGTATATGATCATCCACGATAAGATCGTTTTCAAATCTGATCCTTCCTATCTACCTAAAGTTGCATCCGCATTCCACAGGTCTCAGGAAATTGTTCTACCATCCTTTTCAACAAATCCAAAGAATGACAGAGAAGTGGCATTAAGTACTTTGGATGTACGTAGAGCAGTTCTGATATATTTATAAAGAACTAAGTTGTGGAGAAAAAATAGTCAGTTGTTTGTAGCATATGCAGGCAAGCGTTAAAGACTACCGGTTTCTAAGAATTCGTTATCCAGATGGATCAAGGATCTCATAACTCTAGTTTATTGAGAGTATGATTCGAATACCCAGATTGGTGTCAATGCACACTCTAAAAAATCTTTATCTACATCGTGGGCAGAGAAGTCAGGCGCCTCACTCGAACAGATATGCAGAGCCGCGACTTGTGGAGTGGAATTCCTGTCAAGCCAGGATCAAACATTCGGTCGCAAAGTGCTTCAAGCTGTGATCCCTCCCTGAGGTAAGATTTCTCTCTGATCTCTCGGGAGGAAGCCATCCTGAAGGACATTGAGAGAAGGACCTGGCTACTTACCGGTAGTAGGGTTTTGACGAGTCCTTCAGGATGGCTTCCGCAACCCACCCTTTACTAATATTACTATATGTTCATGGGTATAGTATTCTCTTGTATAAAACTGAGTTGGTTAGGAAGAGTGGGAGCTTATATGGGCTGGGCCTGATTAATTCAATTATTTAATTGCCTGTTTCCCGCAGGGGTGGGGGTCAGTCTCCTCTCGGGAGGAAGCCATCCTGAAGGACTCGTCGAAACCCTACTACCAGTAAGTAGCCGGGTCCTTTCCCTTTACTAGGATGTAATGTATATTGCCAGCATTCGGAAAATCTCAATATTTAGGTTGTTTGGGTTTTTTTTTATCAAAGGTATCTAAAGTGTATACACTGCAGAAGAAAGGAACTTTGAACTTTCCAGTACTAAAAACTAATCTGAAGGCTAAGGATGCCTCTGCACAACATCGTACATACACACCGGTCTCCGAATTGTTCACGTGTACTTAGCTTTAGAGGTAGGTTTGGATTTTATCAACATAGGATACTGAAACCAAATATATTAAGTGTTCCAGACCACGGGTGTAGATGAAGAAAAAAGGAGGTCCAAGGACAACATTTTTCACCTACAGATAATGAGCATGTGAACATCCTTTCACTTTCTCCTTCTATACTAACCACACCTGAGAGATAGTTATGCCCTTGATACCCCTCATGATAAGAGGGTCGGGAGACAAAACAACAATTGACTGTGTTGAAGGCTGAGGAAAGGTCAAGGAGTGAGTCTGAAGAATTGATCTATAAATTCTACTACCAAGATGCTATTTGTGCTTTTGTTAAGCCTCATCTACATGATACGATTCTTTGTGCGATTCGATTACGATTCTATTTACGATCCGATTAAATCCGACATGTCCGATCGGGATTCGATTCAATTCGATTTGCCATTGTTTTGCAATGGCAAATCGAATTGAATCGAATCCTGACTGGACATGTCGGATTTAATTGGATCGTAAATAGAATCGTAATCAAATTGCACAAAGAATCGTATCGTGTAGATGGCTTAAGGACTAGACAAGGTTATGGAGATCCTAATCATTTCTAGTTATTGCAAGTATCACAATAGTTTTATGCAAATACAAGCAACTTGGAACTGCCCAATCACAATCATCAGCCACAGCATTAACAGTTCCACTTCCAAGCTGCATACATTTGCATTAAATTTGCACAAACATATAAGCATGTCAGTGGCCATCTCTAGCGAGGGCTACTGGTGCATCGCAATATAGTAGAATATCATTAAAAAGTTAATTTATTACAGTAATTCAATTCAAAAAAGTTTATTTTATCTTGGCGGATAGCTAATCTATCGTATATATCTAAAAGGCAGTTGCAATATGCATGGCATGGATGGAGCTGCAGTGCCTGCACAACCGTTGCTTACTAAGCTCGGGATGAGGGGGAAATAAGAAAATGTAAAAAAAATTAGAATACTGGGAAAAGTTGAATATTGTAGACTGTGGCTGTAGTCAGTGCTTCAATAGCCACCATGCAGACCAATCCAGGGCAAGGGCGACAACTCCTTGGCCCTCATTCAGTTCTCTTTTTCTCTTAATGTTGCCTCCAAGGTGACATGTTCACAACTTGTCAATGAAATGCCTTTTAAGCCACCAGCAAATCAAAAAAAATGCCTTTTCAGGTCTTTTCAGCTACTTTTTTTGCACTTTTTCAATCGCAGAGTGCTGACAAGTTATTTAATGAGAAGATGAAAAGGTATCTCCTTGGATAAAAAGTGAATTGAATAAGGGCCATCATGTAAAGACACTCCTGAACCAGAGACAGGCCTGGGGGCATACACTCAAAAGCGCAGCCGGGAACTTTGGACGTAGGGTGAAACCGAAAAACGGATCACCCTGCTCCTACAAAATTCTTAGTGGAATTAATTACTATTTCCCCTCCAGGCCGGCATGGACTCAGGGGAATGCACGTTTTTTATAGTTATTTGGGCGCCATCTTTTGACGGCGCCCAAATTACTGTCTGAGTGCCGCTATTACGTCCTATGGTGATGCATGGTGCGCTCTGTCTCGGGCCCTGTAGAGCTGTTTGAGTAGCGCTTTGGAATTACAAGCAATCCCCAAAGCGCTAGGTTAAAGTTTATGAAGGACATCCCACAGTAGTGATTGCAATTTCCTGAAATTGCAATCGCAGTGACTGCAGCATTTTTGCAGTGTTTAGGCTTCAATACAAAGTATAGGATCCCTACAAAATTGCTTTTCAATTACTGTACAAAGAAATTTTGTAGCGCTTTTACTACCAAACCTGTGGAAATCGCAATCGATGTATAAAAACTTGCATTACTTTCAATGTTGATTCAAAAATGCCATAAATTGTGTCCCCCCCCCCCCCCAAAAAAAAATGCAAAACCGCTACCCAAAGGGCTCAAGGACGGCGATCGTGATTCACACTTTCTATTGGGTCCCAGCCCAAAACGCAATAAGCATCTTCTCTGGGTTAAGGAGAAAATGGACTGGATTGCAGCTCAATGGGCCAACTTTCTCTTTTCAGGTTAAAGTAAATTTAGCATTTCATTTGAAAAGCAAGGTCCCAGAGTCTGGAGGAAGAGTACAGAGGCACAGAGTGCTTTTTTGGCCTCTTTTCCTCAAACTGCTGGCTGGGCGCTTGCTAGTGCTCAGCACAGGCAGCCCAGTTGTGATGACTTTTTTCACCGCCAGGTGACGCCGCTGTGTTATTATTATTTATTGAATTTATAAAGCGCCAACATATTACGCAGCGCTGGACAATAAATATATACAATGATACAAGGATGACAGACATAACAAGGTTATACAACATAGAACAAAGTTATACATGCAAATTGTACAAAATACATGGTCATGCAATATGGGCTAGTTAGGTAGGCCCAGTAATACAAGTACAGGCTGTCATAGGACAGGAGTACATGATCCTGTAGATTACACTAGGGAATGGAGGACCCTGCCAGAGGCTTACAATCTAAAGGGTGGGGTGGAAACACTAGGTGGGGCTGCTAAATATTTAGTAGAGAGTTACTGTGTGGTAGGAGGTGGGTAGGCCATCATAAAGAGGTTTTGAGGGCTTGCTTGAATGAGTTGAAAGAGGGAGCAAATCTGATGGGTGGTGGAAGGGCGTTCCAGGGCAGGGCAGCTCCTGAGAAATCCTGCAGGCGGGCATGGGAGTGTGAAATGCGTGGGGTGGTGAGGCGAAGGTCGTTGGAGGATCTGAGTGGGCGACCTGGTGTATACATGTTAACAAGCTCCGAGATGTAGGTAGGGCAGGTTTTGTGCACAGATTTATACAGCAGGCATAGAATCTTGAAAGTTATCCTGAAACGGATAGGGAGCCAGTGCAGGGATTCACAAAGGGGAGATGTGGATCCGGAGCGGTGCGAAGAATGGATGAGTCTTGCAGCCACGATCATCACTGATTGCAGGGGGGCAGTGCGTTTCAAGGGGAGGCCAGAAAGGAGGGAGTTACAGTAATCAAGGCGGGAGATGATGAGGGCATGGATGAGCAGTTTGGTCGTGTCCGGAGTTAAGAAGGGGCGGACGCTTGAGGCTGGCAGCCCGGCAGTTCAGCTGGCTTTGAGAAAAGAGTCTTCAGTCATGAATTGGGGAGCCATGTCAACTGAAGAAGGCCATATTTTATTAACCCTCCTGGCGGTTAATTTTTTCTGCCAAATAGGCAGAAATCCATTTTTTTAAAAACATTTTTTTTTGGTTTCATGTAAAGCTACCAGAGTGGTAGCTACATGAAACACCACTAGAGGGCGCATGTGTCCCTCTAGTGCGATCGTCGCCGGCATCAATAGCAAACAGGGGAACGCGTATATAACGCGTTCCCCTGTTTGGCTTCTCCTGTCACCATGGCGACGATAGGAATGACGTCAAACGCCTCCGAACCAGCCCATAGCGCTGCCTGGAACTTATTGGTCCGGGCAGCGAAGGGATCTGGCGGGGGGGGGGGCCTCTTCCGCCGCTGCGTGCGGGCGATCGCCGCAGAGCGGCGGCGATCGATCTGTGCACGCGGCTAGCAAAGTGCTAGCTGCGCGCACAGCACTTTGAATGGTTCAAATTGCCCCACCAGGAGCTGAAATATCCTCCTGCGTGGTATAGCCCGAGCTCAGCTCGGGCTTACCACCACACCAGGAAGGTTAAGACCAAAGTCATCACAGCCATCTTCGAGGAAATCTTACATCATTCATGCTTCTCTTGGCTTGACAAGCTCTATAGAGATGCTGATTTCATTTTCCAGCATGACTTGGCACTTGCCTACACTGCCTATAGCACTCTTACCTGGTTTAATGACCATGGTATTACTGTGCTTGATTGGCCAGCAAACTCGCCTGCCCTAAATCCTATAGGGAATTTATAGGTTGTTGTCAAGAGGAAGATAAGAGACACCCAAAAATGTAGATGAGCTGTAGGCTGCTACGAAAGCATCCTGGACTTCCACTACACCTCAGCAGTGCCACCGGCTGATCACCTCCACACTGCTGCCAGGACCTGTTCTAGACTTTTTGTTGCCTGAGGCAAACTTGTGAGGATGCGCCCACTCCCAATTTGGAATGATCGCACAGCACTGGACAATTTGCACATCACGTTATACAGTAGCTGCGGTACAAGTTTTGTTACGTAATGCTAATATGCCATGTAATATTTCTGCTTCGTTTCATGGTCTCAGTCAGAAAGGGAGCATATACAACAGCCTGAGACATGACATGCTGCAGCTCAACACAATAACACACTGGCTGACTGGCTGGAAGTCTGTGACCTCCTCCTCAGTCAGGACAGCAGTGCCACCTCCTTCCTTCTGCTGTGCAAGTCACTGTGTCGGGCATGCCGCTCAGGGGTTTTCCCTAGTTACAGGAGCCCCACAGTATATTTAGCTAGGTGCAGGGTCTCCTGTACACTATAGGCAGCATTAGGAATGTAAGCAGAGCGATAAATTACCGCCTTGTGCGCCTTGTAACAAATGTTACTAAATGTCAATTCATAAAGATTAGAGAAAACGGTATGAGGACAGGGATTACCGCTCCCTTGAAGTAGCGATAAGCATGCGGATTACAGCTAAGTCAATGGAGACAGACTTCCCAAGCAGCAGCAGTGAGAACAGCGCACGGAGGGACTCGGGCAGTTTCTCCTGTTACGCCAGCCTACCGACAGCCTAGTTTGGGAAATCACTGCACTGCATTCGCAACTGTCAACATTTTTATGAAGGAGTACACAGAACTCTAAAATACCGAATACGGTATTTTCCCGCATGGATTTTTTTTACCGACCACACTTTTATGAATGATAGCCTTTGTGATTCAAGCTTTTATTGGACTCAAAAAGTACACTAGACCCCTGTTTGACACATTTTGTTAAATTACAGGAAAAAAAGGTTATGAAAATTAATTGGATCACTTTTTGAACAGAAATCCAGCAGAAACTGAACGCCGAGATTAACGATTTTGGCAGCCGATCGACTAATAGACAGATCTCTCTCTCTGATCAAATGTGATCTGAGAGAGATCTGCTGGCCACCATAAACTGTAGGCTGATTCCAGATCAATTTCAGCATGAAATCTTTTGGCAATCACCTTGTGATGCCGTCTCGCTAGCTCCGGCTGATGCCCCCCTAATATGCCTCCCAATCCCCCCTCCCTATACTTTACCTGCCACTGTCAGAATCTCCCACGTGCAATGCGCCAGCAACTTCGGGGGGGGGGGGGGGGGGGCAAATCTGTAAGACGAGCGCAAACACAGCGGCAGGTAAAGTATAAGGCCCTGCCCCATTCACACCTAAACGCAAAACTTGCGGGAGTGATTTTTGAGCAATTTTAACGTGGAAAAAAATCATTGGACACTGCAGCGTTTTGGGAGCGATTGCGATTAGCGGTGCTATGCATGCTAATCACGAATCACCGGCAAAACGCTGCATGTTACGTGTTTGCGGTTATGTGAGAACACTGCCATAAGCTTACATGGGCTAGCGGTTTTTAAAAACCGCTAGGGTTTTGCGCTGAGTGGGAATCGCGAGATTCCCGCTCAAGTGTGAATGGGGCCTAACTGCACAGGGCACCGGGAAGGGGGGGACATGTACATTAGCGAGGGCAGCGACCAGGGGTTTCCATCACATTCTGTATCACACACCACCAGGCAGACTTTATTGTACATGTCCCTTCCTTCTCATCTTCTTTTTCCCGATGGTATGATGCCTGTTTCCTAGTTGGTGAATATACATGACTCGCTGTCACTAATCCTAATTGTTCCCTGAAGCTTTTCACTGTCAGTCTATTCCACGAAGGTGTGCATTGTGCAGAGTTTTGGCTCATGTCAAACTCGTAGCACGGGGTCACGCTTTCCCACTTCTGGGCGTGCATCGCTGCACTGCAGCTGTGCTTCCGCCAGTGAGGAGTAGCCAATCGCTGTGCTCGGTTTTGCGCCACGTGACGAGGTCGGACAGGCGCTCGTGAGCACGATGCCGGCGCGCAGAGTCCTCGGCTGCATTGTGCAGAGAGGTAAGCGGCGGAGGCGGCAAGGTTAGCTAAGCCGTTGTGGTAACTATGTAACCAGAGATGGAATTTGAGACCCGCCTCATGCACCGTATTCCCACTTCCGGGCGGCTGTGACCTGCTCCTTATGCCAGTGCTTGTCACTCAGGTTGTCATTAGTGCTTTTGAGCATGCAGTATGTGCCTTGACACTAGAATAAACGCGTTCCTGTTGGATTTGGTAAAATAAGAATTCCCTGTGATGCTGCAAAGTAGATTGTCAGTGTGTGAATTTCTTGAGCTGTATTGAACGTGTCTTTTTTTTTGGGGGGGGGGGGGGGGGGGGGGTGAGATTACCTGTCTTGTTGCAGCGTTTCAGGTGCTACTATGGTTGAGGTGAGGCAGGCTGGAAGTCCATAGGAAGCAGTTCTCCAATCACAACTTGAAGCATTCTAATTAGCCAAATATTTTGGGCGTATTCTTACTACATCGGCATCCCATGTGAAACTTAGCAGTTTGAGAGGGCGCTCTCCACCCAATCACCTTAGGGTTCTTTCACATCTGACCGTTCTCCTGCACGCGTTATATAGCCTGCGGCGTGTCGTGGGGATGTTGCAGTGCGATGCAATCAGCGACGGTAGTTAATAATGCACCCGACGGGAAACCGCTGGTTCCCGGCGATTAAAAGCTCCTGGGTGAATGAAACCGGAGCGTCCGATGTGAAAGGTAAAATTAAAGTCTATGGGCTTTCATTTTAGCTTGGTTAATGCAAAGTATTGACTTTGTGTTAAACCGCAGAAAACGGACTCAGATGTGAAAGAGTCCTTAGCGTAATTTTCATATAAACATTCTCACTGGCTCCCCTTAAGCATACTATTCACCTTCTATAGTCAGCCAGGGTACCATTACTCTTACAGGTGCATCAGTCTAGGGCTGGTCATCTCCAAGACGAACACGGCACTTATGTTGATGTAAGTCCAAATTCCTATAGTCATGCCATGCACAGCAAAGGGTATTCGCATGTGTGATGTAAAAAAAATTGTGGTGCTTGTTTAGGGTACCCAGCAGGAAACCTCATTGGAAAATTCAGCTAATGCGATTGGGTGGACAGCACTCTCTCGAACTGCTAGGTTTCCAATAGTGTAGGATTAGGTTTTTTGGGCCAATCACAAAGCTTTGTGCTGTAAGAGGGTTGCTGTGAGAACTGTTTTTATGAGGTTTTCTGCTGCGTCCCCCGAAGTAAACAAGTGCCAAAATTGCTGCTGAAGCTCGTCCAATAAATATCATCCGACTCCTCAGTTTATGATACCACCAACTCCAGGTACCCACAATTGTCACGACTCCACAGCCCTGGCAGGGCTATGGAGTGGGTACAAAAATGATCCAACTCCAGGTACCCCAAAATTGCTCTGACTCTACAGCCTTGGCAGGGCTATGAAGTGGGTCAGGGGCTGCACCCCCTAAAATCCTCCAAGCACCCTATTAGCACCCCCAAAAAAACAGTTGCTGATTTGAAATTTTTTGTAATTAGTTTTTTTTTCGTACAGCGCTGCTCTGTTACTTTAATTTTTCCCAGGCACTAGCCCAGCCCCGTCTAGCACGCCACTCACGCTGCTGTGCTCTGCTCAGGCTCCCCCATGCTGTGTGCCCTGCGGCGATTGACGTCAGACGTTCCATGCGCAGCGCACGCTGACGTGACGTCACTCGGCCAGGCAGCATAAAACTGCGCACGCCGCGTAGTCGTGCCGTGGGCGTGAGGAGAGAGGGAGCGCGGAGTCGAGAGACGAGCAGCCAGAGAGAGACCGTCAGTCAGAGCCTGGACTGGAGACAGAGAGTGGGGAGGTTTGGAGTCGGAGAGAGAAGAGCCAGTGCCATTGTGTGAGTGAGGGAGGCCCAGTTCAACGTGGGCATCAGGCGGGGGGGGGGGGGGGGGTTTGGGGCCCCTTTTGCTGCGTCATCATCATTGCCTGCTGGCGCTACCTGGGCCGGGGCCAGCCAGGCCCACTGGGCCAGGGCTAGGCTGGCTCACACTCTAATCCTGTCAGTGTAATGTCCATACTATATTTATATAGCAGTAACATCTTATCAAGCACTTTACAGAGTACAAAGTTAGGTTCTCGGAAGAGCTCACAATCTAATCCGACCATACTCTTATATCCCACCATATCATTATGTATTTATATAGCACTGGAATATACTCCAGCACTTTACCATGCCCCTCTTTTGTTGGTCATGCCCCTCTTTTTGACCACGCCTCCCAAAAATTTTCCGGTAGCGCGCGAAAAATTAGCTAGCACACCTAGCCCCTGTTCAAAATTATCCAGCACCTGCATAGCACCCCCCCCCCCCCCAAAAAAAATTCCTAAAGCAGCCACTGGAGTGGGTACAAAAATATCCGACTCCAGGTACCCCAAAATTGCTCCGACTCCACAGCCCTGACAGTAGTACTATTCCTACACACAGTACTCCCTGCAGAGCTGTTGTGAATCTAATGAGAATGTTGTGCACATTGATCAGAGGTGTTGTGTGTCACCCATAAACCTGGTTCAGATTGTGCATGAAGACTGTAATAGAGTAATCCTGTCTGCCCCCTCAACAAGTACTCTTACCAAGAACTAGTTTTGATTTCTGTTAAACAGGTAATCGACCGCTATATCCTAAGTTTAGTTAAAGTGTACCTGAGATGGGCAATTAGAAACACAATATTTATACCGGGGCTTCCTCCAGCCCCCTCTGGCCTGATCGCTGCCTGGTGCATCTGCAAATGGTAAGTTGTCTAGTTGGTGCAGGCCGGCTGTGCGCTCTCCTGTCACTGGTAGTGTTCTGAAGGGAGTGTGTGCGACCGGACTGCGCCTGCTCCAACTGGACAGCTTACCAGAGCCAGTTGTAGACGAACCAGGCAGCGACTGAAGATGACGAGGGAGCGATGAGGCTGGAGGAAGCCCCAGGTATGTATATTTTGTTTATAATTGCCCATCTCTGATTCTCTTTAAAGTGCATGCACAGGTGGCCCCAGACCGGAGGACTTTCGGGGCCAATTGGGAAAGAACGAGGTGGTGGAGAAGGACGGTGAGGGACTGGTAAACCTGGAGGGGGCTGGAGGAAGCCCCAGGTTTGTATATTTTGTTATAATTGCCCGTCTCAGTTCCTCTTTAAAGTGCATCTCTGGTGTACGTAAAGAAAACCCGGAGGTACATAATGTTTAAACGTTAGAATGTCCCAACACAATGGCTTCAATTCACTAAGCTTATATCCAGTCTTTAATAACGTTTTTAGAGTTATCACCATGGTGATGAGGCATGTAGTATTCAGGAAACATTTTACCTCAGGCAAACCTAAAGTTAACTCTTCTGTCTTTAAGTTAACTCTTCAATCCTTAAAATAACTCCAGAATTCTAAAGTTAAAGACAGGCTGTTAATTAAAGGGAACCTAAACTGAGAAGGATATGGATTTTTCCTTTTAAAATAATACCAGTTGCCTGAATCGCCTGCTGATCCTGTGTCTCTAATACTTTTAGCCACAGCCCCTGAACAAGCATGCAGATCAGGTGCTCTGACTGAAGTCAGACTGGATTAGCTGCATGCTTGTTTCAGGGTGTGATTCAGCCACTATTGCAGCCACAGAGATCAGCTGGACTGCCAGGCAACTGGTATTGTTTAACAGGAAACATCCATATCACTCTCAGTTAAGGTTCCCTTTAACTGCGTGTGAAAATAACTACAGAGGAGGTAACTTAAGGAGTGAAGAGATAAGATAACTCTTACTGTGTGGAGGCAAGTTTACTCTTGCCTTATCTCCAGCATGATCTTAGTGAATTGAGGCCATTGTCTAATAAGATTCACTGGAACCCCATATCTGCTGTGTTCCAATGCATAGATATGCCCCCTTGCAGTATATTGTATAGAAAAGGTAGAGACTTTTTCTGCAGTTTGGCAGGGCTGTATGCTAGAACCTGGCTGATATGGGGCTCCGTTTACTGTTATTAAAGTGAACCTGAGGTGAGAGTTATATGGAGGCTGCCATATTTATTTCCTTTAAAGAAATACCTGTTGTCTGGCTGTCCTGGTGATCCTCTGCCTCTAATACTTTCAGCCTTAGACCCTGAACAAGCATGCAGCATAGTAGGTCTTTCTGACAATAATGTCAGAACTGACAAGATTAGCTGCATGTTTGTTTCTGGTGTTATTCAGACACTACTGCAGCCAAATAGATCAGCTGGGCTGCCAGGCAACTGGTATTGTGTAGAAATAAAAAACAAATATGCCAGCTTTCATATCGTTCTAACCTCGTGTTCACTTCATAGATGACATGCTTGGGCATTCACGTTATGAATGACAGGCCTGGATGGCCAAGAGGGTATAGTGTCAGCTTCTTGGTCAGGAGCTTTTTGTTCCATACAGCAGATGCCATCTTATTAATATTATTTATTGTATTTATAAATCGCCAACATATTACGTAGTGCTGGACAATAAATGGGGGCGGATATATATCTTTTAAATACCTAAGCGTTGGTTGTTATGAAATACTTTTTTTGTTACTTACTTTCCAATCAACAAGATTGTTATATGTAAATTCGAGGAGTGAGAGAAATCATAAACTGAGGAATGGGAGTCGGAAGATTTTTGAACCGACTCCACAGCCCTGCCAGGCAGCTGATCTGGAATATCTCGACTGAGACTAAAGAGTGTGTAACAATGCCCTACAAGGTCACTTAAAGCACACCTAAACTGGGAGTATGTCTGTTTCCACCTTGGTCTCCCTTTTCTGTGCTGGTCCCTGGTGCAGGCTTGTCTGACTGGGAGGAAGGTGTCCGTGTCTATGCGCAGGCTTCTGTACACTGGGTATGTGTGAGCTCACAAGCCTTCGCATACCCTCTACAGGGGTGTCCATAGGTGAGTTTACATACCACTATATTGTGGTTTTAAAACCAAGTTCAGGTGTGCTTTAAAAATATGGCATTGTTACCCTGCTCCCCTCCCCATCATGCGCTGTACCTGGAGCCGGTTCTAGATCAAATGATGCCCAGGGCAAAATTTAACACGTGACCTGCCTGCTGATGGGCCCTCCAGGTCTTCCCATCCCCTCCACTTGATAATGCTCCTTCAGGGTCCCTGCAGAGTAGGAGTGCGCCCCACTGCCCCCAATCTCCCCCCCCCCCCCATGATGGATGGCAGTATTCACCCCACCTCTTTCGCACCAGGCCAGCCACATTGTGTAGCCTCTGTACACTCAATTATCCAGGTGGCAGCATCTCTGCACCACCTCAGCCCCCCCCCCCCCCCCCTTGCCAACCCAGATGGTAGTAGTGAGCTGCCTCTCTGCTTTTCTCCCAGCACTTTGTAGCTTCTGTGCATGCATCCACCCCACCAAATGCCATACCTATCAACTTTTGGAGCCAGGAAAAAGGGACACCAATACCCATCTGCTCTGTGCTCCCCCATGCTATTCTCCCGATCCGTTCTGGGCTCCCCCATCCTATTCTCCCGATCCGTTCTGGGCTCCCCCATCCTATGCTCTTTTTCTATCCTTGGCCACCTGGCCATCTTATTCCCCCCCGTCCTTTGTGCCTCCATCCATCCTGTGCTCCCATTGCCCGTCCTGCGCACCCCCTGTCCACTCTGGGCGATCATATATTTCATTATTTTGTTCTCTCGCACTTTTTTTTTTTTTAAGTAATTTCAATAATGTTCCCTGACACAAAAAATGGAAATTGTGTAGAAAAACCAATGCAAAGAAACCGCATGCAGTCAAAGTAGGTATTTTTCTGAACACAACACACAAAGGAGTAAATAAAGCATTTAGGCAGTAATACATAAAAATGACTCAGCTGCTCTATTTTAACTCGCAATTTAGAAAAATATATGGACATCAATTTTATTCCTGAGCGGGAAAGTAAGCAATGTTCTAAGAATTTCCAGACCGACCTGCCTCTGTAAAAGTATTAATAAGTCACAACTAGATTGTTTGAATGCTTTTATTTTAAATGCTCTTTGCCAACAATTTAGTCTTTCACAAGAGATACTAATTGTCACGAGGACTGTAGCTGGTGGAAGGCCTGGATGAATGGGACCTTTGTGTGGCCGGGATGGCAGTCAGTGGTGGAGAGACAGGCAGCACTGGCCAGTGATGGATTAGAGGCCAGGTACAGTCATATCAAAGCACTGGCTTGGAACAATGCCCCTAGCCCCCCCCCCCTCCCCCCCACACTCTGATAATTAAAAGATAAGAAGAAACATCTCTAATCCAAAACTATCTTTCCAACCAAACCAAAGTATTTGTGCAAAACCGTAACGTACAAATGTTGTTTATATCTACAAGATAAAAATAAAAAATATTATTATTTTAAGTTCAGGCACTGTATTTGTGGATTTTTAATAAGTTCGTATTTTTAAGTAGATATGCAAAAAAGCTGTGCAAAAAATGTCGTTTTTGCAAGATAAATAAGAGAATTTCTTGATGCACCGTTTTATAGATTATCCACTCCTTAGCAACCACCAGATGCCTGCTCACTTCCACCCATCGCCAGCCAGCCTGTATCCATACTCCCCTAGTTAAGAGTGACAGATATGATAGGCAAGCACTCAGCAGAGAGACGTAGCTTGAGCTGTCAGAGCAATCACTATCTTCCCTTGCATGCACATGTGACCGAAAGGGGAGTGTTTAACACTGAATGGGTGTGAGCAGGTACCTATGGGATGCTGAGGAGGAGATGAGGAATCATCAAAGGTCCGCACCATCCAGTATTCAAGTTTCTTTATTTATAGCTCTTAGTAAAACATCAATCAAAACAGGTCCGCATGATGATGACACACAGGCGTTTCGACCCTTCTTTCTCAAATCATTGCAGAGTCTGACAATCCATTGCACACAACACACATCTTTTATAGGTCTCAAGAGGACCTGATGGAAGACTTATGGCCCATACTCACGGGCAACATTTGTGGCCTGTCTCTAGCACACGGGAGCGTGTGCGCGACAGGCCGGCGACAGCTCGTCGCCAGGTCCCTCCGCATACACATGGCGGAGGGACCTGGCAGCTGATGCGAAGGAAGCTGTCGCTGATGTTCCTCCCCCGCCGGAAGCTCAGGGTATTCCATGCTGGTTGCTGTCGCTAGTCCGCATACCCACGCAGACTAGCGACAGTTGCGGCAACTGTCGCCAGGCGATTGACCGCGCCAATCGCCTGGCGACAGGAGCAACGGTTCGGGGTACGCGCCCGTGTTGCGCCTCATACTTACGGGCGACCTGTCGCCGCAACACGTGCGCGCCGCCTGTTGCGGTGACAATTGTAGCCCGTGAGTATGGGCCATTAAGCTACATACACACGAGGCACGGATGTCTGCAGTTGCATGGAGACAAGCAAAAGTCTCCAACAACGACAGTTGTATACAAGCAACGATTGTATACACACAGCAACAATTTGTCTGCAACATAGCGGAAATTGTTGCTCAGCAACTTCTGTCGCAGGTTCAATGAACTGCCGGACTCGCAAGAGTTGCTAGAGACTAGCATACACACGACCGCGCCGACTTGAGACTAGCGACGGTTCCTGCAACAGCTGTTGCCGGCGATTGGCCAAGTCAATCGCCTGGCAACATCTCTGATTAGCAACAGTTGCTTGCGCACGCCTCATACACATGGAGGACCTGTCGCTGCAACATGCACGCGCCATGTGTTTCCAGCAACAGTTGTAGCCCGTGTGTATGGGCCATTACAATTTACATATTCATGAGTGAGATCTACCAATCACAAGCTACAATGTGGATCTAGTAGCAGATTTAAATCAATTCTCGCAATAACATATTAAATCCATTAAAAATTCACTTTAGTTTTCAATTCTGGCACAAATTCCCATTCTAAACACCTAAAAACACCCTCTAATGTCTCACTTGTTGTTTCATTTGCTCTGGGGAGGAAATTACCATATTCTGGGCTGCACAGCCAATCATATGCAAGGCTACAACGTCCGACTAAAACCTACGTGGATACGTAACACAGTGCACATAAAAGAGATCATTCTGCCGACAGCGTCCGCCAAAAGACTTCTACACATCACATCCGTACATAAGTACGCATTGGCCATGCCCAATCACAAAACATGCCTACAACGTCCGCATAAAGACTGGACACGTCATACCCGCACATAGATACGCATGGAGGCGTCCATTCACCGGAGCGCCTACAATGTCCGCCAAACGACATGCACGCAGAAAAAATTCCGCAGTCTATAGCGTAGAACATAAAAAGAAAAGAATGCAATAACTGTGCAATGCCCCCATGAATAGCAACAACTCCCAAAATAGACATCCATCAACTCAACTCAAAATCTACAGTTTATATAATCAATTTACAAATATCGTATTCACAATTTAAACCCTTAGGTTCCAAGGTGTCAAGTCTCTTTATCCAAAAGTATTCCCTTTTCAGCAATTCTTTTAGTCTGTCGCCTCCCCTCCTCTGTGATGGCACTCCACCAAAACCTGCACCCTCAATTGGGCCACATTATGTCCAAATTTGCAAAAATGTTCAGAAACAGCCAAATCTAGATTCTTAGTCCTAATGTTAGATTTGTGAGAAGCAATTCTGTCCCTGAGACACTGGGTGGTCTGACCCACATATCCAGCGCCGCAGGGACATTTCAGCAAATAAACTACATATCTCGACTCACATGTAAAGTACCCATTAATCTTAAATTTTGATCCTCTACTTGGATGTGTAAATGTGTACCCTTTTATAATATGATTGCATAGATGGCACCCAAGACAGGAAAAAGTACCCCTCCTGGAAGCCACCCGTGCACTCTCAGTGCCTATATCACCCTTAACTATCTTATCCCTCAATGATGGTACTCTCTTGAAGGACAGAAGTGGATGCGCATGGAATTCATGTATAGTAGGTAGTCCCTGTGTTAAGACTGACCAATGTTTGTTAACTATCGTACCTATTTTTTTTCTGACAGTACATTATATGTTGTAACCAATGGAATTCTGTCCCTAATCTCTGCCCTTTCACTTCTTAGCATAGTTTTTGAACCCCAAATCTTCCCTTGCAAGCTCTCATATCAAAATCTTGTTCAAAACATATTGCCGGGTACCCCCTAGCCAAAAATTTGTATCTCATCTCGTTTAGCGCTTTTTCTTTAGTTTCCAAATCACTTATGATTTTTTTCAACCGGCTGAAATTGGCCCTTAGGAATATTTAATTTTACATGAGGAGTATGAAAGCTAGCAAAGTGAAGTATTGAGTTCCGATCTGTAGGCTTCACATATAAATCTGTCTCCAAACTGCTTCGTTTTTTGATCACCCAAAAAATTAACTCTTTCATAATCACAGTGTATTGTTAAGACAATTTCAGGACATTTTAAATGGAGCTCTTCAACAAAGGAGTCAAGGCTCGAACGTGGCCCCGCCCTTAAACAAAAAATATCGTCAATATATCGACGCCAAAAAAGGGCATACTTACAAAAAACTTTGCTAGAAAAATAATAATAATAATAATTGCAGTATTTGTATAGCGCCTTTCTCCTGTCGGACTCAAAGCAATTGCGAGGCAGCCACTAGAGCGCACTCAGTAGGCAGTAGCAGTATTAAGGAGACTTGCCCAAGAAACTCCTTACTGAACAGGCAGAGCCGAGATTTGAACCCAGGTCTTCTATGTCAGAGGCAGAGCCCTTAAAGAGACTCCGTAACAAAAATTTCATCCTGTTGTCTACCATTCTACAAGTTCCAAAACCTATCCTAATGTGCTCTGGCTTACTGCAGCACTTTCTACTATCACCATCTCTGTAATAAATCAGCTTATCTCTCCCCTGTCAGACTTGTCGCCCTGTGTCTGGAAGGCTGCCAAGTTCTTCAGTGTTGTGGTTCTGTGATGCATCTCCCCCCTCCAGGCCCCTCTCTGCACACTGCCTGTGTGTTATTTAAATTAGGGCAGCTTCTCTCTGCTCTATTATCTTTTACAAGCTGGATAAATCATCCTCTGAGCTGGCTGGGCTTTCACATACTGAGGAATTACAGACGGGTAGAGCTGTCTGCACTCTGCAGGAAGAAACAGCCTGTCACTATTCAGAGCTGCAGGGGGAAAGAAACACACAAATGATCTCTTGAGATTCAAAAGGAAGGCTGTATACAGCCTGCTTGTGTATAGATGTATTTTCTATGTGTGGACATACTGTACATCAACCTACTTCCTGTTTTGGTGGCCATTTTGTTTGTTTATAAACAAACTTTTAAAAACTGTTTTTAACCACTTTTAATGCGGCGGGAGCGGCGAAATTGTGACAGAGGGGAATAGGAGATGTCCCCTAACGCACTGGTATGTTTACTTTTGTGCGATTTTAACAATACAGATTCTCTTTAACCATTACACTATCCAGTGCCTCCTCAAATAAACCCATAAATAAATTAGCATAGGAGGGGCCACGTTCGAGTCCATTGCCGTCCCCCTTCGCTGCACATAGAATGAATCTCCAAAAAGGAAGTAATTTTTTTTCTCAATACAATTTTTAATAAGGCAATTAAAAATTTTCTTTCAGCAACAGAAAAATCTGTGTATACCTCTAAATAGTACCTGATAGCCTCCACACCCCCTTCATGGGGTATGGAGGTATACAATGCACCAACATCCATGGTTACAAGTAACACCTCTTGCTCCACATTTTCAATTTGTCTAATATCCTGTAAAAATGTCCTGTGTCTCTAATATGTGAGGACAATAGGCCTCAATATTCTATCCAAAAAGATGGAGATGTTGGAAAAGACAGAATCTATACTAGACACTATCGGCCTACCAGGGGGATCTTTTAACCTTTTATGAATTTTGGGCAAACCGTATATAATTTGGACTCTAGGACACTTTTTAATCAAGAATTTTCGTAATTCACTGTCAATTAGACCCTGACTCTCTGCTGACATCACAACGTCTTCAATAAATGTGTAACGAAAAATCTGCAACGCCGGATGGATTGCGGAAATATGGTCGCATCCAGTCCGGCAAGCGGACCTTCCAACGCGGGATGCGGAAATTCGTCCGCATCCGCTGCGCACACCCGTCCGAGCACTCTGCTCCAAACTCACCAACATGCTGTTCACCAGGGTTCTGCCATCTTGCCTCTAGGGGGTGCGGCCGCACGCCAGACACGCCTTTATACTCTTAGAAAGCGTGTCAGCTGACCTGGAGGTCAGCTGACATTTTAGCCTGCTCTGATTGGTTGCTGCCTGGGGTGGAGACTTCTCTCCCAGGCAGTATATAAGGAAGTGCGTTTCAGTCACACTTCGTCTGTGTTTGCGATACCTTGTGTCAGCACTCAGACCTTAGACTAGATCCCAGGTGTTGAAACCAAGGACTTCACACCTAGACTAGGAGATTATTATTATTGTTATTGATTCTCTGTGTATGATTCTGTGCCTGTCTTGAATTGACTTCTCTTCTGCTTCCTGATTCTGTACTCTGCCAGCCCGTACCGTTAACGACTATTGGCTTGGTACCTGACTATTCTCTCGTCTCACGTCTCTGTACTGTTGCCGAACCTCTTTCTGTCTGACCTTGCTCCCGTTAGTGGAACGTCTCCCACTGTTGGGTTATTATCTGAGGCTTGCCTCCCTGAGACGCCAGCCCTAGCAGACCGTTACTGCCAGAGGCCGAGATTCCTCCACTGCCACTTTGGGGGATCTCACACACGGGGTTCCCATTCAGAGGTAACCACACCTCTGAGGAATTGCCGTGTGGTGGATATTTCCACAACTTTGTGAATATTTACTGCTTTGTTTATTTTCATGTTGTTCGTGTGTCCACTGCTTTACATCTACCCGCATTATTAGCAATTCCGCAGATTGCTATATAATCGGGTCTATCCTTGTATTATTGGCGATACTGCGGATCCCCAATAATCAAGGTTCGGGGTGTGACACTGGTCTGAGTAGATCATTTCAGGCACTTACCGTGTTAGTGAGCCTTCCGCTGATTTACCATCAGGAAGATACTGACTATTTCACTCTAACATATCTGCATTAGTGGTGATTCTGTATATCACCACTTAATCAGATATTTGTGCCTCTTGCTGACACCAATCGTTACAAAAACACAGACCATAAAGAAGTAAGATGGAGGGGGTGATAAACCAGCTTCAGACTGTAAGGGCAGAGTTAGAACAGCTGAAGATTACTGTAACTGCACAGCAGGCTCAGATTACTCAGTTAAATGAGACTGTCCAAAGGTTGCAATCACCACTTAACGTTCTACCTCCCCCGGCTCTTAGCGAGCCTAAAATGAACATTCCTGAGAAATTTTCAGGCACAAGGTCAGATTTCCAGAATTTCCGTCACAGAGTGCTGTCTTACTTTGAGATGAAACCTGTGTCCTCGGGAACCGAGGCTCAGAAGGTCACTCTTATCAAGACTCTATTGCATGCAGATTCCCAGACGTGGGCTTATGGCTTACCTGATGAGCATCCTGCTCTGTCTTCTGTCCAGGAGTTTTTTAAGGCCATGGCGGTCATCTACGATGATCCAGATAGTGCCGCCACGGCCGAACGTAAGCTCAAAAACCTTAGACAAGGACGCAGTACTGCTGAGGAGTATGCGTCAGAGTTTAGGAAGTGGGCTGTGTCCTCTAGATGGGAGCGATATGCACTCTTGGATAGATACCTAGATGGGTTGTCAGAAGCAGTAACTGACGTGATGGTTAGTCATCCGGAACCCAAAGATCTAGATGAGGCTATTAAGCTGTCTATTAAAATAGATAGGCGTCTGAGGTACAACAAGAAGGGCAGGTACCCCATGTACTCTAGGACTTCTGGGGCCAGTAGCTCGGCAGCAGTTGAGACTGAGGAGCCGATGCAGTTAGGCCACGGGCGCCTCACGGAGGCGGAAAGGTCAAGAAGACGCAGAGAGGGTCTTTGCATGTACTGCGGGGAAAAGGGCCACATTGCACAAAACTGTGGTAGGAAGTCGGGAAACTCCTCAGCTTAGGTGTGGTAGAGGGTACCACCCTAAGCGGAATTGTTTTACCTCCAAAACAAGAAAATTTTTTATTGCCCTGTTCCCTAAATTGGGAAGGGAAGAACTTTCCTACCACAGCATTTGTAGATTCCGGGTCAACAGCTAACTTTTTAGATTTAAGCTTTGCTTTAAGTTTAAATATCCCTGTACTTCCGGTAGGAAGACATTTATATGTTACAGCGATTGATGACACTCCTTTGCAAGGAAAGTCCCCACTGTGTCAGACACCTCCCCTCTCGCTGCAAGTGGGAGCTCTGCACAGGGAGGTCATACAGTTTTTTTCGTTTTAAAGATGTCTACCTCTACGGTGATACTAGGGTTGCCCTGGTTACGATTACATTCTCCTCAGTTTGATTGGGGGAATGGGCAGTTGACTACTTGGTCGCCTTATTGTACACAACATTGTTTACAGAATGTAGTTTTGTGTTCTACTAAGATTCAAGTGGAAGGAGTACCTCAACAATATCAGGAATATGCTGATGTCTTTTGTCCTAGGGCAGCAGATCAATTACCCCCCATAGACCTTTTGATTGCCCAATAGATTTGAAACCAGGAACCATGCCACCCAGGGGCCACCTATACAACCTCTCGTCCCCGGAAAAATTGGCCATGGACGAGTACATTCAGGAGAATTTGCAGAAGGGTTTCATCCGCCCTTCAAGATCTCCTGCAGGAGCGGGATTCTTTTTCGTTCAGAAAAAAGATGGTGGTTTGCGCCCCTGTATTGACTACAGGGGTCTAAATAAGATCACGATTAAGAATCGGTATCCACTACCGCTAATCGACGATTTATTTACACAGGTTCCCGGGGCTTCTGTTTTCACTAAGTTGGATCTAAGGGGGGGCCTACAATTTGATCCGTATCAGGGAGGAAGATGAATGGAAGACGGCATTCAACACTCCCAAGGGGCATTACGAATACTTGGTGATGCCCTTTGGGTTGTGTAACGCTCCTGCAGTTTTTCAGGAGTTCGTCAACGAGATTTTTAGGGAGGTACTGGGTCGCTTTGTAATCGTCTACTTAGATGATATCTTGATATTTTCTAAAAATATCACGGAACACCGCCAACATGTGAAGTATGTGTTACAAAGACTGAGAGAGAATCAATTGTTTGCGAAATTAGAGAAATGTGTTTTCGAGGTAAAGGAGATTGCCTTTCTTGGTTACATTATCTCTACATCAGGGTTGTCCATGGATCCCAAAAAGGTCTCTGCTGTAAGGGATTGGCCACAACCATCTGGGCTTAAAGCACTACAGAGATTCTTGGGATTCGCAAATTATTATAGAAAATTTATCAAGGGGTTCTCTTCGGTGGTGTCTCCGCTTACTAATTTGACAAAAAAAGGGGCTGATGCCACTCATTGGTCAGAAGAAGCAGTTGTGGCATTTTCCTCTCTGAAAGAGGCATTCTGTTCTGCTCCCATATTACGTCATGTAGATGTTGCTTACCCATTTATAGTGGAGGTGGATGCCTCGGAGGTTGGAGTAGGAGCAGTATTGTCTCAACGTTCAGGACTTCAGGGCAAGCTTCATCCCTGTGCTTTTTTTTCCAGAAAATTCTCCCCTGCCCAGAGAAATTATGATGTTGGAAACAGGGAATTATTAGCCATCAAGCTTGCTTTTGAGGAGTGGCGCCACTGGTTAGAGGGGGCGGAGCATGTAATTACTGTGTACACGGATCATAAAAATTTACAGTACATTGAAAAAGCTAAAAGACTCACCCCCAGACAGGCTAGATGGGCTCTCTTTTTCTGCCGTTTTAATTTTATAATTACATTCACACCAGGGAGTAAGAACGTTAAAGCGGACGCCCTTTCTCGTTGTTTTGAACCTGAAACTGCTCCATCTCCTTCCTCAGAAAGTATTCTGTCGAAAGAGATCATCCTGGCAGCCACTGAGATAGTTGAAGACCTTCCTAGCCTCTTAAGTCCTTTTCAATTAGAAGTCCCAGAAGGGAAACCAAGAGGGGTTCTTTATGTCCCTTGTACTTTACGTCCCAAAGTGCTGCAGTTGTTTCATGGACACAAGAATGCTGGACACCCTGGCATTACCCGAACCCAAGAATTGTTGTGTAGATCTGTCTGGTGGCCATCTCTACAACAAGATTGCAAGGAATTTGTTAAGACCTGTACCGTCTGTGCCAGGAGCAAACCCTCCCGACTGGCTCCAGTTGGAACTTTGCAGTCTCTGCCCTCCCCTCAGGAGCCATGGACACATATTTCCATGGACTTCGTGGGAGAACTTCCAGATTCCAATGGAAAGACTGTCATATGGGTGGTCACAGACAGATTCAGTAAGATGGCCCACTTTGTGCCTTTGAGTGGTTTCCCTACTGCTCAAAAATTAGCAGATCTTTTTATTCAAAATATCTTTAAATTACACGGCATTCCAGAGAATGTTGTCTCAGACAGAGGGGTCCAGTTTGTCTCTAGGTTCTGGCGGGCCTTCTGTAAGGGGATGGGTATGTCGTTGTCCTTTTCATCATGTTACCATCCACAGACCAACGGCCAGACAGAGAGGACCAATCAATCTTTGGAACAGTTCCTGAGATGTTATGTGGCGGACGCCCAACACCAGTGGGCGGAGTTTCTACCATTTGCTGAGTTCGCACATAACAATCTCAGGAATGAGTCCTCTGGTTATGCGCCTTTTCAAATTGTCAATGGGAAATCTCCCAAATTTTCTCCTTTGCCAGTGTCGACCTCTCCATTCCCTGTCCTGGAGGAGTGGCAGGAATCTTTCAAGAGGATTTGGGCTAATGTCGGAGAAAATTTAAAAAAGGCTTTCATCATACAGAAGAGGCAGGCAGATAAGAGACGGTCTGGGAGTGGGAGTTTAAACCAGGAGACAGAGTTTGGATATCAACTCGTCATATAGCTCTGAGGCAGCCATCCGCGAAACTGGGGCCCAGGTATATTGGACCATATCCAATTTCCGAAAGGGTTAATCGTGTTACTTACAGAGTCAGGTTACCGCATTCTCTAAAGGTGGGGAAAGCCTTTCATGTGTCACTCCTGAAACCAGCTGTTCAGGTGGATTCCCCCCCTCCTCACCCTGTCATGGTTGATGGTGAGCCTGAATGGGAGGTTGAGGAGATCTTGGACTCCAGACGAGTTCAGGGTTCAGTGCAGTATTTGGTGCATTGGAGAGGGTACGGTCTAGAGGAAAGATCCTGGGTCAAAGCAGGTGATTTACATGCTGATAAACTTAGGAGACGGTTTCATGAGCTCCATCCTGACAGGCCAGGTGGGACGTGTCCGGAGTCCACGCCTAGAGGGAGGGGTACTGTAACGAAAAATCTGCAACGCCGGATGGATTGCGGAAATATGGTCGCATCCAGTCCGGCAAGCGGACCTTCCAACGCGGGATGCGGAAATTCGTCCGCATCCGCTGCGCACACCCGTCCGAGCACTCTGCTCCAAACTCACCAACATGCTGTTCACCAGGGTTCTGCCATCTTGCCTCTAGGGGGTGCGGCCGCACGCCAGACACGCCTTTATACTCTTAGAAAGCGTGTCAGCTGACCTGGAGGTCAGCTGACATTTTAGCCTGCTCTGATTGGTTGCTGCCTGGGGTGGAGACTTCTCTCCCAGGCAGTATATAAGGAAGTGCTTTTCAGTCACACTTCGTCTGTGTTTGCGATACCCTGTGTCAGCACTCAGACCTTAGACTAGATCCCAGGTGTTGAAACCAAGGACTTCACACCTAGACTAGGAGATTATTATTATTTGTTATTGATTCTCTGTGTATGATTCTGTGCCTGTCTTGACTTCTCTTCTGCTTCCTGATTCTGTACTCTGCCAGCCCGTACCGTTAACGACTATTGGCTTGGTTCCTGACTATTCTCTCGTCTCACGTCTCTGTACTGTTGCCGCCTGTACTGTTGCCGAACCTCTTTCTGTCTGACCTTGCTCCCTTCAGTGGAACGTCTCCCACTGTTGGGTTATTATCTGAGGCTTGCCTCCCTGAGACGCCGGCCCTAGCAGACCGTTACTGCCAGAGGCCGAGATTCCTCCACTGCCACTTTGGGGGATCTCACACACGGGGTTCCCATTCAGAGGTAACCACACCTCTGAGGAATTGCCGTGTGGTGGATATTTCCACAACTTTGTGAATATTTACTGCTTTGTTTATTTTCATGTTGTTCGTGTGTCCACTGCTTTACATCTACCCGCATTATTAGCAATTCCGCAGATTGCTATATAATCGGGTCTATCCTTGTATTATTGGCGATACTGCGGATCCCCAATAATCAAGGTTCGGGGTGTGACACTGGTCTGAGTAGATCATTTCAGGCACTTACCGTGTTAGTGAGCCTTCCGCTGATTTACCATCAGGAAGATACTGACTATTTCACTCTAACATATCTGCATTAGTGGTGATTCTGTATATCACCACTTAATCAGATATTTGTGCCTCTTGCTGACACCAATCGTTACAAAATGTCTGAATGTCTCTAGTGGGATCACAAGATAACTTTTCGTATACATCACCATCCTGTAGTTGTCGAGTATTTTCTTTCTTATAGTCCTCGGTGTCCATTATGACAACGGCCCTGCCCTTGTCAGCTGGCTTGATTGTGATTAATGTATTCCTTGATAATGTACTTAGGGCAGCCTTCTCATCCTTTGTCATATTCCAAGGGATATTCTTGATCTTTTTTGATTCAAACAGTTCTTGTAAATCCTTAATATCTTTGATTCACCTTGTTAATAAAGCTGTCAATTACGCCATGTGATGTAGGAAGAAAGGTACTGTTGTTTCTCAAGCCCCATTCTTTCAATTTAATGCATTCCGTAGAGGATGATTGTGGATGGGAAAAAAACATTAAAAAGTTTCCTAGAGTCCCAATTATACTTCTGTCCTTCAAGAGAACATCATCATTGAGGGATAAGATAGTTAAGGGTGATATTGGCACTGAGATTGTGACGCAATGACGGTATGACGTCTTTTGCGGACGTTGTAGGCATGTTTTTGATTGGGCATGGCCAATGCGTACTTATGTACAGATGTGATGCGTAGAAGTCTTTTGACGCTGTCGGCAGAATGATCTTTTATGCGCACTGTGTTGCTGTGTTGCGTATCCGTTTAGTTTTTAGGTGGACGTTGTAGCCTTGCATATGATTGGCTGTGCAGCCCAGAATATGGTAATTTCCTCCCCAGAGCGAGAGAAACAACAAGTGAGACATTAGAGCCAAAACGCTCAGAAAATGGTACAGGCAGCGTGTTTGTGATTTTTAAAAAATCGCAATGCTCAAATGTGAACACTGTCATAGGAAATCATTACACATTCGCTTTTAGAGCGATTTGCAAAATCACCCTTGCTTGAAAAAAATCAGCAAACGCTGATAGTGTGAACAAGCCCTAAGAGGCCCGCATACCTGAAGGATTTGTTGAAACTGCCGTCACACCTCCCACAAACTCAGTTCAAAAGGATCCAATAACTTGACCACCCCCAGATTCTAACTCAAAACCTTTGGAGCCAGAGCCTCCTGTCATGCTGCCTCTACCATTTGGAACGCCCAATCAAGACAGCTCCAACCATGGAGACATTTAAATCGAAACTAAAAAGCCACCTTTTTTGTCTGGCATTTATGATCACATAACTTTTCACCCTGTACACATCACTATGTACTGACCTGAGGCAAGCTTATGCGCTTTGGGCCCTACAGTAATAAAGCACTTTCCAAATGTTTTGTTGTTTGGAAGTTTTAAAAGAAAATGTACATTTCTCCTCCATCCTCCTGTCTTCCCCTGTAATACAAGGGTGAGGTTACTCTGCATTGCTTTATGAAATACTTGCCAAGTTTCATGGCAGTTCCATCAGTCACATATCTGCTAGCATAACATGGCTGGTGGAGATGAGCTGTGTTAGAGGCTACATCTTTCAGCACAGTCCCAGTGCTGCCATTGATACCCTCTCTGAACAGATTTACTGTGTCTAGTCAATCAGCAGCGCAATCATTGCTACATGCCTACTGCGATTTTATTAGAACTGCTCAGCAATAAAATCTGGGCTCCTTTGTCTAGCCGAAGAGCTTAGCATTCCCAGAACATAGGTCATGGCGCTGATAGGATGGCCGGCTGATCTATTGGGACATCCACTAGTGGGGTTAAAATGGTAAAAACTTGGGCTTGTAGAGAGAGTTTCCTTGCATCTATGTTTTTGCAGTTACCATATAGAACCTGAAGAAAATAATTTTTTTAAATGAATTTTTGATGACAATTCTAACTATGGTCTTTAAAGCACACCTGAACTGTGAGGGATATGGAGGCTGACATATTTATTTCCTTTTTAACAATGCAGGTTACCTGAGACGGGAGATTAAAATAAATTACATACCTGGGGCTTCCCCCAGCCCCTTCCAGGCTGTTCTGGTTATCCTCTGCCTCTAACACTTCTATCCATAGACCCTTAACAGGCACACCGATCAGGGGTGTTTGACTAAAGTCTGACTGGATTAGCTGTTTCAGTTGTGATTTAAAAACTACTGCAGCCAAAGAGATCAGCAGGAGTCAGGACTGCCAGGCAACTGGTATTGTTAAAAGGGAGCCTGAGACGGGAGATTAAAATAAATTACATACCTGGGGCTTCCCCCAGCCCCTTCCAGGCTGATCGCTCTCTTGCCGTCCTCCTGTGCCATTTGGATCCTACGCAGTTTGCCCTGGGGCCAGTTGGCGCAGTCCGGCTGCATGCACTCCCCGTCGCGGTCTGCGTAGGCGCACAATGCTCCCGGACTGCTGGCATACCGCACGTGCGCACTACGCCCCAGACCGGAGCACTTTCTGTGACAAATTATGGAGGATCCAGACAGCGCAGGAGGAAGTAGAGGGAGAAACAGCCTGTAGGGGGCTGGAGGAAGCCCCAAGTATGTCATTTATTTATTTTTTTTTAGATCGCCCTGTCTCAGGTTTCCTTTAAAAGGAAATAAATATGGCCGCCACCATATCACTCACAGTTCAGATGTACTTTAAAAATACATAAACCACAACTGTGCTTTTACTAGAAAATATAGACACCCATACTACAGTTTGTGCATCACAATCTCTGGCTATAATGAAAATATTTTCTTAGGGTAATTTGCTATTGGAGTTCACCATGACCGCATGGAAAGTAATAATTTCCTATTTCTGTGACTGGACACATAATTTAACTCCATGGTAACAGGTCTTAAAACCCAACTAAAGCGTATCTTTGCTCCTAGTAGTTGTATCACATAAAGCAGGTCTCACCTGCTAAAAAAAGTGATGTGACTTTATTAATGTGCAAAGTGAATGGCAGGTAGAAGCGGCTGATTAGAATACTCCCAGGACTGCTGCAAATTTGGTGGATACAGCGCAATGTGCAGCGGTCCTCTGAGTACTCTAATCAAGCACTTCTACCTGCCCTGCAAATTAGCTTAAAGGCACCACACTTTCCTTAGCATTAAAAGTAGAATTACAGTCTAAAACTTGTTTCTATACTTTTTATTGCCCGTACAGTTATCCTGTTTGTTTTTGTTATGACAAAGTATTGTCATAAATTCTGCCACCTCAGCATAGCGTACAGACAGGTTGGGAAATGCCATTGCAATGGATGTATTGAATACGATTTATTCAGAAAACTCTTACAGTGAGAACTACTTTCTCTTCTCTGCTTACAGTAAGGCTAGGTTCACACTTGTAAAAGAAGAGAAAACCGAGAGCCCAATATGGTGTAGTAGTATGTTACAGATAATTGGTTAAATGGTTAAGTGATAGAAATTATACTCACAAACATGGGTTACCATTCAGGCAACCACTATAAAGGTAGGTGAGGAGATTAGGCCTGTCCTCACTCAGGACTAAGAAGTCGCTCTCTGTAGTAAAGAACCAAGAAAGGGGGTAGCACTCCCCTCCACCAGGAGTGGACACAGTAAGTTTATATGTGGAACAGAGGCGCCAGCAGGATAAAAGTTGATAAAATCTTTACAAAGTGCTCGGAGGAAGTGGTGGACCTGCCTCCCAAAAGCAGACAAGAGATCCTGACTTCATATAAATCAAAACATTTATTATACGGTACCCCAAACAATAGTGCAACGCGTTTAGCAGGTCAAGCCCGCTTCATCAGGCAAAAAATGGGGACAACAGGAAATCTGTAGTAACGGGTTAAGCACCTCGTTGCTACAGATTTCCTGTTGTCCCCAATTTTTGCCTGATGAAGCGGGCTTGACCTGCGAAACGCGTTGCACTATTGTTTGGGGCACCGTATAATAAATGTTTGGTTTTATATGAAGACAGGATCTCTTGTCTGCTTTTGGGAGGCAGGTCCACCACTTCCTCCGAGCACTTTTTAAAGATTTTATCAACTTTTATCCTGCTGGCACCTCTGTTCCAGTACACCATCTAGCCACCACTGGACAGTCTAAAGGCTCATACACATGTGCAACTTAATGCACAACCAACCGCACAACATGATCAGTTGCATTCCACAAAATGAGCTGCGATCACAATCCTGGCTTCCCCATATGGGCATAGGATTTCCCTGTAAATAATGTATATATAGTGCAATATTGCTTAGATTGAACCACCCTGTGATTCATTCCAACAAGCTGTGCAGAGAGAGGCCTCCACCCAAAACACAAAAGGAAACGGGGGATTTTATTCACCCCCTTAGTGAGTCTCACTCACCAGATCCCTTCTTGAATGTAAAGCACATCAACCCTCCAGCCTGGGCAGTATTACTCTAGATACCTTCAAATATAAGAGGCGGAATCCGCATAGCATAAAAACCTTTTTATATTTATTGCAAAAAATCTGCATAAAAATCCAGATACAAGTTTACATGCGCTTATCTGTAGGGCTTATCTGTAGGTGCCAGCACCGCCGCGGTCGGATCCCGGCACACGCCACAGATCCCCACTTGGACTACTTCCTCCTTCCATCCCTCGTGACACCTAGGCTCCGCCCTACGCGGTTCATCATGCGACTCATCAGGGGCTGCTATTGCACTATATATACATTCTTTACAGGGAAATCCTATGCCCATATGGGGAAGCCAGGATTGTGATTGCAGCTTGTTTTGTGGATTGGATCGGTATTGGAGACTGTGTGTGCTTGGGTGAAGTCTGCAGATCCCCTATCTATACTGGTGACATCTGTGCTATATACTGTATTGATTAAGTGGTGTGGAGCGCAGTTTTTTTGCCCCTTTTTTTGGGGTATTGGTAATGATCAGTTGTTGACACAATAGGTATGTACACAAGCGCTGATCAACTAAACAACCAACACATTTAAAGTGCGCTCCAAAGAGTTGTTCAAACTACTTGTACACACATGGTCAACCTGCATGATAGGTTGATCCTCCAGTTGTATTGGGCAAACCACCTGTTTTCAGTTGGACATATAATGGCCTCAATTCACTAAGCTTATTGTTAGATTCTGTTCTAAATCACCTTGCTTCGACACCATCAACTTCTTATAGTTGCGTCTCACAGACTGTGAGATAACTTGACTCTCAACACAGCAAGCAGGAGATAGACTTTTCTCAGGCTTCTTCAATCCGTACGGAGTTTATTCAGGAAACAGAAATACAGATAGATACAGTTCATCATATCCTAGCCACGCCAATCTTCATGTTGCGTTACAAGCTTCTTGATTAGACTTCCTGCTTAAGTCAATCAGGTACCTTCTTTCTAACCTAAGTTACACTAGACTACCTATGTACAGCATACATTATATCAGATTACAGAAAGGAATGAACATACTTAGAGGTCCCAGTCAGCATTGCGAGCTAGTGTGCAAGTAAGAAGCAGAGTGAGCTCCCATAGCTCCCTCAGACTTTAATACCGACTAGGAAAGAGTTAAATATGACATCATCTTCGCCATCCCCTAGATCAGACTATTGGTGGACCCACTCGTGGTGTCATCATACACACCTACTCGATTAATATTCAATGAGGCATTTGACATACATACAGGAATGTGGATATTTACAAAACATGGCTGATGTTTATTGTTCCAGTGGCGTATATGCCCAGGTCAGGGAGACCTGTGGCCTTGTCCATAGAACAGCTTCTTGGTATATTCTAGTTCTGACAGAACTGAAGATTTTCTCTCTAAGAGAAAATCCCCTTAAAGGGCAGGTCTGCTCCTCCAGCCTTTTTGACTAATTCAGTCCAAATAACTGAGGCCTACTTAAATTATAACACTTATCTCCTGTCTTTAATAACGTTTCTAGTGTTATCACCATGGTGATAAGGCATGTAGTATTCAGGAAACCTTTTACCTCAGGCAAACCTAAAGTTAACTTTTCTGTCTTTAAGTTAACTCTTCAATCCTTAAAATAACTCCAGAATTCTAACGCTAAAGACAGGCTGTAAATTTACTGCATGTGGAAATAACTACAGAGGAGGTAACTTAGGAATGAAGAGATAAGATAACTCTCTCACCATGCAGTGGCAAGTTTACTCTTGCCTTATTATCTCCAGCATGATCTTAGTCAATTGAGGGCATTATATTGTTTTTTGCCAGCACACACAGGGCCAACTATAATCCAATAGACCACATTTAGATGGTAGTTGGGCGGAATAGTTGCACGTGTGTACGAGCCTTTAGAGAGTTCTAAGCCAAAATACATGGCCCTTTTTAACCTCCCTGGCGGTCTATTAAAAACCGCCAGGGGGCAGCGCTGCCGTTTTTTTTTTTTTTTTTTTTAAATCATGTAGCGAGCCTAGGGCTCGCTACATGATAGCCGCTGCTCAGCGGCATCCCCCCAGCCCCTCCGATCGCCTCTGGCGATAGGCGATCAGGAAACCCCGTTCAAAGAACGGGATTTCGTGGAGGGCTTCCCCCTCTACGGCGGCGTGGATAGCGGCGAATCGGCGCGGGGCGGCGGCGATCGGTGTGCTGGCGCAACTAGCAAAGTGCTAGCTGCGTCCAGCAAAAAAAAAAAATTACCCAAATCGGCCCAGCAGGGCCTGAGAAAACCTCCTGCGCGGCTTACCCCCAACTACATTCGGGGTTACCGCCAGGAAGGTTAAAGGCCCAGTGCACACCAAAAACCTCTAGCAGATCCGCAAAATGCTAGAGGATTTTACGCAAGAGGGTTTTGAAGCAGATTTCAGAGCGATCCTAGGCATGTCTAGATAAGTTTTCTAAACATGCCTAGCGTTTTTTGGGGGCAATTTTGTATAGCAGATTTCAAATATTGTTACAGTAAAACTGTTACTGAACAGCTACTGTAACAAACGCCTGGAAAACCGCTCTGATCTAACGTTTTTCAGAGCTGTTTTCCACTTTCCTATACTTTAACATTGAGGCAGAAACACCTCAGAAATCTAAAAAATGCTGCAGCCCCCGAGTTTGCGTTTGTGGAAAAAACGAACCGCTCTGGTGTGCACCATCCCATTCACTTTCATTAGCCAAGCGGTTTTCGCCCTGCAAGCGTTTTAAAAAACTCTCCAGAACCGCTCCGGTGTGCACCAGCCCAAAGTGTGCCTGAGATGAAAGTCATCTCGAGTGCCATACTTATCAGGGGTGGCGCAGGCCGTCGCCGTCTCCCCGGGTGGCTCCTGTCCCCTGCAATACGGCCTGTAAGCCTGGCTAAGTCGCACATGCGCGGCCAGGCACGCTCCAGCGGCTGGGAGTGTTCTGCGCTTGCACTGTACTACTCTGCAGGCGCAAAACACTCCCAGAGACAGGAGGGTGACAGGGGAGTGTGCCGTCTATTTACAATGTACAGCGCTGAACTGAGGACAGCTGTGCGACATGGCTGTCTCCCTGGGAAGCTCAGAGAAGGATCGTCTCTCATAGGCTCATGTGTATGAGAGTCGATCGCTGGGATTGGCTGTTGGGGGGAGGGAGGTAGGGGATGAAAAAAAATATAATAATAAAAAAAAAAATTGTAAAATTAAAAAAAAATAGTAAAATAAAAAAAACCTCAAATAAATATATAAAAAAATAAACACCCCAGAAGGGATCAGAGCCCACCAACAGAAAGTCATAAAGATTTTTATCTCACATGTCGCCTCAGGTCCACTTTAACTGATTCTGGACCAAAGACTCTGTTCCCTTTTTCCACTTCCTGATCACTGTGATTGGCTCACAGTGATCAGACAGTCAGGAGGCATTGAAAGCGGCTCCTGACTGATGCACGCAGCTCTGCTTTCTAAAAGGACAACTGAAGTGAGAGAGATAAGAGACAATTGAAGTGAGAGGCTGCCATATTTATTCCCTTCTATGCAATACCAGTCCTGCCGATTCTCTGCCTTTAATACTTTTAGCCATAGACCCCAAACAAGCATATGCAGATCAGGTGTTTCTGACATTATTGTCAGATCTGACAAGATTAGCTGCATGCTTGTTTCTGGTGAGATTCAGACACTACTTCAGCGAAATAGACCAGCAAGGCTGATAGGCAATGGGTATTATTTAAAAGGAAATACATATGACAGCCTCCATATTCTCACTTCAGTTGTCCTTTAAGATGTCTTCAAGTGTCCTTAAAAAAGTTGTCCCTTTTTAATAATCTTTGAATGAGAGGTATAACGGAGATGTGCATTGCAGTTTATCATTTTGTAATGCATTTTGAAGGAAAAACCAGGAAACTTTTACAGCATTTTCAATGGTGGTATCCACAAAGACAATCTTTGGTCCGTATTACAAACTTTTCAGTCCTGAAATGATATGTGTGAGAAGATATAAAAAGCATAGAAGAAGAAGTAGGCTGTATGTACACCCGTCTGTTTTACAGTTATTACAATCTGCAGAAAGAAACGGCCTGGCGACCGTTGTATTTTAATTTCATTTTTTCGTTTTGAGTTACACCTTACTGGCAGCATCCCTGACCACTCCTGTTACTCGATGGCGCCTATGTTTCATCAAGCTTAGACAAGCAGACTACCTGGATCGTGGCCCAGCTGACCTGTTCAAGCTGATAAACATGATCTCCCCTGTTAAGGAATTCTAGACCTTTGGTAGCAAAATTCCCAAGGGATTTGAAAGAAAGCAGTGTTCAGGGTCCGGCCTCTCTCCTAGTGAGCCTCTATTGCCTCCGTGGCTGTATCAGCTTATACCCTATGGGCTGAAAACAGCAGCTAATCAGTTAGACCTCTTTGCTTTATTGGTAATTAAGGTCAAATATTCTTTTAAGATAAGATCAGGAGAAGTAGAGGCAGCAGAGTATGCAGTGAAAGACTTGCGTTGTCAGGTTTTCATTGTCCCCCGATTACAAAAGAGTGACTGCAGTTACTCAGTGAAGCAGGGAGAGCGATACGTCACACCTGCCTCTGCCGTTACAACTCCTGCTTAATTAAAAAAATTTAGCTTTTGAAGGTAATTTTCGGGTGAATGCTGGTTGCATGTTAAGATAAGCACATTTGTCAACAAAATCACATTGAACAAGTTTCTTAGATTGCAAGAAAGGCCATTTCATGGCGGTAAAGAGAAACCAATACGGCTCACACTGTAGGATTGTTTCAGGATAGGAAAATATTTGCAATAGCAAAGGCAGCCATGAGTGAATGGTTCAGATTTATAGAATTGGTCTAAAGATGTATTCCAGTGTTGGCTAAGACACTGTAAAGAACCTTGAGGCCCCTTCTACACTAGCAGGCTAAACCTGCATTGCGTTACTCTATTTTGCCGCAAAAGCAATGAAAGTTTATAAAGACTTTTACACTTATTGCAGTGTGGCGGTAGTATCTGAGCCGATGCAAGGGCAGCAGCACGTACCACGAGCACCGAACTTAACACATGGTGCTTGAAGTAAGGAAAGTCTGTGGGCAACGCACTATGTGTGAGCGACGGAGCGCGATGCAGCAGGCATGCGCATACTGACGGGAATCCCAGTGATGTACTTCCTGCCCAGCAGAGTGTACGTCACTGAGCTGGGGGCGGCGCTATGCATATGACCCTGTTGGCGCACTCTGCCACAGGATCATATGTTTGTCATTTTTTGTATTGCAGAAGGAGGCAGCAGGCTGCTTCTAACTCTTCCGTTCAAGAGAGAAAAACAACAGCAACAAGAACCTTCTTGAGAACTTTTTAACTATTATGAGTTTTACGGTAAAGCATGTTATACATTTGTGATGTTTTACTCTGGATTTCAATAACAAATACCCCCTTTTCTCCACCAATCTGAGGGCGTTGTTCTTCTACTCCCTGCACCTGCTCTGTGTGCCGCCACCCCTCCCCCATCCATAGATACAGAATGCTTCACTAGCCTGGAGGCTAACAATGTTTCTGTACAGAACTGTCGCCTGATGGATCAAATCCCAGTCCCTGCAGGTAAAAGACCTTGCATGTGTGTACAAGACTTAAAGTGTTACTGAGATAACTGTCGGAAAAAAGTTTGATATTTACCTATGCAAAGGAAGAGCTCTGGATCCTATAGAGCAGGGCTGTCCAACTGGGATGTGGCTCCAGAGTTACTGCAGATTTGCTTTAAAGGCTTGTTCACACTATGAGCGTTTGCGGAATTTTTGTAAGCGCTGGTGATTTTAGAAATCGATGTAAAAGCGCTTGTGTAATGATTTCCTATGAGAGTGTTCACATCTGTGCGTTTCAATTTTATTAAAATCGCAAATGCACTACTTTTACAATTTTCTGAGCACTTTGGCTCAATGGAAATCGCAAATCGCTTGAAAAAGCACATTGAAAAGGGATTTCCCGTGTGCTTTTATGAATAAATTCATTGTATTTATTCATTTCCGGGTTAAAGAGTTCACTTCCTGACTGACGGCAGGAAGTGAAAAAAAATCATCGCTGAGCAAAAGCTCTTATAAAAGCACTTTTTCTAAGAGTAAAGCGCTGTAAAATTCACAGTACAAATCACTTAGCGCTTGCGATAGCTCTGGCGATTTATAATGTGAACAAGGCCTAAAATGGCCTATTTCCACTAGTTCTGCATCAGTTTTTCTGCTTTCAGATTTCTGGATGTGGCTATTTAGGGCCTGTTTCCACTACTTGGTGCAGAAGTACTGATTCCAATTAATGCCTATGGGCCTGTTTCCACTAAACGCAATTTTTCTGGTGCAGCTTTCTGCATCGTACATTGTTTCCCATACAATGAACACGTAAGTGGATACAGGCCAATAGACATTCATTGGAGTCAGTTATCCAGAATCCGCGTGTAGTGGAAGCGGGCCCTAGGAGCTTGTTTCCACTACACGCAGTGCAATGTGGCTACATAGCCGCATTGCACCGCGGCCGAACTGAAACCAAAGCACGGCAATAGAACTGTTTCCATTGCATGCTGGTTATCTGGAGTGGTGCGGAGAAATCAGAGAATCTGCAGCATGCTGCAGATTCTCACACGCTCGCATTCTGCCCGCATCCGCCCCCATCGCCTCCATTCGGGGGATGCATAGCCGCATTGCATCCCTTCGGCTCCCATTCACAATTGGAAATGGGCCCTATTAGAATCCTGTGATCAGTTGTAACATTTCTGTAGGATTCCCCCTGTAAGTTCTGTGGGAAGGGGCCGGTAGTATCAGCATCAGTAATTATGTGCTAGAACTAAGCAACACACATGACAGCTCAGCGGAGAGAAGAATAGATGGATCCTGTCAGTAATGACGTGTTGGCGTTTGAAATCTGCTTTTTCTGCTGAGGGTCTGCCTTGCAGATGGCAGAAGCAGTTAACAAGTCTTTGCCTACTTTGTGATTTAGATATATTCATGATCTCACGTGGCGAACATGTTTTCATTTCGCTGGCTACCTATTGCAATGTGTCTATTCTGTAACACAAAAATGACTTCATTGCTCGATGTGCGTTATTTTCCTAACAATGACAGATGGGTACCCTGGTGAAATGATTGCTCCGGAGATATAGGTAGCCATTGGAGGTAACATTCATGCTCATTGCTGCCCCGTAAAAGAATATTTTCTGCTCATAATTTGGGGGGGGGGGAGGGGGGGGGGTTGTATTCTCAAAGTAAAGTGCCTGTCTGGTTTACATCTAATGGGGATAAAGTGTGCTGAGGCTCTCGAGGATGTCTATTGGTAACAGTCTATTAGACATTATGTTCTATGAATGGGCTGAGCATCATGCAGGGCATTTTGCAGGCTCACTGTGGAAAAGAATGTACTCTGTGCTCTAAATAACCTGCAACTGTGTGGCTGCTAGAAAGGTACATTCCTTTGTGGGCTCACTTTTTAACCCTCTGGGCGATACAATTACATCGCCCAGGAGGGGGCGCAGCACTTTTTAAAAAAAAAAATATTTTCTAAATCATGTAGCGAGCCCTGGGCTCGCTACATGATAGCCGCTGCGCAGCGGCATCCCCCCACCCACTATGATCGCCTTCGGCGATCAGAGTAAGCAGGAAATCCCGTTCAGAACGGGATTTCCTGCTTGGCTTCCCCGGTCGCCATGGCGACAGGGCGGGATGACGTCACCAACATCATGGACGTCGTGACGTCAGAGGGAGTCCCGATCCACCCCTCAGCGCTGCCTGGCACTGATTGGCCAGGCTGCGCAAGGGGTCTGGGGGGGGGCTGCGCGGCACAACGGGTAGCGGCGGATCAGCGGCGAGCGGCGGCGATCGGACGTTACACGCAGCTAGCAAAGTGCTAGCTGCGTGTAACAAAAAAAAAATTATGCAAATCGGCCGACCAGGGCCTGAGAAATCCTCCTGCGCGACATACCCCGAGCTCAGCTCGGGATTATCACCCAGGAGGTTAAAACAGAGAGCTGGTACCTCTGTACTCTGTATTAATCTCAAGATGCCACTGAGAAACAACTTCTCATTTTTTTTTCCGCTCATGGCTAGTGTTATTTTTTTTAAAGCGGGATTGTCACCATAAAAATCAAATTTCAACAGTAACTGGTCTGAGTGTATGAAGTGATAAAGATGCTAATCCTACAGTCAAAACTTTCAAAACTTTTCTGCTGTTATGGTTTGGAGTTATCACATACCTTAGAAGCACTGGCCCTTTAATTGCCATTGCCATCAGCTGGCAAAACAGTTGCATGCTGGGGAGTCTTTTTATCTATAATATATTCCTCCTCTTCCCTTTATTTCCCCCCTCCTTCTAATGACATAAGACAGTGCACTTTCTAGTATAGACCTCAGTGGGACTGTCTGAAAAGTCTGGGTGGAGGGAGGGTAAGGAATACACTTAGCAAGAGAAGAAAAGTGAGGGAGGAAATTATGTCAGGATTAGCTTCATTCAAAGGTAACCAAGATGGAAACTGTCTAGAATAGGATTCTCTGCTTTTCCTTCATTAAATTCACAGGAATCATAACGTGGACAGTGCAACACATCTGTTATGTAAGTAGGACTAGTATCTATCTATTACGTATATATGTGTTTTTTATTTCTAGATCAGCATGGGTGTCACTTGTTCTTTAAGGTACACCTGAAGTGGGAGGGATATGGAAGCTCCCATGTTTATTTCCTTTTAATCAATGCTAGTTCCCTGGCTGATCTTTCAGGCATCAGTAGTGTCTGAATCACACATGAGGCTGGAGACACACCAGAGAGTTTTTTTCAGGTCGTCTTCATTTTTAAAAAATGTTCCTATTGACTTGCATTAACATTGTGGTAAATTTACAGTGATTGTGGCTATTTTGCCACGATTTTACCTAAATTTTGATGCAAGTCAATTGGGAGGTGTTTGTTTAAAACAACCCGAAAAATGCTTTCTGGTTTGACAGGGCTCTCAAACCAAGCATGCAGCTAATCTTGTCAGATGCTTGTGAGAAACACCTGACCTGCATATACTTGCTCAAGGACCATGGCTAAAAGTATTAGCGGCAATGGGTCAACAGGATAGCCGGGTAATTTGCATAGTTTAAAAATAAATAACTATCAGAGCTGAGGAGTTGGAGCAATTTGTGGGTACCCGGACTTGGATGCCGTGGTTTCATAAACGTTGGATTTGGAGAAGATGATTTTTGTACAGCAAGGGCTGTGGAGTTGGAGTTATTTTGGGTAGTCGGAGTTGGTGGTTTCATAAACGGAGGAGTCGGAGTTGGAGTCTGATGATTTTTGTACCCACTCCACAGTCCTGATAAATATGTCAGCCTCCATGTCCCTCTCACTTCTGGTGTCCTTTAACCACCCTGGCGTTCAATTTCCCCAGGATTTCTGTGCAAAAAGTGTTTCAATTAATTTCCAATAATTTTCAACCTTTTTTTTTTTTTTGCAATTATTTTTTTTTTTTAATTGAATTCAATACAGGTTATTGTATTGAATTTAATTTAAAAAAGTGTTTTCTGCAAGATGTTGATAACGCCGATGACCTTGGTGTCATCAACGCCGATCAACGGGGGACATGTGATCGCCGAGGGAGAAGCAAAATCCGCCAAGGGACATGGAAGAAGACACTGGGGAAGCTATCAGAGGTACGAGACGAGGGATCAGCACGCCAATGGTGAGTATAAGACCCAGATGTATAGGTAGCCAGATGTGCAGCCAGGTATAATTAGCCAGATGTGCAGCCAGGTATATAGTGAGCCAGGTGTTTAGCCAGATTTATAGGTTGCCAGATGTCCCCCCCCCCCCCCATCCTAGCACGCTGTGGGTAGTGATCTGTGCTACCCACAGCGTGCAGAACAAGCATCCAGCCACCCTAGGGAATCCCTGGGCAGCCAGCGGGGCAGAGAATGTGCGGGGGTTCCCCCTTGTATGCGGAGGCTATGTGGAGGGGGATCCCCCTCTGTGCGGGTGGGGGGATCCCTTTCAATGATGGCTATGTGGGCGGGGGGGATCCCCCTCTGTGCGGGTGGGGGGATCTCCCTTCAATGATGGCTATGTGGGCGGGGAGGGGGGATCCCCCTCTGTGCGGGTGGGGGGATCCCCCTTCAATGGTGGCTATTTGGGTGGCCTATCCCCCTCCAAACCCCCTCCCTCCCGATTCCCCCCCCCCCCCCCCGTCTCAGCCCGTTGAGTAAATGCGTGTACTCACCCGAGGGCTTTCTCCAGCGACGGCTGCAGCGCACTGTCTCCTCCATCTCCGAAGTCTCGTTTGCCGTACAGTTACATTACGAGACTTCGAAAATGGAGGAGACAGTGCGCTGCAGCCGTCGCTGGAGAAAGCCCTCGGGTGAGTACACGCATTTACTCAACGGGCTGAGACGGGGGGGGGGGGGGGAATCAGGAGGGAGGGGGTTTGGAGGGGGATAGGCCACCCAAATAGCCACCATTGAAGGGGGATCCCCCCACCCGCACAGAGGGGGATCCCCCCTCCCCGCCCACATAGCCATCATTGAAGGGGTTCCCCCCGCCCGCACAGAGGGGGATCCCCCTCCACATAGCCTCCGCATACAAGGGAGAACCCCTGCACATTCTCTGCCCCGCTGGCTGCCCAGGGACTCCCTAGGGTGGCTGGATGCTTGTTCTGCACGCTGTGGGTAGCACAGATCGCTACCCACAGCGTGCAGTCAGGCATCCAGCCATCCTGGGGAATCCCTCTGATGAAAAAAAAAGGCAGCCGGCGGGGCAGAGAAACAGGAAATCTCCCTGTTGGCATGGACAAGCTCAGCTCGTTATTACCACTTTTTGCAAGTTTTCGCTGGACGAACTCAGCTCGTCCATACCGCCAGGGAGGTTAATAGTCTTGCACTGTGTGATGTTTGGTAACACCTTGCAATTGAAAATTTAATCTCTCACCCTTGCATTATTAAAGACAATACAATAGAGTAAGGCCTCTGTAACACGTGGCCATATGGGAAGCCTCTGAAGGACCCAGAGGGTTTCCTTCTCATAAATAAGTAGTGGCATTTGTTTTTACATGGATGCCAGTCCCCCTTTTTATACAAAGGAGAACGACCGCATCTAGTCCAACTCTGACACCCCGAATGGAGTCGGGTTGTCTCCACCTGCTTCAAGTGGTTGGTTGCCCCTATTGCAGCCTAACTTTGTGAGTAGCCCTTTTATATTTTACAGGTTGTTATTAAACGACCTGTACAATAATGCCATGTTATATAGATCTTTGTACTAAACTGTAGTAACCGCAGTAGTAGCTAGTTGTAGTAGCTTAATTCTCTAGATAATATTCTAATTGATTTGAATAGTTTGTCATCAGGTGGGTACTCTAAGCTGCATAAATGCAAAAAGGGCAGCGTAGATTACTGTTCCCCCTCTAGGTCACCATGGACTCAGTGGTAAGATGCAATTTGGCTGCCAGCTACTGCTGGTGGCCGAATTGCACTGTTTTTCTTCTTCATTTGGGTTTCATCTTTTGCCGGTGCCCAAATTGCCCTCAGAGTGCCGCCGCTATAGCCATAATTTACATTACAGTCTATGGCAGCGCCCTTTTTTGGCTGTCCCGCTCTAAGCTTCCCTCTCAGTGTTTTCTCCCTTGATAGGTATGGTGTTGAAGGTGAGGATTTGTTTCAAAGAGCACAGCCTTCCCTCTAGGGATTTATTTAAAGTGTTGTAAAAGGATAGGGAATCTTCAAATAAAGTTATCTATGATGAGCGATGACATTTTTAACTTGTGGATGTTAAGGCTCATACACACACTCAACAAAAGTCTTATAAATGCACGATTATCAAACAACTTGAAGAAGTTGGACAACTTTTGTCGAGTAAAAGACGTGCAAACGACATGGCGTTATCACTGATAAGAGGCGACCAACTACTTATAAGACGCAGCTCAAGTCAATTCAACAGTTGGATTGACTTGAGCTGCATCTTATCAGCCGTTGGTCGCCTCTTATCAGTGATAACGCCTTGGTGTTTGCACATCTTTTACTTGACAAAAGTTGTCCAACTTCTTCAAGTTGTTTGATAATCGTGCATTTATAAGACTTTTGTTGAGTGTGTGTATGAGCCTTAAAGGGAACCAGAGACGAACGTATGTTAAAAATGGAAAAAAGATGTTATACGTACCTGGGGCTTCCTCCAGCCCCATAAGCTTGAATCGCTCCCACACCGCCGTCCTCCGCTGCCTCTATCGCCGGTACTGGGTCCCGTCACTTCCGTTGGATGCGGCCAGTCTTCCGCATGCACAGGGTCTCCCTCCGGCTCTGTACGCATGCATCTGTGCAGTACGGACGGAGCGCACTGCGCTTGCGTCGACTGGCCGGAATGATGGGACCCGGTACCGGCGGACAGAGGCAGCGGAGAAAGGCGGCGTGGGAGCGATCCAGGCCGATGGGGCTGGAGGAAGCCCCAGGTATGTATAAATATGTTATTTTTTCGTCTCTGGTTCTCTTTAAGTCAAATTCACTTATTGAAATCTTTTTAGTAAATCTTAGCAAGTTGAGGGAGACAAAGTTTTTAATCATAGACATGCATATCAGAAACTACTTGAAGGGGTGTGATCATCATCACCATATGAAAAAAAAGATTGATCCTCCCCAGGAGAATTATGGGTTTTAAAAAGTGGCATCAAATGAAAGTTTTTAGAAAATAACTTGTATCTGGTCATTCATACTACATTGAGTGCATTGATGTGAGATTCTATACGTACATTTTAAGGACCATATCATCAGAGAACTGTTCACTGTAGCATTGAGAGATTTAAGAAAGCATGGCAAATTTGACTAGAGATTTTTTGCATAACTGTTTTGCTAATTAGATACACAGTAAAGCCCTATGAAACCATAAGCCAATTAAAAATTCTCCTTTCAGTTGGTAAATAATTTTGAGGGACACACTGCCTAATTATGTTGTATGGGGGTATATGCTGCTTAATTATGTGAGTCCCTCGCTGTCCTCCCGCGGTCTGCCGTTCGTGCACAGCAATACCTGCTGATCCTCTGTCTCTAATACTTTTAGTAATAGACCCTGAACAAGCATGCAGCACGGTGGTGTAGTGGTTAGCCCATTCGCCTTGCAGCCACTGGGTCCACAGTTCGAATCCCAGCCAGGCCAACATCTGCAAGGAGTTTGTATGTTCTCCCCGTGTCTGCGCAACTTTCCTCCGGGCACTCCTGTTTCCCCCCACATCCCATAAACATAAAGATAGTTAATTGGCTTCCCCCTAAAATTGGCCCTAGACTATGATACATGCACTACACGATACATACATAGACATATGACTACGGTTGGGATTAGACTGTGAGCCCCTCTGAGGGACAGTTAGTGTCAAGACAATATACTCTGTACAGCGCTGCAATAGATGTTGGCGCTATATTAATACTTAAATAAATAAAAAATAAATACATTTCAGGGGTTTCTGACATGATTATCTGCATGTTTGTTTCTGGTGTGATGTATGATTCAGACGCTACTGCAGCCTGAAAGAGCAGCAGGCTAGCCAGGCAGCAAGTAAAAAAAAAAAAATGTTTTATTCATTACGTTATTTTTTCTACAGCTAATTTTTTTTCTTTTTTTTTTATATTGATCAGTGTCTCATTGTAAGTTATCATGAGCCTTCACACTATAAAGCCGCCATTAACGGTGCAATATTTTCATCAGATGTGATCATTCTAGAATTATCGCATCGGAAGGTAATTATCGATTGTTTGCATAAACTGGATAATTATGGTGCTTTTTCACTTCAGATACGGTTGCAAAATCCAACATCCAGCTCGACAACATTCTCTTTTCCAGTCGACTATAGAATTGGTTTGCATTGATTTTATCCACATACTGCGTATTTGTTTTTTTTTGTACAATTTGATCATACAAATCTGATGGAAAGATCATTGTACCATTAATGGGCACCTAGACGCTGTAGGACAGAGAGCCCCTTTAATGCTCTCGGCATCGTCTCCCTGGTATTCTTCATTCTCTTGTCCTCCTAGGTGTCTGAATGATTAATAGGAAAATAATTCTGACCCATTTTAATCATGTCAAACGCTCAGCAGATTTACATAATGAAAACATTTGGTTCCTCCATTGTGAGAAGCAGATTCAGTGAACTCCGAGGAACGTTTTTACTCTTAGATTATAAGGCAACGTGGAGGACATCAGCGCTAATCATAGTATAATTTATTAAGCTATGCTAATGTGATTGTCAAGCGGTAACAAAATATAAATGTGAACATAATGTTTGTGAAACAGACACTAATGAACTGCGAGGCACTGACATGGGATAATAAAACCTAACCTCCTGTTTATTAAGCATACCGACTCTTATTTTTGCGAAAGTAATTAGCTGCTTACAAGTTAATAAGGAGTTATCGGTTTTCTTAATTCCAGCTTTAAAAGAAATAAATATATACCTCTGCCTTTGCCTCGGAAGCGCACTAATGTACATTTAACCGTCCCTGATAATGGAACAGTAGCAGTAGGGTCAGTTACTGGGCAAATAAACTTCACGGCCTGATAATGAATATAGGCAGCAGGGATGTATAGGCAATATAGAATGGCAATCTTATAGGCTGCTGCAGATCAGCATGGCCAGAGGTATGTTAGTAATTAGAAGGACTTGTTACATGGTCTCCAAGCCTGAGAATTGCTGGCTTCACATTCTTTCATTCAAACTTGAACTTCATTTTCATCTACTTGATCTCATCTCTACCATCAGGGATGTCGTGAGAAGATCAGCAAAAGCAGGCAAAAAGTGTAATTATGGTAATGCAGGAGTGATAATCGTGTGAGTGGAAATAGTACTCACCAACACAGGTTGCCTTAGGGATAACTCCCATATAAGGAAGGTGAAGAGAATGCGTACGTATATCTAGGCCGCCGGTGAGCTGGGCACGGGATGAGCCCAATGGCGGTTCACCCTGCTGCCGCTCAATCCCCGGAAACGTAAAATTCTATTTCCCCTCTTTGCAAATTGGAGAGTGATGTAATTTTGCATCTGATGTTCTTTGGAGCCCGAAATACCCTTATGCGCCCTGCGCAGTATAACATTACTGTTTTGAGGTGCATAGTATGGGGCTCGTCGCAGAAACCACATGTTTCAAAGAGAATTGCCTGTTTTCACTTGAGTAACCAATCCCTCTGAATCCATTTATGGCCACTCGCCGAATAAAATTAACCACTTAATGACAAGCTGACTTATAAAAACGTCCTGCTAAAGCCTCTTAATGGCTCCAGGATGTTTTTATAAGTCAGACAGTGCTGCCGCTCTGCGCGTGCGCGCCCCTGTGCATGCACGTGCAAATAGTGGGGAAAAAACCCACCAAACAAAAACTTTGACAAGATTCGCAGTCCCTGCACTGGCCACACAGCTCCACAGCATGATGGAACCACCACCATATTTTACTGTAGGTAGCAGGTGTTTTTCTTGGAATGCGGTGTTCTTTTTCCTCCATATATAACACCCCTTGTTAAGCCCAAATAACTCAATTTTAGTTTCATCAGTCCACAGCACCTTATTCCAAAATGAAGCTGGTTTGTCCAAATGTGCTTTAGCATACCTCAAGTGGCTCTGTTTGTGCTGTAGGAGGAGAAAAGGCTTCTTTTGCATCAGTCTCACATACAGCATCTCCTTGTGTAAAGTGCGCCGAATGGTTGAACAATGTACAGTGACTCCATCTGCAGCAAGATGATGTTGTAGGTCTTTGGTGCTGCTCTGTGGGTTGACTCTGACTGTTCTCACCATTTGTCGCTTCTGTTTATCCAAGATTTTTCTTGGTCTGCCGCTTCGAGCCTTAACTTGAACTGAGCCTGTGGTCTTCCATTTCCTCAATATGTTCCTAACTGTGGAAACAGACAGCTAAAATCTCTGAGACCGCTTTCTGTATCCTTCACCTAAACCATGATGGTGAACAATATTTGTCTTCAGGTCATTTGAAAGTTGTTTTGAGACCCCCATGTTACTACTCTTCAGGGAAAAGTAAAAGAGGAGGGAAACAATTGACCCCCTTAAATACTCTTTCTCATAATTGGATTCACCTGTGTATGTAGGTCAGGGGTCACTGAGCTTACCAAGCCAATTTGAGTTCCAATAATTAGTTCTAAAGCTTTTGGAATCAATAAAAAGACAACAGTGCCCAAATGTATGCACCCGCCTAAGTTTATTTGAACAATTATTGCGCACTTTCTGTTGCCTCACATTTTTATGCAATCGTTTTGTTCACCCCTTTGGATTAAAGCTGAAAGCCTGCACTTCAACTGCATGGACCGAACTTAAAAATGCGAATCTGTAGGCGCTATTGAAGGTCCTAAATGGACTTAGCAGCGTTATGGTGTAGATTGCTGAAAGTTCTGGCACAAGACCACATGCCTGTGCTGATAGGAAACTAACTTCTTGTAGCCCCACCAGTTGATCAGTGACAGATTACTGAGAGTTTTGTGCTGAATTACTGGTAACTTAGTATCAGAATGGGGATGCTGGAGGTTTGCTAGCAAAGGGGCTGTGGATTGAGCACTGGTGACAAAAAGGGTATATCACTTTGGGCAAGCATCAAGAAGATCAGAGCTAGTTCACATTTTATTATATACCTGCCATGATTTGTTTACCATGTTTTAGTCTCAGACAAACTGAACTGTGCGCACTTGGGTGAATTCCTAGTCTATAGACAGCAACACCATGGCCCATATGCAATTCACTTTTTCACCTGTGTTTTCTCCTAGGTGATATTTTTAAACTTGTCAATACAATTCATTTTAAGCCCCCAGAAGGCAAGAAAATGCTCAAAATAATTTTGATAGTACTTTTTCACCAACTTTTTGATGCTTTTTTTGTTGAAAAGTACTGGAAAGTTATTTAGAATCAAAGATGAAAAATTATCTCCTAGGAGAAAACTCAGTGAAAACGAGAATTGCATATGGCCCCATATGTCTTCTACAGAATTAGTCTATTGATACATCCTCATCGCGGTTTCACCTGCTGCTCTAGAGCTTTGTCCTCTTTCCATTGTCTTGTGGCCCTACTACTTGCTCCTTTGACCCTTTTTTTCTTAATAATTCCTTTTAATAATTCCTTTTTTTGTATAGCGCCTTTCTCCTGTCGGACTCAAAGCGCTTGCGAGGCAGCCACAAGAGCGCACTCAGTAGGCAGTAGCAGTGTTAGGGAGTCTTGCCCAATGAACTCCTTACTGAATAGGTGCTGGCTTACTGAGTAGGAAGAGCCGGGATTTGAACCCAGGACTCCTACATCAGAGGCAGAGCCCTTAACCATTACACTATCCAGCCACTTCTCTTCTCACTCACCTTCTGGTACATGTGAACACTACCTGACCCCCCTTGTGAAGCTCCTTTCATCCCTTTATCTCCATTGAGGAACACCACCACCTCAAAAAATAAATCGATCTTTCCGGTTTCAAGTATGTTTTGAATCTTGTTTGGTGGACGTACCTGGTTGCTTTGTGTTTTCAATGATGACTTTCTCATTAGAATGTCAGTAGTCTCTAAGTCTTAACTGAGAATTATTGTCTCTTGTATTTGTATCTTCTGTGTAGCCATCAACTCAACAGTTGTGCTTGTGTAACCTACAACTACATGTTAGGGCAGCTCGGTGGCATTGCAGCACTGGCTCCTTGATTCGAATCCCAGCCAAGGAAGTATCTCCACAGGGTTTGTATGTTCTCCCCATCTCGATGTAAGTTTCCTCCCACACCTCAAAAACATACAGAAAAGTTAATAGGCTTCCCCTAAATTGTCCCTAAACTACGATACATACATAGACATATGACTATGGTAGGGATTAGATTGTGAGATCCTCTGAGGGACACTTACGGGACAAGACAGTACACTCTGTACAGTGCTGCGGAACATGTTAGTGTTATATAAATAATAATATTACCAAGTTAAACAGCCAATTTGGGTATTTTAAGAAGTCAGGCTACGCTACGCGTGATTCAACTATTATATTTGGTCATCTAAATAATAATTATCTCAGCTGAAATGTGGAGAGCTCTAACAAGAGCCATGCTTGGTTAAGATGGCAAACTGTAATGCCATTTATTTATACATATTGTCTATTGTGATACTCATGGGGACTGGGATCCCCATCCAGCACGCGGGAAATGCCAGAGAAAAACACTGTTCATTTATTAAAGAGAACCCGAGGTGTGTTTAAAGAATGTTATCTGCATACAGAGGCTGGATCTGCCTATACAGCCCAGCCTCTGTTGCTATCCCAAACCCCTCTAAGGTCCCCCTGCACTCTGCAATCACTCATAAATCACAGCCGGGCTGTGAGGCTGTGTTTACATCTGTAGTGTCAGTCTCAGCTGCTCCCCCGCCTCCTGCATAGCTCCGGTCCCTGCCCCTGTCCCTTCCCTCCAATCAGCAGGGAGGTAAGGGATGCAGGCGGGGACTGGAGTTCTGCAGGAGGCGGGGAGAGCAGCAGACTGACAATATAGAGATAAACACAGCCAGCTCTGACAAGCTGTTTGTCAGCAGCGTGGCTGTGATTTATGAGGGATTGCAGAGTGCAGGGGGACCTTAGGAGGGTTTGGGATAGCAACAGAGGCTGGGCTGTATAGGCAGATCCAGCCTCTGTATGCAGATAATATTCTTCAAACCCACCTCGGGTTCTCTTTAAAGCACAACTATAGTGAGAAGAATATGGAGGCTGCAATATTTACTTCCCCTTAAACATTACCAGTTGCCTGGCAGCCCTGCTAATCTATTCAGCTGCAGTAGTGTCTGAATAACACCAGAAATAAGCATGTCAGATTTGACAATAATGTCAGAAACGCCTAATATGCTGCATGCTTGTTCAGGGTCTATGGCTGAAAGTATTAGAGGCAGAAAATCAGCAGGATAGCCAGGCAACTGGTATTGCTTTAACGGGAATGAATATGGCAGCCTCCACATACCTCTCACTATAGTTGTCCTTTTAAGTAGCAAAATGATCAAGCTTCACTCAACATAAGAGGCAGTGGCGTAGCAATAGGGGGTGCAGAGGTAGTGATCGCATCGGGGCCCTTAGGCTAGAGGGGCCCCGAGGGGCCCACCCCTCAAACACAGTATTAGCTTTTTATTGGTCCTGTGCTGATAAGTTTTACTTCTATAGTTGATTTGAATAGTAGTAATCAGTAACACACTGCTTCCCATCCCCTTCTTGTACCTCTGACACTGTTGTTGTCCATGATTGGTTTTGGTGTGTTGTATCAATTGTTATCTATAGCATGCTTGGGGGGCCCCAATGCTAAACTTGCACCGGGGCCCACGGCTTCTTAGCTACGCCACTGATAAGAGGTAAAAGAAACAGGAGAGTTTACTTTCAGGGCTATGGAGTCGAGTCTGAGCAATTTTTGGTACCTGGAGTCTGTGGTTTCATTAAACTGAGGAGTTTGAGTCGGATGAATTTTGTACCGACTCCACAGCCTTGTTTACTTCAGAGAGCATCTAAATATGAGAGCATCCAAATGTCCACAGCAAATCACGGTCTACAAATCCTGCACAATACCCAAAAAAAGAAAAAGCAACTCCCCTGTATAAATATGGTATCAGAGCAAAAACTGGAACAAAAAACATATATGTAGTAAATGTATACTACTTTATTTAAAGCCAACCCGAAATTTGAAAACAATTAAAACAAAGCCAGACCGTCCCAAAGCCACAAAAAGGCCCCCAATAATAATAATAATAATATATAATAATCAGAAATGAGCTCTGCAGAATTTTTTTTTATGCATTTTGCAAATGATAAGCAATTTTTAAAATGTATATTACTCTCGAGGAGTTGTGATCTTGAAAACAATAGTTTCACACACATTTAATTAGTAAATAAAAGGTATCTATCTATTTGACACTTGATCACAAGGAAATCGAGAGAGAATAATATACATATAAGCTAGGTAATAACCACTTTCCAAAACCCTACAATATGCACCTAATGAATTATAGTGCAGAGTATATTAAAGTGCTTAGTGCCACAAAAATGACTTTGACATGTTTAAACATTAAACATTGCGCAGAATACAATTGTACACAAAAAAATATATAGTAAGGACAAAGTCAAAGGTAAATTAGGTGTAACAAGCTAAAAGCAAAAAGATTTATAGTTAAAGTAAAGACATGTAAATCTTTTTGCTTTTAGCTTGTTACACCTAATTTACCTTTGACTTTGTCCTTACTATATATTTTTTTGTGTACAATTGTATTCTGCGCAATGTTTAATGTTTAAACATGTCAAAGTCATTTTTGTGGCACTAAGCACTATAATTCATTAGGTGCATATTGTAGGGTTTTGGAAAGTGGTTATTACCTAGCTTATATGTATATTATTCTCTCTCGATTTCCTTGTGATCCAGTATCAAATAGATAGATACTTTTTATTTACTAATTAAATTTGTGCGACACTGTTGACTTCAAGATCACAACTTCTCAAGAGTAAAATATATTTTAAAAATTGCTTATCATATTGGTTTTGAACTGTCTTCAGCCAGATACTTTACTGCATCTGTCAAACTCGCATAAGAGCTGAAGGGAACCAGAAGTGAGAGAGAGACATATAGAGGCTGCCATCTTTATTCTGTAATAAACCAGTTGCCTGAATTCTGTGCTGATGCTCTCTCTAATACTTAAAGAGACTCTGAAGCGAGAATAAATCTCGCTTCAGAGCTCATAGTTAGCAGGGGCACGTGTGCCCCTGCTAAACCGCCGCTATCGCGCCGCTAAACGGGGGTCCCTTCACCCCCAAACCCCCCCCCCCACTGCAACACTTGGTCGCTCCTGGAGGCAGGGCTAACGGCTGCAGCCCTGCCTCCAGTCGCGTCTATCAGCGGCGCATCGCCGCCTCTCCCCCGCCCCTCTCAGTGAAGGAAGACTGAGAGGGGCAGGGGAGAGGCGGAGATACGCGCTGACAGACGCGCGTGGGGCAGGAATGCGGCGGTTAGCCCTGCCCCAACCAGGAAGCGCTCCCCCGCTGCACCGAGGGGATTTGGGGGATCAGGGACCCCCGTTAAGCCGCGGGATAGCAGCGTTTTAGCAGGGGCACACATGCCCCTGCTATCTATCAGGTCTGAGGCGAGATTTATTTTCGCTTCAGACTCTCTTTAAAGTGAACCAAGCACTGCTTTTAGCACCAATCGCATCTCAACAACACATTAAACATGCATGTCAACAACATGGCTCATTATTTAAAAAAAAACTTACATTTTACCCCTTCTATTTACATTTAAAAGTTTAGCAGAGGCCTTTATTATCCTACTTCCTCCTACTTTCCAGGCCTGCCCAACCTCAGAAATTTGAGGCAGATAAGTACTGCTGTAATTATTTTATTGCATGTATTAGCAAACACCTTTCATCAGCAAGGTGGGTTGAAGATATTGGTCACCATGCTTCAAAGTGTTTACAGAAGTCACAGATGCTATTGTCCCGCCTTCCCTGTGAATAAATAATGGGCAGCCAAGGGGGGGGGGGGGGGGACATGGCAGCTCGTATAGCTATTAGAAACCAGGAAAAAGTGGTGCTTGGTTCCCTTTAAAGTGACTGGTCCTGATGCAGATTAGATGCTGTTATTCCACTTGCTGCATGCTTGTATGTGACTCAGAAGCAACTAAAGATAAAAGGTCAGCATGATGGCCAGGCAACTGGCATTGTTTAAAAGGAAATGAAGATGGCAGCCTCCTCATTCCTCTCACTTCAGGTTCCCTTTTACTCTTCCATTACATAACTATGCAAGAGGCTCCATTGGTTCTTCTAAGTCCAACACTTACCTGAAAAATTATTGCTGGAAATCAAAAGTTGTCAGCATTTTATATTAGATGGGGGTAGGATTGGTCAGGTGACTTTGGAAAAAAACAAACAAGATAAAGTTGCCCCGAGTTTTGTACTTCAATACTTTTGGCACATTATTGACCTGGGGAAGTGACCATTTGACTCACGAAACGCGTTGTCTGAATTGTGCAATAAATTTACTTTACTTCAAAGTCTAGACCCCTTATTGAGGTAAGACACTTCTTTTTTTTTCCTGTTGTTGTGATATTCATACCAATTATACACAATCCTGGGCTCCTCTCACCCAGTTTCTCTACAAGTTTTATATAAGATATGTTTCTTTAATAATTGATTGCGCTGCAGTATATTTGATGTATATTAACGTTTTGAAGTGGCTCAGCCAGAGCCCTGAATTGAATTCAATTGAGAATCTGTGGAGGCAGCTAGAGATCAGGGTGATGGCAAGATGACCCTCCAACCTGAAAGATTTGGAGCTCATTGCCCAATATGAATGGGCAAAAATACCTGTGCAGACATGCAAAAGCTGGTCTGCACTTATAGGAAGCGTTTGATTGCTGTAATAGCCAATAATGGCTTTTCTATTGATTATTGAGAAGGGTATGAATCATTTTGGACTGGACACTTTTTGCTCAAATGTAAATAAAAGCTGATCATTTTTTTTCCCCACAATAATGCCTCTTGTACATCATCTTATTATCTTTTGGGAGACACCTATGTCATTTCCCACCAAAAAATTACTTGCTAATTGAATAAAAGTAACTAAGTCAACATTTGCCAGGGGTATGAAAAATGATGGGATGTATATCTTTTCTTCAACGCATTGCATTATGTAACCGTATCAGCTATGACTTTATATATGATTCCTGTCCATTCTTTGTTTTTTTACCATCTTGCTGAGTTCTAAGCTGCATGTTATGCTTGTACCGTATATCATTCTGTCTATTGCAGGCCATCTTTAGAATCCTTTCAAGTCCCGGCAGTCAATCTATATGTATTTTCTTTCTGAAGAGCAGTTTAAAAGGTGCTCAGGATCCTCAGACTCAAGAATGAAAACTAAGTCATGATAATTTGCACCATGTTGTCCTAGAAATAGCCTTATTTCATGGCGAAGATTGAAAAATCTATTCAGTATTTTTCTCTTGCTGAGCCAGCAAAATATGGCGAGATAGAGAGGCATCACCATAATATGAATTAAGTTATATTTCAGAACTTCCAGTGTGCGGGAGTGACCCAGCTTTCCTCCACAAGTGGAGATTTGCAGCATGTTCAGCCTCCACTGTGCTTTAATAGCTCCGACGTCTGCACTTGTTGTAGTCTTCAGAACAGCAACAGATGTCTCCTGGGGATAAGAATCCATTAACACAGACAACTATTATTTTATTCATGCTCCTGTATTAAGTCAATGTCATCTAAGTTTCCTCAAGTACAGTTTGTGAAATAATTGTAAAAACAAAGTAGGTGATCTATTTATGCAGTAGGGAGCTATTGGCTCTTGTTGAATAATGCTCTTTGGGAATGTGACTGCGAGGGTGGAATTATTCAGATTTCCACTGCGATAAAATGTAAGGAGGAAAATAGAAGTTCAATTAAAGTACAAAGCTGCTGTGGGCACAGGAAAGTGTACTCATTTCAGGCCTACCTGAGCTGAAATAGGATGTTTTGGCGCAGCCTCCTTCTGGTGGAGGTTTCCGGAATGTATCGGCTTGTGGGTTTTGCACACCAGCTACATTAGTTTGGTGGACAGAAACCTTCCTGTGGAGATTCATCACTAATCCTGAGGCCTGAGTGCTGCTCAAGGCCAACTCCATCAAGCTGACCCGAACTCTTAAGGCCCATACACACGTCGGATTTGCGCGAACGACGGGTCGTTTGAACGTTCCGTCGTTCGCACGTTTCCGCATGAAATCCGGCGTGTGTACAGACTATCGTTCGGGAGATAAGACTGGTTACCAACGATCCGCCGGGCGGATCGCTGGTAACCAGTCTTATCTCCCGAACGATAGTCTGTACACACGCCGGATTTCATGCGGAAACGTGCGAACGACGGAACGTTCAAACGACCCGTCGTTCGCGCAAATCCGACGTGTGTATGGGCCTTTACACCGCACACAATAAAAAGTCTTTCAGTAGTCCGTGTTTGTTTAGGCAGATAAACCTGTCTAATTAGTTCTTATCAGCCATCTCCGTAGTGTAAACACTGAGGCTTAACCCTTTCAGTGCCTACCACAGAAGTGAAACCAAGTAGAGTGGACCGATAGTGTACTGGTTAAGGGCACCACCTTTGACATGGGAGAGCAGGGTTTGAATCCTGGCTAGGGTCAGTACCTATTCAGTTAGGAGTTTAAGGCAAGACTCCCTAACACTGCAGGGTGGCCTCTTGAGCGTGTACCAGTGGCTGCAGCTCTTTAACCTTTTAGGACCGCACCACGCCAATTGGCGTGAACATGGCGGCAGCCCCAGGACCACCTAACGCCGATCGGCGTGCAGTCCTGGGGGCGGGGTTTTACAGGAGATCACGCGTGCATCTCCGCTTGGATGACGAAGCTCCGCTCCGTCATCCGTCTCCCAGCGGAGATCACCGCTAGGAGACTGTTAGACAGGAAATGTTTTTTAAAGAGTAACTGTCAGGCTGCAAAAGCTAATTTAAACCTCTATTCTCCTGTGTTAAACAGTTTAGAAGGAAGCCAAAAAGGCAATACTGCAGTTAAAAATCTCTCTTACTTTAGATGTTTGCTGACAGCAAGGCTCCGTATTCCCAGGCTCCTAAGGAGGACGCAAGCCGAATAACAGATACTGCAAAGCATTCTGGGGCCCTCCCCTGGCTGCTAGTGAGGCTCAAGTTTCAACAGCATGTAACAGTCTAGCTCACAGCACTAATAAATCTCCGGCAGAGTACACTGCAGGAGTCCGCTATTGTTCCTAGCCACATGGCTAATTAATATTCACTGCATAGTAGTGTTATTCATTACCAGCGTTTGTGAGAGTGGAATCATCAGGAGGAAGCAGGGAGGACATGACGACACATTTGGCTTCGTACAAGACAGACAAACATGGAACCTGCCATGAGCTGTCAGGAGCATCATTCTCTGCAAATACTATATAAAAATTCTGTGAAGTACAAACATGGACAGTGAAATGCATATGTAATGTAAGTACAGCCAATCTTTAGCTACTGATATATGTGTTTATTTTCTCTGAGACCTTATACCTAACCGCTCCTCTTCAAGAAAAAGTAAAATTTATTAGAAAGAAAGGAAGTAAATATTTATCAAAAAATAAATAAACATTGGGGGAGCGATCAGACCCCACCAACAGAGAGCTCTGTTGGTGGGTAGAAAATGTGTGTGTGTGGGGGGGGAATCACTTGTGTGCTGAGTTTTACAGCTCTGCAGCGAGGCCTTAAAGCTGCAGTGGCCTGATTAGCAAAATATGGCCTGGTCTTTAGGGGGGTTTAAACCCATGGTTAAGTCTGTGTCCCCCTCCCTCCAAAAACTTTGTTTTGCTGTGACCACCACTGACCTCCATGGAGGTAAAATTCATGGTCCTCCTCAGGATGACATCCATGGCTATAATTACTAGGTAATGCCCAGTGGTGGTGTTTCAGGGATTTTATCTGATTGCCACCTGGAGTCGGGAAGGATTTTTTTCCCTTTTGGGGCTAATTGGACCATGCCTTGTAAGGGTTTTTTCGCCTTCCTCTGGATCAACCGGGATATGTGAGGGAGCAGGCTGGTGTTGTACTTTGTTTTCTGGTTGAATTCGATGGACGTATGTCTTTTTTTCAACCCAAATAACTATGTAATTATGTGCGAGAGAGGCATGGCCAGCCTGCCATTCAATCTTGCAGAGGTCTGTGAAGGGAACTGACATGACCAGTAAGATGACAGTGGAGTTTAAAGTGTACATGAGGTAGAATTTTCTCTCCTTTATTTGCTCAGTAAATGTTAAATTAAAAGTCATTATGATAATTTGTCCTGCAGCCACCAATGTTATCAATTGGCTTTAGTGAAGTATATATTTATTTATAAGCCTTTTAATGAAAGCAGACCAGTTTTGGTGTATGCTGTGTTTTAATGTTTTAGAACCAAAATGTAATTTTGTTTTTCATCATACTTTATAACGTTTCAACCATTAAAATAGTACTTGATTTATAGAGGTTACCAAAACAAATGACGGCCTGAAAGGGGTGAGGTCCTACAGTTCAGATCTGAATAACAAAATTTGTAATGAACCAGCAAAGATGAAATTTGGAACCATGAAATGTACTTAATTTCAAGTGAAGTAGGTGTCATTGATCTAGAAACAAAATAAATGGTCAAACCCAAAGACTTATCAGCATCCCTCATTGTACATGTTAACTACTGCCTGTATAATCTTGTTCTCAGTTGTGTTTAAATATGGATTTCCTGTTTTTAATGGTTCTTTGCAGTGCTGGACCTACCTACACTTTTTCCAAGCATTACTAGTGACAATAAATGAGCTACACAGTTGGGGAGTTCCTATGTAAATAGAAAAATATGTTATTTTATATTGGTTGTGTCCTCCAATCAGTGTGCAGGCCACTAATCCCAGCTGGCTCAAAAACTTGTTGAATTTGACCATAACGTGGTTGGACTTGCAGCTGTGCCCCACTCTCCTCCTTTTTATAAGTCATGTTGATTGCTTTCCTGAGTGCATTCCTCTGCTTCTAGGTTCCCTCCCAGACAGTGCGGAACACAAAGAGAAGCTGTCTTGTCTCTGCAAACAAGAGAGTAGACAGTGACTAATCGGGAAACAGAGCAGGTGAGTAGGGAACGAGGCAGAGCTGTATGTCAGTCTGTAGTCAGGTACTCAGGAAGGCAGTCAGTCCAGGCAGGCAGCTACAGACCAAGGTTGACAGGGCAAAAGACCAGGTAAGGTCAGGCAGTCTGGGTAAGGAACAATTCTCAGGACAAGTACACGTATGCAAGGAATCATCACAAGCGGTATAAGCAAACACCACGTGGCTGCAGCAAATTGGGTTTAAACACCGGCCTTGGTGTGTTGAAACATGCACATGCGCATGCACAGGGTTTTCAACCAGAAATAAACATCTTCCTCTATGGTTATTAATGGGAGGGGCCTATTACTTTAGGGGAGGAGCAGGTGAAGTTCTTAAGGTGACACTGATCACAGGGTCTGTCCTGCCCATTGTGTGTTTATAACAGAATTTAGTGTTTTGAATTCTGAACACTTGACATACGAGTTTCACATTTTTCCTGTGCCGTCCCCCTTAAGCCTTGTGGGGTGACTGTTGCCCTTTTTCATCTTTTTAGTGAGTTGCGTATAATTGTTTGTTTAGTTATTTATTGTTCTTGCTATGTTCTGTTTAGTTTAAGCCCTCCACACTTCACACTCCATTCTTTAGTTTCTGTACATCACCCCGAACATGATTGGCAGTGACGGAGTATTTTTTAAGAGGTGCTTATTTCTTTGTGTCATAAGTGATCTATGTTTCCAGTACCGCGTATATAAACACCGCTTTCCTCTATCACCCTGTGAAAGCCAGGTCTGGCCCTGCTGAGAACGAGCGCTTTGTGTAAACTGAACATGTGGGTGAGAAAGGCCTGTTTCTCCATGCGGCTTTTTTGCAACTATAAAACGTTCCTAAAATAATTGAACAGAAGTATGACGATAGCTGTCAGCAGCAATGAGGGGAAGATTGGTCCTGTGTGAGTGAGGCAGAGGTTCAAGGTGCACCTTGGGAGGACATTACAAGTGTGGTGGGAATTGTGGAGCTGCTTCATCAGCGTAGAGCAAAACAAAGTTAACACTGCAGTTAGTCCTACAGACAGAGTAGGAGCAGAACCATCTTAAAGCACCAGTACGGCAAATATTTTGACATTCTGCTGTAGCCACAGAATGTAATCCTTAATCTACATTGCATTAAAAATTGCTTAAAAGGAACTTTAACCAAGGATTAATATTTATCCCAATGAGTGGCTGATGCCCCCTTTCCCATGAGAAAGCTTTACCTTTTTTTTGAATAGATCATCAAGGTGTCTGTATGGCTGATATTGTGGTGAAACCTCTCCTACAGTGTGATGTCAGGGCCATTGTCCTGACAGTTTCCTGTCTTTGAGGCAGGGAACACACTTGTCTTTCAGTTTTCTGCGCGCATTTTTCTGCACACTTTTCTATGCAGGAAAATGTGCATGTTTTTTCACAGCAGCTGATGTAATTGATAGAGAAAACTGACAAAATGTCCAGTATAAAGAAGAAAACCGAGAGCCCAATATAGTGTAGTAAGTATTGGAACAGGAAGGGAATAATGAAAAGTCAGTATTATACTTACAAACTGGGGTTGCCCCTATGGCAACCACTGTAAAGGCAGGTGGGGAGAATAGGCCTGTCCCCACTCAGGACTAAGATATCGTTCTCTGTGGATAGAGGAAAAAGAGGGTGTACCACCCTCCCACTATGGGTGGACATCTTAATGTGTAACGATGTACAAAGGTGCCACAAGGATAAAATATGCTAAAATCATTTAAAACGTTCAGGAGGCGGTGGTGGACCAGCCACTCCAAAGCAGACATGACGCTGCCGATTGAGGTAGTCACAGTTTATTCACATACTCCTAGAAACAATTTTCAATGAGGTGCCAAGCTGATATTGGACCCCTAGCTGTGCGATACTCCTGTTGTTTATTGCCTGATGAAGCGGGACTATGCCCGTGAAACGCGTTGCCAATTGTTTACAACTTTTGGCCTATTGCATTGTTAGGGAGTGTGGTTATAAATAATGGCAGTTGGTGCTGTTTTCTTTCATGTCTGCCAGTAGTTAAGATGATTATGTGCAGGCTGATTGGAGATCAAATAACATTAACAAATTATACATGGCCAATAACGATCATTTCTTCACATCTTTTAACTTCTCACTTTACAATGTATCAATCTGTTTTTTCTACTTTTTAAATGTACCATCAACCATTATTTGATTGTTAACAAGGCTTCTAACCGGGCTGGCATGGACCTGAATCCCTCATTCTTTTCACTTGGTCTTACCCATTATATCATTACAGTCCCCAGTTATGTACAGATAAGTGTTAGAAGCCATGAGATGGACAATACCAGGTGAAGAAGGGGGTCCTTGTCCGTAAACCTGTCTAAAACCAAGGAGCTGAAACAGTTCATTTGTGAATGTGTGCAAAATGTGCCTGGAAGATGTAGCTGTCAATGGGATACAATGTATCAGTTCTTTGATTAAAGGGTATTCCACAGGCGCAGCTCGCCATGAAAGGATTTTGGTAGACACTGTAAATACAAAAAGAGTGGAGCGCTCCTATTGTGTATTAGGGCCCGTTTCCACTATCGCGAATCCGCATGCATTGCCCGCATGCGGATTCGCACAGTCAGTACAAGTGGATGGGACTGTTTCCACTTGTGCGTTTCCCCGCACGTTTTTCTGTGCAGAAAAAATCTGCAGGGTAGGGCCCTCAGAATTCGCCTGCGTGTGGAATGCAGGCGAATCGCACGCAATGTATTTAATAGGGAAATCGCATGCGTTTTCCCCATGCGTTTTTTGCCGCGATTTTGCATGCGATTTCGCATAGGTATTAATGTTAATTTACACAGGCAGTGACATGGTTAAATTCGCATACAGCCTTACCTATGCGAAATCGCGGCAAAAAACGCATGCGGAATCGCACCCGCATGCGATTTGCCTGCGGTGATTCGCCGGCGATTCCGCAACGCTATAGTGGAAACGGGCCTTTACCCTTTTATTATTCAGAAACAATGTGCACAGATTCATTTCAATGCCTTGTCTTCCTCGGGTTGACCTGACCTGAGGAAGACGCAAGGGAGTGAAACGTGTGGTTACACGGCAAATGGACCACGCACCCCCACTGGCCACAGAGTACCGAGGGACACCTCCACTTATGAAATAAGCCTATTTAAAGAGAGTCTGAAACCTACGATAATGCCTCTTTTTACTTCTCAGTCCTTTTCAGCATTAGACGTCGCATCCCGGCGGCTGAACGCTCAATTAATACCCCCAAATCCTTGGGAAAAAATCCACAACTTTCCAGGTCGTGGATTTTGCTGCCCAGGGGAGGCATAGCTTTCCGCTGTAGCTCTGCCTCCATTCAAGTCGATATCCACGGATCTCTGCCTCTCCTCGCCCCTCTCAGTTAAAGAAGACTGAGAGGGGTGGGAGGAGGCGGAGATCCGTGGAGATTGACTTGGGTAGAGGCAGAGCTACTGCTCAAAGCTCTTCCTCTACCCAGAAGGAGCCCGAATTTTGTCCTGGGGATTTCGGTGGTATTAATTGAGCGTTCAGCCACGGGGATGCAGCGTTTCAGCTATGGCCTTAATGCTGAAAAGGGCTGAGAAGTAAAAAGAGGTATTTTTGTAGTCTTCAGACTCTCTCTTTAAATTGTACATTTTGTACATGAGTTTTATTCTGTTCACATTGTTTTGGAATGACAAAGGGTAATACAGGGAGCACTCCCCTTGTTTTGTCTTTAGAGAAGCAAAGAGATGTCAGAGTTTAAAAAGCATTTCTTATGATTTTGTTTGTTTGTTTGTTTTTGACACAAAGTATTGGGGATTTAATCTTGTCACTTTTAAATTAACAGAATACAGTGGTAGCAAAATGACAACATTTTTGCTATAGTGGTCCGCTTTGGTGGTCATGTTTGATCGCCACCACTCAAATACTCACATGTCCCCCAGTTCCACTGCTTCTGACTCCTCCTCTCGGTCCCAGTAAACAGATCAGTACCAGGCAGAAGCATGAGGATCGCCATTGGATTGAAAAAGACCAACAGGAATCCTCAGCAACAGGGAGAATTCTTATTATTTTGTGGTTGATGAATGAAACTTTTTCCTGTTGCTAGGGAGAATTGATCCATTGTAAACCTGTGGGAAGGTTCATGCTACTGCCGACCTCCGGTCTGTTTATCGGCTTTGAGACCGAGAATGGAAAGGAGTCAGCTTTGGCGGAACCAGGGGACGGAACAGTTGCAAGACAGATGGCGCTTACCTGCCATTTTGCAGCCGCTCTAATGGGGACCGAGCCTAATGTTGCCATCTTTGCAGATGATCAAATATTATGCAGAATTATAAACTCACTACACTAATAACTACTCAACTGCATGACTATATGGGCACACAGAGGGCAGATGAAATTCAATGTATAAAAATAGACGTACCAGTGGTAGAGTACCATACAGCTGGGAACATCAGACTTGGAGTAGCACTTGAGAATGTTGGTTTATAACAAGTTAAACAACCATATTCAATGACAAGCAGCAGAAGCTAAAGCAAATAAAATTCTGTAATGCATAAAACGGGAAATAAAATCCCAAGTTGCTAATATACTACTACCTTTATATAAATAACTTGTGAGGCTATATCTGGATTATGGGTTACAGTTTTGGGCACCACATTATAGAAATGACATTGACCTACTAGAACAGGTACAAAAAAGGGCAACTAGTAAATTAATCAGGGGAATGAAAGGTCTGACTTACCATGGAAGGTTGGACAAAATGGGTTTATTTAGCTTGAAAAAAAAAGAAGCCTAAGGGGTGACCTGATTGACATGTACAGTGGTGTGAAAAACTATTTGCCCCCTTCCTGATTTCTTATTCATGTTTGTCACACTTAAATGTTTCTGCTCATCAAAAACCGTTAACTATTAGTTAAAGATAACATAATTGAACACAAAATGCAGTTTTAAATGATGGTTTTTATTATTTAGTAAGAAAAAAAACACAAAACCTACATGGAGCTGTGTGAAAAAGAAATTGCCCCCTGAACCTAATAACTGGTTGGGCCACCCTTAGCAGCAATAACTTGCAACGCGTCTTTTACAGTGCTCTGGAGGAATTTTGGCCCACTCATCTTTGCAGAATTGTTGTAATTCAGCTTTATTTGAGGGTTTTCTAGCATGAACTGCCTTTTTAAGGTCATGCCACAACATCTCAATAGGATTGAGGTCAGGGCTTTGACTAGGCCACTCCAAAGTCTTAATTTTGTTTTTCTTCAGCCATTCAGAGGTGGATTTGCTGGTGTCTTTTGGGTCATTGTCCTGCTGCAGCACCCAAGATCGCTTCAGCTTGAGTTGACGAACAGATGGGCGGACATTCTCCTTCAGGATTGTTTGGTAGACAGTAGAATTCATGGTTCCATCTATCACAGCAAGCCTTCCAGGTCCTGAAGCAGCAAAACAACCCCAGACCATCACTACCACCACCATATTTTACTGTTGGTATGATGTTCTTTTGCTGAAATGCTGTGTTACTTCTACGACAGATTTAACAGGACACGCACCTTCCAAAAAAATTCAACTTTTGTCTCGTCGGTCCACAAGGTATTTTCTCACAAGTGTTGGCAATCATTGAGATGTTTTTTTTTAGCAAAATTGAGATGAGCCTTAATGTTCTTTTTGCTTAAAAGTGGTTTACGCCTTGGATATCTGCCATGCAGGCCGTTTTTGCCCAGTCTCTTTCTTATGGCGGAGTCGTGAACACTGACCTTAATTGAGGCAAGTGAGGCCTGCAATTCTTTAGATGTTGTCCTGGGGTCTTTTGTGGCCTCTCGGATGAGTTTTCTCTGCGCTCTTGGGGTAATTTTGGTCGGCCGGCCACTCCTGGGAAGGTTCATCACTGTTCCATGTTTTTGCCATTTGTGGATAATGGCTCTCACTGTGGTTCGCTGGAGTCCCAAAGCTTTAGAAACGGCTTCATTACCTTTACCAGACTGATAGATCTCAATTACAGTACTTTTTTTCTCATTTGTTCCTGAATTTCTTTGGATCTTGGCATGATGTCTAGCTTTTGAGGTGCTTTTGGTCTACTTCTCTGTGTCAGATAGCTTCTATTTAAGTGATTTCTTGATTGAAACAGGTGTGGCAGTAATCAGGCCTGGGGGTGACTACAGAAATTGAACACAGGTGTGATAAACCACAGTTAAGTTATTTTTTTAACAAGGGGGGCAATCACTTTTTCACACAAGGCCATGTAGGTTTTGAGTTTTTTTTCCTCAATAAATAATAAAAACCATCATTTAAAACTGCATTTTGTGTTCAATTATGTTATCTTTGACTAATAGTGAACAGTTTTTGATGAGCAGAAACATTTAAGTGTGACAAACATGCAAGAGAATAAGAAATCAGGAAGGGGGCAAATAGTTTTTCACACTACTGTATAAACACATCAGAGGGTAGTAACAAAAGCTCGGCAGATTCACTTTTGTCCCAAGGCTTGTACAAAGGATAAAGGGACATGATCTGCGTATGGAGTTAAAAAGATTTTGCTATACATTTAGGGCGTAGTTATGGCAAATTCTATATCTGCATTTAACCCTCCTGCGCGGCCGCGGGAGGTTTTTTAAGCCTAATTTTTTTTTATCATGTAGCTAGCCTAGCTCTAGCTAAATGATTCCCCCCTCCCTGTGGCCTCCCTCCAAACCCCTCCGATCGCCGCCGGCGATCAAGCCCATCCGGAAATCCCGTTCTAAATGGGATTTCCTTCAGGGCTTCCCCCATCGCCATGGCGACGAACGTTGTGACGTCGTGATGTCAAAGGGAGTCCCGATCCACCCCATAGCGCAGCCTGGCGGCGATTGGCCAGGCTGCGCAAGGGGTATGCCGGGGGGCCTGTATCGCACCGGGTAGCGGTGCATCGGCGTCGATCGACCCGAACATGCAGCAAGCAAAGTGCTTGTTGCGTGTTTCTTAAAAAAAATTATGAAAATCAGCCCAGCAGGGCCTGAGAAATCCTCTCCGGCCGCTTACCCCGAGCTCAGCTCGGGGTTACCGCCAAGAAGGTTAAAGGAGGCTTGTCTGCCTTCACTGCACTGAAGAACGTAACATTCACGGCTACAAATGCTAGGTAATTCCCAGCAGAGTTGATCCAGGGATTTTATCTGACTGTCACCTGGAGTCGCAAAGGATTTTTTCCTTTTTAAAGCAGTAGGATTAGCCATACTATGCCAGGGGAAAAAACACATATATAAGTAGATAAATACTTGATCTAGTTACATAATACATGTATTGTACAGTCCACGTTTTTATTTCAGTGAATGTAATATAATAAATGAAGAGAATTCTGTTCCTGGTGGGAACCATGTCTTTTGCCCACAGTTTAGGCTAAATCCTGATGTAATTTCTGTCTTTACTTTTTTTTCTTTTCCACTCCAATCGCTGAGTCACCTCAGCCTTGCTTGTAAACACAAGTGAGCAGGGGATCGTGTTTTCAGATAAGCAGCTAGGCAGGGAAATAAATGGAAGAGGAGGAATATATTATAGATAAAAAGAACCTCCAGCATGCAACTGTTTGGCACTGACTACTAAAGAGCCAGTGCTCCTTAAGTATGCGATAGCTCCAAATCTACACGGGGAGATGTGGAGGTGAACCGGCAGCTCGACTAGCCGCCGGATCGCCTCTTCCGCATCCCCGCGCGTACCCGCCGCGTCCCCGCTCGCCGTCGGATTCGATTCCCCGCTCGTCCCCGCCAGTGCCACTTATCTTCCGCTTGCTTACCTGCCATTGTCCCCTCGCGGGGAACGAGCAGGGAATCGGCGGTAGCAAGATCCGACCTATCGGATCTTATCAATCGAGCCGCATCAGCGGCTCGATTGATAAGCCACATCGCCGCCTCATCTACCCGTGTTGATGAGGCTTTACAGCAGAAAAAGTTTTGAAAGTTTTGAATGCAGGATTAGCATCTTTATCACTTAATACACTTAGACCAGTTGCTGTTGAAATTTGAATTTTTATGGTGACAATCCCGCTTTAAAGGTTGTAATTTGCCCCAGCCTTGTAAGGGTTTTTGTCTTTCCTCTGGCTCTACTGGTATATGTGAGGGTTCATGACAGAAATGTACCTAATTTTTACGAATTTATTTTTATTTTTTTCTCCTGATTGGACTTGATGGACAGATGTGGTTTTTTTTTAACCAAACTATGTAACACTACTCTCCATTCTTAGTAATCCTAGGTCTATATGGTATTTGGAGTAAAGGGATTAAAGTAACTCTAAGGCCCGGTTCACACTTGCGGTTTTGCAAAAACCGCACCGGATGTCCGGACCGCACCGGAGCCGGATCGGACCTGAACCGTATGTTTCCTGTCCGGATCCGGTCCGGTTGCATACGGTTTCCGTGCGGTATGAACACGGTTGCGGTCCGGATCCGGATTCTAAAAGAGATAACAACCTGTATAAAAACAAAAAAAAATGTTGGGGTCTGGGAGGTCAGCAGAAGGGGGACCTGTGGAATCAGGCCCTCCGCTGTTTAGCACTCACCTCCACCTCCAACATGCTGCCAACATCTCCAGCTCGTGCTGCTCCACTCCAAAATGGTTGCCCATGTGTCCCCGATACAATATCGCCGCAACAATCCTCATAGGAAGTGGGGTAGAACATCCGGATTTTTTGCCAGTGTGTTGTGCGCTCTCCGGTTCTCATTGGTTTCCATTGGCCGGATGGTGCAGTCCGGCTCCGCCCCGGATACGGCTGCCGGAGGAGCCGGACCAAAAAATAGCGCATGTTGGAACGGACACCGGAGTCCGGATCCGGTCCGGCTCCGGTCCGGACGAAACGGACACATGTGAACCCTGGCATAGACTTACATTGCTATGCCGTGCGTCCGTTTCGTCCGGCCAGCATGCGGTGCGGCTCCGGCACGGCTATTCCGGATAGCCACCGCTAATGTGAACCGGGCCTTATAAATATAAATTCTTTTTTTTTTTAACAAATCAATTTTATTGTTTCATAGAAGAAAAATATTACACATACACTGCAGCACCGCATCCACGCAGGGAGGGTATGCATAAAAAAACTGTATCATAATGTTCATACATATTACACAAACCATAATCATATCCACCATATACTGTGAAGACTTGATTATGTCATAATAATGATATGATATAAAAACAGAGAATATTAATATAATGGCTAGATCGATCCTATAGTTACCTCCTGCAGGAGACAGCGCTGCCAAGTAAGAGGAAAAGGAGGAGAAACAGGTAGTATTACCAGAAGGAAGAAAGGAGGAAGAAGAGAAAAAGTGGAGAGAAGAAAAAGAAGAAAAGAGAAGTGGCTCCGAGCTCATCTCCGGGCACACCTGATAATATTCACGAGTCTTAAGAGGTTATATTAAACGGTGCTATTCCGCCCCGTTAGGACTCAGGGTTGGATCCCGCAGTTGTAATATTATTATACCATGGTGCCCAGACCTTGTCAAACCGCTGTGGACAGTTACGATTCTTGTATGTCATGCGGAACAGTGGAAGATCTTTATTGATCATACGTTTCCAGAGATTAATGGAAGGCAGGGCCTCACCTTTCCAGACTCTTAAAATTTCCTTTCGAGCATAGTAGCATAAAATACGTATTAAATACTGTGTGTATTTACTACATGAGGGCTCATCGAATAAACCTAACAGGGCTAATCTAGGTGTACAGAAAAACTGGGAGTCTAGGATTTCATTAATAATGGAAAAGATTTCTTCCCAAAACGGTATAATCTTATGGCAGCTCCAGAACATATGAAAAAAGGTGCCTGTGTCACTAGAGCATCTGTGGCATAGTATGCTATTGGCATTGGATATCTTGTGCATCCTTTCAGGGGTGAGGTAAGTCCTATGTAAAAACTTGACTTGTACCAGTCTATCTCTAGCGGAGATCGGGAGTCTAATAAAATCATTTAGAATATCTTCCCAGTCATTATTATCGAGGCCCGGAATATCTTGATTCCATTTGGTCTGGCACAGGAGAAGTTTTTCAGTGCCTCTTCCCACCAGGGCTGAGTATAATGTGGATAGGGGTTTGTCAAGAGAACGTGTCATGAGTGTCTGCTCCATATCACTACCTGTTAGAGTGGGAGCTCCTTCGGGAAATTGTGCCGAAAAGGCATGCCTAAGTTGTAAGTATCTAAAAAACATCTTATTTGAAAGGGAAAATGTTTGTTTGAGGTCATTAAAAGAAATGAGTACTCCCTCCCCAATAATATGCTTCAAGGACTTAATTCCCGATCTAGCCCATAATATTGGGTCCGGTATTTGCATAAAATGTTGTAACTTAGGGTTTTCCCATATGGGGGTGTGAGGGGACGTGTATCGATCTCCATCCATATATCGGATAGCCTCATCCCATACCTTACATACTGTAGTCATCGGAATCGTGCACCTATGATCGTTCGTTGTACCTCTAAAAACCAAAAGTGTAAGCCTCTCGTAGGATCCCATTTGAGCAGCTTCAGCAACTACCGCGGGGTTGTAACTATCTTGTCCAAACCACCATCGAGCCGTCACCAGGACAGCCGCATAATAATATAGTTGCATGTTCGGAAGAGCCAGGCCCCCTTGATCTATGGGTAGTTGTAGTGTGTTAAAAGCAATTCTCGGGGTCTGGCCCGTCCAAACAAATGTGGTAATTAGAGAATGAAGGTTTTTGAAGAATTTTTTAGGTATGGTGGTAGGGGTTTGCCGTAATACATATAAGAATTTGGGTAGAAAAATCATTTTGAAAATGTTTATTTTCCCGATAAGCGATAATGGTAGTTGTTTCCAGGATCTAGATTTCCCACGAAAGGCTTCCACCACGGGCGCGATGTTAAGTTTGAAATAATCTTGCACATCATTAGTCACATTGATGCCTAGGTACCGAAACTGCGTCACCAATTGTAAAGGGATAGAAGTAGTTATTGGTTGGATATTGTCTAGGGGCATGACGACAGACTTGCTCTTATTAATGCACAGGCCGGAGAAGGAGCCGAAGGTTGTGATCACATTAAGAGCTGCAGTCAAGGATCTTTCTGGGTCTCCAAGGTATAATAAAGTATCATCGGCATAGAGAGATACCCGTTCCTCTATATTGCCAATTGGGATTCCTTGTATTTGATCCGATTCGCGTAGTAGAATTGCCATGGGTTCAATTGCCAAGGCAAACAAGTATGGGGAGAGGGGACAGCCCTGGCGCGTACCCCGGTGTAAAGCAAAGGATGTGGAAAGGGTGTTTCCAGTGCGAATCCTCGCTTTGGGAGATCTATATAAAGCTTTGACCCACTTAATGAACTCGTCACCAAACCCATACCTTCCCAGTAGTTCCCAAAGATATGTCCATTCCATAGAATCAAATGCCTTCTCGGTGTCTAACGAGGCAACCACCCTACGGTCAGACACCGAGGAGGGAAGAGCTATGTTGGTAAATAGTCTACGTAGATTTATATCCGTGCCTTTATTGGGCATAAACCCAGATTGGTCGCTATGAATTAACGTGGTGATAATCATCTTAACCCGATTGGCCAGTATTTTCGCCAAGATCTTAGCATCTGTATTTAAGAGAGAGATGGGTCTGTAGGATCCACACAAGGTCGGGTCCTTACCTGGTTTAAGTATTAACACTATTACAGCGTCAGAGAAGGTATCCGGTAAGGGGTCGCCTTCTAGTACTTTATTGAATAGAGAGCATAGTCTTGGGGCTAATACATCTGAATAACAGTGATAGTATTCAGATGGAAGGCCATCTGGGCCAGGGGATTTATTTGGTTTGAGTTCTGTAATGGCTATTTGAACTTCTTCTATTGTGATATGTTTATTAAGGATAGTTCTATTTTGCTCAGATAAGTGAGGAAGGTTGATGTTAGTTAGATATGTCTCTAGCTCCGTGGGTGAGTATTGTACTTTGGACGAATATAGTGACATGTAGAAGGTAGTAAAAGTTTGGTTAATGCGTTTGGGATCTACTAGGAGAATACCCCGGTCATCTATGATCGCAGGAATGGCTGTGGGCACACCAATATCTTTAGATAGCCATGCAAGTAGTTTACTGTTCTTGTCACCGAACTCGAAAATGCGTTGGGTCTGGTGTAACATGGCATTTTTAGTTAAGGATACAAGGGCTATCTTCCATTGCCGAACCAGTTGTTGCCACGTTCTCCAGTTATCAAGAGTAGTGTTCTGTATAAAATTATTTTCAGCATCTTTTATTTTAGTTTCAAGGCAAAGAATATGCGCCCTGGAGTTAGCTTTATATGCTTTAAGCTCAGACATATAATGCCCTCTAACAACAGCCTTTCCTGCGTCCCATACTATCGCATCTGACGCAGAATTAGCATTGATTTCCCAGTAGTTGCGTATAGCCTGTGTTATTTGAGGTTGGATGAGCGGCTCATTAATATAGAAGCGGGATATTCTCCAGAGTCTATCTTGAGGTGCAGTAGAGACAGTTAAGGTAAGCATAATGGGGGCATGGTCAGAAATACCTGATGGCAAAATATCGATGGTTTGAACTTGAGGAAGTATAGCGGGGCTGGCAAAAGCCATGTCAATACGAGACATGGATTTATGAGCTGAAGAAAAACAAGTATAAGATTTCTGCGTAGGATGTTTCCATCTCCATAGGTCCCGTACCTGATTACCCTCCGCCCACAATTGTAGGTCCCTTCCCTCCCGTGCTGAACTGCCGGTCCTATCTAGAGCCGGATCCATGGTTGCATTAAAATCACCCATTATAACAAGTCTGTCGCCATGCCACCTAGAAGATTGGGATATAATATCATAAAAGAGTTGCTTATTTACCGGGGGAGGAGCGTATACACCCACAAGTATATATTCCATGCCATAAAGTTCAAAGTTAAGAAGGACATACCGTCCCATGTCATCACAAATAGAGTCCATTATTTTAAGAGGAACATTTTTATGAATTAGCACTGAAACCCCCCTAGAATAAGAAGAATAGGCTGAGTGGTAATGGTGCGCGACCCAGGGGCGCTTAAGTGAAAGTATTTTATTGCCCATGAGGTGAGTTTCAATCAGGATACATATATGTGGGGAGTATTTTTTTAGGTAATTAAACACAAGTGATCGCTTAACTTTAGAACCCAGCCCTCTGACGTTCCATGAAACACATTTAAGTGAATCCATGATTGGTTGCTATAGTTGTCATGTACATTAAGTACTCGAGTCGTTGAGGATAGATCATAGTATCAGAGTGTCTATCCATCAAGTAATACAACAGTAAGATGAGCTCAGAGCCAGAGAAGGAGGAGGAGGAGAAGAGAGAAAAAGTATACAGATTTAGCACATAAAGAAACAGTAAACCTTTATAAACCCCAAAACCCCCCCGCCCTACATCTCTTTCCATAACCAGTAGGAGTGAGATTGTCTGCGCCCTAACTGAAAAACCTTTTACAAAGGCGGTCCCTTAGCTATCTCTCTAGAGAACTATCCTACCTACGGGTACCACCTTTGAGGGGAAGCGGACATAGTGGGGAGAACCGCTGCCCAGCAACACCCAGCTCTAACCTGAGCTGGGGGCACAAGGAACCTTTAACCAAACATCAATTGTAATATAATATGCCCATAGAGAATAAATGAACTTTGAGAGCGGTAATACATATCCAGTGAGTGGGAAATACTGTATGCTCATACACATTCCTGCATAGGTGGCATTTTCTAAACCTAAAGGTCAGAGCGTTACTGTCATAACCATGAACAATAGTGATGTCCCATACCAAGAATCATGGACAGTGAATACTTATAGCAGTTGTTGCAACAGGGTAGTGATAGAGTGTTCTCCGTATATATAAGGAAGTAAGTACTGCTATAATGATAGTGGTTCCTTCCCTGTCTTAATGAACCTGCCTGTTGTGTCTCTTTGCTGAGGAAGCGAGAATAACTGACCATAAGGCCAAGAATACGAAAAAACCCCAACTAGGGAGGGGAGGCGGGAGTGGGGGGGGGATAGGGATGGGGAAAGGAAGGTAGGGGTAGGGTAAGGTGGGGGAGAGGAGAGAGGACATAGAGGGAACCGTGGTTTGAGGGGGGAAGGGAAGGAGGATTAGAGTACACTATTAGACCAAGCGTATCGTGTCATTGTATCGTACTTGCAGAGGGGTGTTGTTTAATTCCTTGTTTTGTCATAGAGCAAGCTGTTCAGTGAGATAAGGACTAACATACACCTTTCCTACTGCATTATGTGGCTGTATATAGTACCCCAATAGCCCTGAGTTATTCAACAGAGAACCCAGCACAGAAGAGCAGGAATACAGTCGCCCAGGCATAAATATAAATTCTGAGGTTGTTTCTTCACATGATCTGAACTGAAGAAACTTTATCATTGGTGAATTTTTGTTCAACAAATTATCTTTTTTAAACCACAGGGCTTGCTATTCTGACCAACCAAAGTATTGTGACTGTGGCTACCTCTAGGCACGTGAAGAGATTCTTAAGGACTTATTCATCAAAAGGTAGGCTGGGTCTGATTTAGCATATTGGAAGTCTTGCTTATTCTGAAAAAAATGACAGTGTTATATTATTATAAACCACCTATTATTTTAAAGAATAGATTACCTGACTATAATTTAATATATAAAATATCTTATGTTTTACAATATTACTTTATGAAATATTTAGTCAGTGTTTGCTCACTGTAAAATGTTTCCTCACCCTGATTTACATTCTGAAATTTATCACAAATGGTGACATATTTACTGCTGGCAGGTGCATCACTACAGAATGTTTTGTTTCCTGTGTATTCTGAAGCCAGCAGAAATAATATCCGGTCTCCCAGAATGCTCTGAGAGGAGGATGCTACATAACAAGCAGTCTAGACTAAACATCACTGGCTTAGCGGGAGTACGTAGCAAACTTCAGCAATATATAGATATAGGTGTTTCTGATGCTGAAACCAAGATAATTAATATAAAAGTGGGTATCCTGAATAATTTGCTACATTCTACTAAATGTCTAGAGGATCCCTAGGGGTGATCGCACTAGCAGCATAAAAAAAAAATATGCTGCTTGCAGCAGTTTGGTAGCCATCCCAGAGCAATTGCATCTGTGGCTACAGTAGCCAAATCACTATCAGTCCAATAAATTGTGGCACTTCATCAATTATGGAAATCAAGGGTGCTTTGCGCTTCTGCAAAGCGCTTGTAGTGGGTCCCAGCCCTTAAAGTGGATCTGAGATGAACTTTTACTCATTGCATAATTGTGTTCCTTTCCTATTGTTTATAAGGCATTCTTCAAGCCAAATACTTTTTTGTTTTTGTTTTAATACTCTAATTCCCTATAAACTAAACAAGCGTCGACCACAGGTTTTCAGAGAGCCTTGGCACTTTCAGACAGTAGCAAGGGCTCATGGGAGCTCAGTCTGGGCAGGGGGAGGGGGAGGTATTACTAGCCAGAGATTTCAGTGGCAGAGGGGAGGAGGAGGGGGGAATTAGGTTTTTTGCTCAAGATGCAGATAAGCCTGCCTTTGTGTAATGTTTACAAACAGCATGGCTGCTGTCATTGTATCACAGGAACAAATAATCATATTCTATTAAAACTGTTTACAGCTAGATTTGCTGTGTAAACTATCTAAACTTTAGATAAGATATATAGACGAGTTACTTGTTATAGTTCGTTTTTCATCTCGGATCCGCTGTAAGTAAGTTAATTGGCTTCCCCCTAGATTGGCCCTAGACTATGATGAACTATGGTAGAGATTAACCCATTCAGGTTCCGTCGTTTTCACGTGAGAAATGTTCACCTCCCATTGATTAGCCTATAACTTTATCACTACTTATCACAATGCACTGATCTATATCTTGTTTTTTCCGCCACCAATTAGGCTATCTTTGGGGGGTACATTTTGCTAAGAGCCACTTTACTGTAAATGCATTTTAACAGGAAGAATAAGAAAAAAATTGAAAAATGCATTATTTCTCAGTTTTCAGCCATTATAGTTTTAAAATAATACATGCCTCCATATTTAAAACTCGCGTATTGTATTTGTCCATATGTCCCGGTTATTACACCGTTAAAATTATGTCCCTATCACAATGTATGGCGAAAATATTTTATTTGGAAATAAAGGTGCATTTTTTCCATTTTGCATCTATCACTATTTACAAGTTTAAAATAAAAAAAATATAGAAATATTTCATCTTTACATTGATATTTAAAAAGTTTAGACCCTTAGGTAAATATTTACATGTTTTTTTTTTTATTATTGTAATGGTTTTTTTTTTTTTTTATACTAAACATTTTATTTGGGTACTTTTGGGAGGGTGGGAGGTAAACAATAGATTTATAATGTAAATGTGTGTTAATTTTTTTTTTTTTCAGGTGTAGTATTACTTTTTGGCCACAAGATGGCGGCCATGAGTTTGTTTACATGACGTCACTCTAAGCGTAGCACGCGCTTAGAGTGACGCATCGGGAAGGAGACGGCCAGAAAAAGCTCAGCTTCCGAGAGAAGCTGTCGCTTTTTCAGCGGGGGAGAGGAATCAGTGATCGGGCTCCATAGCCCGATACATTGATTCCTTGGCTACCGAATCCGCGGCCGGGAGTGCGCATGCACGCACGCGATCGGCCGCAGTAGCGTGCATGGTTCCTGGACGTAGAAACTACGTCCAGGAACCAAAATAGGTTAAATTGTGAGCCCCTCAGAGTAGTCGTGTAGTGTATGTATTGTAGTCTAGGGCCAATTTGGGGGGAAGCCTATTAGGTTATCTCTGTGTTTGGGACATGTGAGGAAACTGGAATGCCCGGAGGAAACCCACACAGACTTGGGTAGAACATACAGTACAAACTCTGGGCCGATAGTGCCTTGGCTGGGATTCGAACTGGGGACCCAGCGCTGCCAGGCGAGAATGCTAACCCTAAATACTAGATAATAATAAGATGGTGCAGAACAACATTTTTGAGTAATGTAATCCAGTCTTGGACTGGAAATTTAATGGAGCCAAAGATACCATGGCCTGAACTTGGAGAAACCGTTACGCTCTCCTCAAATACTGTACTTTGAACTGACTTGTTTTCTCCCCCCTCTGGATTTGGGATTTGTATGCCTTTCGCCAGTATGCATTATCCTGCTGCCATTAGGGAGTTTAACACTTCGTATGTATAATTTAAACAGTGTAATTGAAGTGTTCTTATTTATGCAGCAGCATTTTTACCACAATGATTTTGCGCTTTAATGTTTATTTGTACATATACGGTATGTTCTGTACATGCTATTACTTATGGTTGATTTTTTGGGAAGTATTTTCTAGCTGTATTATTTGTAGCAAGCTATAATCTTGATCCCAGTGACTTCATAAGTTTGTGAATAAGAACGCTACAAAGGAGCTATGTGGGTGTGCTCATTTGTTCCTTACATTTTACATTCTTACTTATTGGATGGGATTCATTGATTTGTGCAGCTTCGTGTTGAATTGCCTGCTGCTCTTTCAATATGTTTTGTTGTGAAGTGTGCAGACAAGACTTTTTTTTTTCCAATATTGTATTTTATTCTCACAAACGAAGAGTAAACGAAATTAAAAACCCAACACAGAAAATATAAACTGATAGAGGTGATATTGCATATCTCAAATGCAATTATTATCTATGTGTATTTTACTATATGGTCCATGACACTATCTGCATGGAATGTGTATGTTCTCCCCGTGTTTTCTCTGTGTACTTAAAGAGAAACCGTGACCAAGAATTGAACTTCATCCCAATCAGCAGCTGATACCCCATTTTAAATGAGAAATCTATTCCTTTTCACAAACGGATCATCAGGAGGCTCTGTATGGCTGCTATTGTGGTGAAACCCCTCCCACAGGAAACAGTGAGGACCATTTTCCTGGCAGTTTCCTGTCTGTGAACCTTGTTGCATTATGGGAAATAGCTGTTTACAACTGTTTCCAACTGCCAAAAAAGCAAGCAGCAGCTACATCACCTGCCAGCAGTAAAAATGTCACCATGTGATAAATGTCAGAATGTAAATCCGGGAGAGGAAAGCTTTTACAATGTGCAACACTGACTAAATCATTTACACATAATTATTGTAAAAATGAAGCACTTTTTTATTACATAATTTTCACTGGAGTTCGTCTTTCAGTTGTAAGGAGGAAAATTGGGCGGCCATTAGTGGGAGGAGGTTTGAGCGCCATCATAGGGGCCCATTGAAATATCTGTAAGCAGGGGAAATTTAGGTGCCCCAAATATTGTTTTTGCATGTTGTCTTTGTTTTTCTGCAGCGGGGTGGGTAGCTGTGAGGGGGTAGGAGAGTTAAGGTTAGCCATGGGGATTAGGGGATTAGAGTGGATCCGAGCTCTTGCAATGAAAAGACTGAAAACTGTTCATTCCGCATAGAAATGCTGTAGTAATCATCAATGGAGAAGAAAAGTCACATTGCATGTTATGCATGGGGTGTGATGCATACAGTGAAGCAGACAGTACATAGAAAATATGCATTATTGTTACTGTTAACTTGTGAATTATGTGGTAATGCACTGCATGCATTGTGTTATTCCCAATGTATCCAATGCACTGCTGTAGCCAATAGCATTTGGAAAGAGGACCATGAGTGACTGCCGCGGTGGTTACGTGTGCCGGTGACGTCGCGTTTCGGCGTACCCACGCCTTCGTCAGGTACTGAAAGCCTGTCTTTCTATCCAAAATCCAACAAGCAACGCAAACCAGATCTTTGGCTGGGAGCACACTTGGCTGTGCAGAAAACCATGAGATTTCTGCATTGTGCGTTTCAGCATTTTTCATTGTGTTTTGTTTGCGATTCTGTTTTTTTAAATGGTTTCCTTTTTTTTAATGGAGTAAAATACAGTACCATATTTATGTAATAAAAAACGCATGTAAAAACGCACAGCTCTTGCATCTCCATTAAAATACTTTACATGTGTTTTACATAAATATGTTTTGGAAAACGCAGATATGTGCAGTTTTCTGTGCAGCCCATTGACTTACATTGTGGGCAAAACCATGTGTTTTCTGCAATGCTAGCGATTCTGCGTAGTGTGCTCCCAGCCTTTTGGTTTATTGGTGTGAAGCACAGGCACGCAAATAAACCCTGTGCGTTTGCTTCCAATTATAATTGAGTGTCTGGCTCCTAAATGGAGAGTGCCGTAAAGAACTGTTTCATATTAAACACCTGCACTAGATCTAAACTTTATCTCTGCGGTCATCTTATTCTGTAACTTTTTGTAAACTTTTTTTGTTTTAACCTCTTATTTCGCGCAGGCAGCATTGTGGCATACAGGGACATGTGTTTGTTTTTAGGCCACATAAATGTGTTGTTTTGAGTTTCTACCTAGCTGACAATAACAGAATCTGACTTCACAGTCAGAAAGATCAGAGAACTCCAAACAGCAGTAATTTCAGATCAAGTCGTGCAAATTGTTTTGTATTCGCGGCCCGACATTATTCTGGTCTTTTCGGAAACTTAAGCGTATTCAAGACCTTAAAGGAAAAAAAAAAAAGGGCAAGCCCTAACGGACAAAAGCTTCTGGTTTTGATTTAGATGTTTTAAGATGAATTCCAATATTTTCCTCCTAGTAAAGTGTAGTAAGCAAAGTGGAATGTTCCTGTTGCCAGTTGGAACGTTGACATTTTCCAGACGTGGTGTGTAAGCAAAAGGGCTTTATTCCCTTGATGGTAGCAGTGTGAGAATCTTTTAGCACAGCAGTGACCAGGCTGCAGAGTCTGAACTCTGCTTGTACTGCTCGCTCCAAAACATTTCATATAGTGCTTTTTAAATTCTCTAGGTCGTAAGCTGCATGTTATTATTTGAAACGCTGTTTTTTCTTCATTGTTATTAGCAAATCCGTCTGTGCTGTGTGCAAAGTACAAGGAACTATTGGAGAGAACGAGAGCACGTTCTTAAAGAGGAATCCCTAAACTTTAATGGGATTAAAGTGAACTGAGCACCGCCATCTTAATAGCACATTAAATATGCTTGCCAACAATGTGGCTCATTCATTAACCCTCCTGGCGGTAACCACGACCTACACTCGGGGTAGCCGCCGCAGAGGATTTCTGTGCCCTGGGAGGGTTTTTTTGGATAAAACTTTTTGTAAAGCTAGTAGCTGGCACTTTGCTAGCTACCATTGCCCCTCAAGTCCCTCCGCTCTGCTCCGACCACTAATCCCCCCCCCCCCCCCGCCGGATCGCCGCCGTTATACGTACCCCCTAGGGATCCCGCAATGGCGCGGCTTTTCCGATCAGCTCCAGCCTTTGCTATGGGGAGGATCGGGATTGCGCATGATGTCGAGGATGTCAGGCGTCATGTCCGATCGTCGCCATATCGACGACTGAAGCTCATTGGGGAGGCTGCGGCTTTCGCAGGATCGCGGCTAGGTAACGTATAGCAGCGGCGATCGGGGGGGATCAGAAGCGTGCGGGGGACTTGGGGCACAATGGTGGCTAGCCTAGTGCTAGTTACAAGCTTTACAAAAACTTTAATTAAAAAAATCCCTCCCGCGGACTCAGAAACTGTGTACCGCCAGGGAGGTTATATTTTTACTTTTAAAAGTTTAGCAGAGGGGCTTATTACCCTACTTCCATGGCCTGCCCAACTGCAGAAGTTTCAGGCAGATAAGTGCTGATATAATTATTTTATTGCACACATTAACATAAAGCAAACAAAAGCTTTCATCAGCGGGTTTGGGTGGTGGGTGCATATTATGTCGGCGCCGCTCAGTTCGGCACAGGGAGAGCCGAATGGCGGCTTTCCCCACTGCCGCTAAACTCCGAGGCGGCATTAAATACTATTCCCCCTCCGAGTCGTAGCAATTTGGAGGGAGATGCAATTCAGGGTCTGGCAGCCGCCAGAGCCCCGAATTACCGCTATGTGGGGCACGCATCATAGCATTGCTGCTATGATGGCGACCAGTTTCAGCGCTCGGCTCTCATGGACCGTGATGAGATAAACAATTGTATTAATACCCTACTCCTAAAAATGACCTTTTAAGTATCCCATGGTTTTCTTTCATATTTAACAATGTACAGAGTAGGTTGAATGTTTTACTGTCTCTAATCATTGGCAGGCTATTAAATGTCCCAGAGTGAAAATATATGAACTAGTGACCTTGTCCAATCTCTCCCTGCACTCAGAAGTTGTATTTTGCTAGGAAAACATTTATGGCTGTCCGTGATGTTTACTATATTCCCAACAGTGTACATTCAAGACAGAAGCTGTCACGTCCATTCCTGAAAATTAACTATTTCAGGTAGCATTATAAAGCAAATAAAACAGCCTGGTTATTAATGTTTTGCACTGTACATACTGTACACATGTTTATCATCATGTCACATATTGCCTCGGGTACACTTTAAAAGGTGAAACTAAAAGGCTAACTAAACTAAAAGGTGAAACTGAAAATCATTACATGCAAGGTAAGATATTTCAAGCCTTTATTTGTTATAGTTTTGATGATTATGGCTTACAGCTTATGAAAACCCTAAAATCACAATCTCCGACCATTAAAATATTGTGAAAATGTTGAATATTCTAGGCTCAAAGTGTCACTCTAACCAGCTAATTAATCCAAAACACCTGAAAAGGGGTTCCTATTTCATGTATTAGCTTCACCTTCTACCGGTAAGTTTAATTACTGAAATAAATGGACTTTCTAATTTTTCGAGTTTCAAATGCATGTTACACAAGTACTGGGGGAGGGAAGGATATAAATACATTTAGCCATAGACCCTGAACAAGCATGCAGATCAGATATTTCTAACCAAATTTGTTGCATGCTTGTTTCAGGTGCCTGAAAGATCAGCAGGACACTGGTTTTGTTTCAAAGCGTTTGGCAGCCTCCATATTCCTCTCACTTCAGGTGTCCTTTATGTATTTTTTCACTTTTCTATTTTACCTGAACAATAGAGATGGTCAATGAGATCTTAATAATTCCAGCTGCAGAGGCGTAGCTAGGGCTTTCAGCGCCCGGGGACAAAGACTATTAATGCGCCCCCTAAGGTGAAGGCTGCGGTGCGCCGAAGAAGGGGCGTGACCATATAATAAATGTGGGCGTGGTTATGGGTGGAGCCAAATGTACAGGAAGTTAGCAGGCTCACGCTCACCCACCCTCCCTCAGTATGTACCTTCTAGCATGTTCCAAGACAAATTCAGCAATCATGAGCCCCCCCCATCAAGTCAAATTCAGCAATCATGAGGCCCCCAACATGACCAACTCAGCAATCATGAGGCCTCCAACATGACCAACTCAGCAATCATGAGGCCCCCAACAAGACAAATTTAGCAATCTTGAGGCCCCCAACAAGACAAATTCAGCAATCTTGAGGCCCCCAACAAGACAAATTCAGCAATCTTGAGGCCCCCAACAAATCATGAGGCCCCCAACAAGACAAATTCAGTAACCATGAGGCACATAAATAGACAGCATTTCACATAAATAGGCAGAATGCCCCCTTAATATGGTAGACACCTCTCACCTGGCAGCAGTTCCCCAAAATACACTCAATCCGACAGCAGTGGTTCCCCAAAAATAGGTAGCCCCAGGTCTATAGGTGTCCCCAGAATAGGTGGCCAGCAGTATAGATGTCCCCAGAATAGGTGGCCAGCGGTATAGATGTCCCCAGAACAGGTAGCCAGGGGTAGAGATGTCCACAGAACAGGTAGCCAGGGGTATATGTGACCAGTATATGTAGCCAGGTGTATATGTGCCCAGTATATGTAGCCAGTTGTATATGTGTCCAGTATGTGTAGTCAGGGGGTATATGTGCCCAGTATATGTAGGCAGGGGGTATATGTCCCCAGTATATATAGTCAGGGATATATGTGCCCAGTATATGTATCCAGGGGTATATGTGCCCAGTATATGTAGCCAGGGGTATATGTGCCCAGTATATGTAGCCAGGGGTATATGTGCCCAGTATATGTAGTCAGGGGGTATATGTCCCCAGTATATGTAGCCAGGGGTATATGTGCCCAGTATATGTAGCCAGAGGTATATGTGCCCAGTATATGAAGGCAGGGGGGGGGGAATATGTCCCCAGTATATGTAGGCAGGGGGTATATGTCCCCAGTATATGTAGCCAGGGGTATATGTGCCCAGTATATGTAGTCAGGGATATATGTGCCCAGTATATGTAGTCAGGGGTATATGTCCCCAGTATATGTAGTCAGGGGGTATATGTGCCCAGTATATGTAGTCAGGGGATATATGTGCCCAGTATATGTAGTCAGGGGGTATATGTGCCCAGTATATGTAGCCAGGGGTATATGTGCCCAGTATATGTAGCCAGAGGTATATGTGCCCAGTATATGTAGGCAAGGGGGTATATGTCCCCAGTATATGTAGTCAGGGGGTATATGTGCCCAGTATATGTAGTCAGGGGGGTATATGTGCCCAGTATATGTAGTCAGGGGTATATGCGCCCAGTATATGTAGTCAGGGGGTATATGTGCCCAGTATTTGTAGTCAGGGTATATGTGCCCAGTATATGTAGGCAGGGGGTATATGTGCCCAGTATATGTAGTCAGGGGGTATATGTGCCCAGTATATGTAGGCAGGGGGTATACATGCGCCCAGTATATGTAGTCAGGGGGTATATGCGCCCAGTATATGTAGCCAGGGGTATATGCGCCCAGTATATGTAGTCAGGGGGTATATATGCGCCCAGTATATGTAGTCAGGGGGTATATGTCCCCAGAATAGGTAGTCAGGTGTGTCCCCCAGCATGAAGGGAGCAGCACAGTGGAGGGAGAGCTGTGAGCAGTGGTGGAGAAGGGGGGCCATCTCCCCTCTCCTCTCACTTTAGGGGGCTCTCCCTCGCTCGCTCTCCCCTCCACAACTAATGTCCGGGTGGCTGGCAGCGGCGGGCGGGACTTACCTGCGTCTCGTCGCAGCGCCGGATGGATCTGCCGCTACTCTGGTCTAGTCCAGACCAGAACAGCGGCTGCAGGACCCGAACTTCCGGCGCTGGAGAGAGACGGAGGTAAGTCCCGCCCGCTGCGCCAGCCACCCGGACATTAGTTGTGGAGGGACAGCGAGGGAGGGAGAGCCCCCTAAGGTGAGAGAAGGAGGGGGGAGATGGCCCCCCTTCTCCACCGCTGCTCACAGCTCTCCCTCTTCTTTGCGCTGCTCCCCTCCCCCCCCAAAAAACCCCTGCAGCTCAGCTGGGCGCCCTCGGGGACCTAGCGCCCGGGGGCACCTGTCCTACCCCAACCCCCCCTAGCTCCGCGTCTGTCCAGCTGGCATGCACATTGTATGTATTTTGGAATTGGACCAATCAGTCAACAGGAAGTGCATTTGATTGGTTCAACTCCAAGCTGCATACAATTCACATGACATTTGCCAGCCAGCAGGATTATCAGCCTCTCACTGAAGATCTATTTTGAATAAGCTTACTTACTTTATTTAAGCTTCACTCTTCTCACTTCGTCTTCAGTGAACTATACAGGTGAAAAGTCAATTAATTTCAGTAATTCATCTTAAGGTGAAACTAATATATGAAGTAGGAACCCTTTACAAGTGTTTTAGGTTAATTAGCTGATTCGAGTCAGACACTTTAAGCTTAGAATATTAAACATTTTCCCAATATTGTAATCGTCTGATATTTTGATTTTGGGGCTTTCATAGGCTGTAAAGGCACAATGCGATTTTTCCGATGACTGGCGATTTTTGAGAGGCGAGCGATTGTTTCTGCGATCTTGTGATGTGGGTACAGACGTGCGATCATGCAAATGTTTAGCGACTTGTGGCGATAATAGATCCCTGACTTCTCTGTGCAAAGTACCACGAAGGCTTGACTTCCCATTTGCGTCCATCCTGTGATGTCGCGTGTACCTGCCGGCCGGAAGATGGATCGGGGAATGCTAGTGGTCAGGAGGACATCCCTGGATCCATCTTCCTCTATTGGGAGGTGAGTATTTAGCTTGAGCCATAATCATCAACATATAACAAACAAAAGGCATGAAATATCTCGCTTTGCATGTAATGAGTCTATTTCATATATTCCGTTCCGCTGGGTCCTCGGCGCTCAACAGTCCCCCGGGCCGACCTCCCGGCCCGAGTCGGGCTTTCCTGCCTCTACAAACATGGCCGCATGAGCTGGCCGCGGCTGTGCAGGAAACAGCCTGTAGCGTGGATCGGGGGGTGGGCCCTAGAGCTGCGCAGCCGCACTCGCGGCTATGCTGACTGCGCTGCCGCGGCCAGCTCTTGTGGCCATGTTTGTAGAGGCAGGAGAGCCCGACTCGGGCCGTGGGGTCAGGAGCCGGCCCGGGGGGCTATTGAGCGGCGGGAACCCGGCGGAACGGCACGGAGGGCGTGGACGGCGTCCTCCGTGCCTTCAAATATGATGAGGTATTTAACTTTTTTTTTATTTGGCCTCCGAAGTCCTTTAACCACTTCAGCCTTCAGTCGTTTTCACTTTATGCATCCGAGCAGTTTTCACCTCCCATTCATTCGCCTATAACTTTATCACTACTTATCACAATTAACTGATCTATATCTTGTTTTTTCCGCCACCAATTAGGCTTTCTTTGGGGGGTACATTTTGCTAAGAGCCACTTTACTGTAAATGCATTTTAACAGGAAGAATACAAAAAAAACGGAAAAAAATCATTATTTCTCAGTTTTCAGCCATTATAGTTTTAAAATAATACATGCCTCCATAATTAAAACTCACGTATTGTATTTGCCCATATGTCCCGGTTATTACACTGTTAAAATTATGTCCCTATCACAATGTATGGCGACAATATTTTATTTGGAAATAAAGGTGCATTTTTTCCGTTTTGCATCTATCACTATTTACAAGTTTAAAATAAAAAAAAATTAGAAATATTTCATCTTTACATTGATATTTAAAAAGTTTAGACCCTTAGGTAAATATTTACATGTTTTTTTTTATTATTTATTGTAATGTTTTTTTTTGTTTTTTTTGTATTAAACATTTTATTTGGGTATTTTTGGGAGGGTGGGATGTAAACCATAGTTTTATAATGTAAATGTGTCTTGAGTTTTATTTTTTTCACTTTTAGTTGTAGTTTTACTTTTTGGCCACAAGATGGCGGCCATGAGTTGGCCTCCTGGGCGTAGCTAGTACGTCCAGGAGGCCAAAGTAGTTAAGTTGAATTACTGAAATAAATGGACTTTTGAGCCATATTTTTTTTTTTAAAGTTTCACCCTTATTCATTTTAGAGTAGATATTGTTAAGTCTGTTGTTTAGCATATGTCAGACACTGGGCCTCAATTAATTATATTTTTCTCTTGAGTTTTCTCCCAGGAGATATTTTTTATATATAAAATATATTATATATCTGATATCTTCCGTTTAAAAATAGCACTCTGCAATTGGAGAAGCACCAAAAAGTAGGTGAAAATGTATTTTCTTTCTTGCTGATGATTTGAAAGGCATTTTATTGGCAACGTGTAAAAATATCACCTAGGAGAAAATGTGAATTTCATAGGTGCTGCTGTCACACGTAGCACTTCCTCCTCATCACTTTTCTTTATCAATTATGTTTTCACAAACAGCTTCATTTTCTTGTGTAAGGGCCCATTCCCACTATTGCGAATTCGCATGCATTTTTTGCATGCAAATTCGCATGCATTTTTCACATGCAAATTCGCATAGCAATACAAGTGAATGAGACTGTTTACACTTGTCAGGATTCCTTTGCGTTTTTCTGTGAAAAAATTCGCCAGCAGAGCCATCAGAATTCGCATATCGTATACCGCTATGTGAATCGCATACAATGTATTTAATAGGAAATTCGCATGAGGTTTGGGTATGCGAATTTTCATGCGAATTCACATAGAAACAATGGAAAAGCACACCAGCACTGCCATGGTTAAATTCGCATACATCGTCATCCATGTGAATTCGCATGAAAATTCGCATAGACCCAAGTGGAGGCACAAGTGGAATTGCAGCCTCAGCCAAACTTTCCTTGAAGTTCTTTGCAGCCGTATTTGATTGTGCCGTTCCTAGCCCTTTCAAGCAGTTGTTAGCAAAAAGAAAAAAAAAATTCTAGGGCTCATATGCAATTAATTTTTTTCTCCTGAGTTTCCCCCTGGGAAATAAGAAAAATTTCAACTTCTTTTTAAAATAACTTTTTTAACATTTTGTAATTGAAAAAGTACAAATAAAGTAGGTGAAAAAGTACTGTTAACATTATTTTCAGTATTTTCTCCCTTGCTTGTGAGCTAAAGAACATTTGATTGACAAGGTGGAAACATATCATCTAGGGGAAAACACAGGAGAAAAAGTGAATTGCATATGGGCCTAGGTCTTTTCTGATCTTGCATTGCCTTCCACAGCTTTCCTTTACTGACATTTCTGATGGCATTACAGATAGTAGAAATTGTTGACTGAACACGTATCCTCACTTAGGTGCTTAGAGAAGTCTATGACTATTGACATGAAAGCTTTAAGTTCAGTATCTTTCAGAGTTTAATAAGCTCTGCAGTTGGCAGAAGGTGACATGCCTTAATGGCAATTAAGATCTCATGAGGTAAATAGGGTCGAAGATCTTGCAAAATAAAAGTCATTAGACAAGTGAAAGGGTTTCCAAATTTTGACGCATTGTTTATAGGGATGAGCTTTCAGATTCAAAACTCTGTTTCTAATGTGTTGGAACCAGGGCTGTGGAGTCGGAGTAATTTTGTGTACCTTGAGTCGGAGTTGGAGTCAGTGGTTTCAGAAACGGAGGAGTCAGGAGTCGGATGATTTTTGTACCAAGTCCACAGCCCTGGTAAGTATTACACTAAGGAGTCAGAGCCATTTTGGATACTCGGAGTTGGAGTCAGAGTCAGTAGTTTCATAAACTGAGGAGTCGGAGTTGGAATCTGAGGATTTTTATACCGACTCCACGGCCCTGGTTGGAACAGAAACCAAGCCTTTATACATGCGAGCGGCGGCTGTGGGGTTTACTCACCTTTTTCTCTACCTCTGGCCACTGCAGTCCACATCGCATTCCATCACTCCGATACGTCCTCCTTCCAGCTCTGAAGGTGAATTAACCCCTCCCTCTCTCCCTCAGCCATATATAAAGGCTCTGTTTGTTCTCTAACACATTCAGAAAGGAAGTTTTGCATTCGTAAGCTCATCCCTATTTATTTATTATGAAATAAAAAATAACCATGCACTAATATTTCTACAATGCTACTTTTATCACACTCATTCCTGCAGTAGCTACTTTCTAGTTTTCACTTACACAATTAAAGCGGGATTCAATTCTGTTTTTCAAATAATAAAAAAAGAAATTCTACATAGATTAACATGTACATAATTCAGTCACTTATTTCCAAATCCAAGAAAGAGGAAGTCCTTTTTTCAGCAATTGTGATTTTACTGAAGGAGGAACCATGTGAGTGATGTGGAACGTGAGTGATGTGGAACGTGAGTGAACAGCATCGGCTATAGACGGCGACATAGGTAAAGTAACCCACACCCCCCTCCCCCTTCCATGTCCAGCAAGCCCTACTTGTAATTTCAATTACGAGCAGTGGAGTTTCCCGTTGCTCACCTGCAGTATTTACCATGGCACTGAGCTTCGGACACAGGAAAAGGTGTTACAGGTACAATACAATTATTGTGAGGGTGCCAAATAATGTTTGTTTAATCCATTATGTATAGTGTTTAATCCTGCTGTGGAATTTGGTCAGGAAAAGCCAAACATTCGCTTACAGCTGTATACCAAGATGAAAACAAGCTTTATCCAACAAAGTACTAAGAAAACATTTGTGATTAAATTTATATTTCATATATCATCTAATGCCGTTATCATGCATAGATTTAAATCTTTCCATGAGTGTTGCAAAAAAATAAATAAATTAAAATAAAGATTAGTAAATCCTCTGAATATATTTCACTTATTAGAGAAAATAACGGAAATGTCTTATATTCTACCCAGACATTGTTTTACTATAATAAGAATACAGAACACAGGGATAGACCCAAGTCCCATCTGTATTCTTAATTCCACTGAAGTAACATTGCACCTCCTGTTACTTGACCTAAGAGAAATGATATTTTTACATGTAGCCCCTATGGGGCTTTCAGATGAGTATTTTCCTATAGCTGGGTCTTTTATCTTCACAGGCCTGATTTATGCCTGGAATACATTATGTCTAACCTATTGCTGTGTTTTTTGTTCCTGTAGAGTTTGTTTCATTGGCTGCAATAAGCAGTTTAGTTTGGATGCAGCGGTAGAAGTTGTAATTAGCCCTGGATGGGAGCCAGCGGTGGGGTGCAGAGGTTAAAGCATACAGCTGAAGCCTGCTGCTACCCTTCTGATAGTTTTTCTTTTTAATCTCTCTTTAATGTTTCATCACTTCATATAACATTTTGCTTTATATTCAGACCGTATTACTTTTGGCAAACAGTATATTTCTGAAAGATTACAGTAGATAATTAGGATAGATAACGCTGCTTAGAGGGACGTCAACTAAACTCTGGTCTCAGAATAGAGTTGCTTGACGCAAACCTGTCACAAACTTGAGCATTAGAACATAATTGTACAATGAAGCAATACAGAGGCAGAGGTTATCTTCTTGGGTGTCCACAGAACATTTTCTGGTTGCCTGCAAAAGCAGCTGTGGTGTCTGAGACTTCTCTCACCTTGGCTCTGATACTACAAAGAGAGGCATTCACTTTTAAAAACTAATGATGTTTAGGAGGGTATAGTTTAAAGAGTAACTGTTGGGCATAAAATAAAAAATCAATTCTTTCTTTTTATCTGGTAAACAAGTAATAAGGTTGCAAACCAGGCAATCCAAAAGTTAAAAATCACTCCTATTTTTCTTCTCCATAAAACATCATTCCCCAGTTTCCCTGGCGTTTATTTGGTACATCTGCTGCACAAAGGAAGTTGCAGGGCATGCTGGGTGTTCTTTTTTTCTTCTTTACTTTCCCCTCAGACTTAACTAATGCAGCCTGATTGGATGAAGCCTCTTTCCCTCCTGTTTTCCCCTCCCACACCTCTGTTCCTCTCTGATTGGCCAATATTTCTCAATGCACTTTCAGACGGGCAGTGATACACAGAGTAAGGGAGAAAATTATGTCAGGATTGGCTTCAAGATAGACACGGACAGAATGGAAAATCCTGAAAAGGAATTTTTCCCTTTTTTTACTATAGAAAAATCACTAAAATCAAAATGTGGATAGTGCAATACATATGTTATGCAATTAGGGCAAGTATTTATCTACTAATATATGAGGTTTTTTTTTCTGACATAGTATAGCTGACAGCTCCTTTTTAACCTCCCTGGCGGTTTATTAAAATCCGCCAGGGGGCAGCAAATACGTTTTTTAAAAAAAAAAAAAAATTTCTTTTTCATGTAGCGAGACAATGTCTCGCTACATGATAGCCGCTGCCGAGCGGCATCCCCCCAGCCCCTCCGATCGCCTTCGGCGATCAGAGATCAAGAGATCCCGTTCAAAGAACGGGATCTCTTGGAGGGCTTCCCCCGTCGCCACGGCGACGGGGCGGGATGACGTCACCGACGTCATCGACGTCGTGACGTCAAAGGGGAATCCGATCCACCCCACGGCGCTGCCTGGCACTGATTGGCCAGGCAGCGCACGGGGTCTGGGGGGGGGGGCGGCTGCGGCGACGCGTATAGCGGCGGATCGGCGGGTAGCGGCGGCGATCGGAGGTTACACGCAGCTAGCAAAGTGCTAGCTGCGTGTAACAAAAAAAAAATTATGCAAATCGGCCCAGCGGGGCCTGAGCGGTGCCTCCCGGCGGCATAGCCCGAACTCAGTTCGGGCTTACCGCCAGGGAGGTTAAGGTTTTGTTCACATCAAAAATGAAATCACAAAAGCCAGCGTTTTGCGATTTTGTGAGTGATTTTTCTTCCCCTCTCCCAGCGCTTACCTGTTCACTACAATTTTGTGTACAGCGCTTTTTAAAGCGCTTTTGCATAGCAATTTGTTTTTTTTTATTTCCTGATGCAAGTCAGGAAGTGAACTATTTGACCCAGAAAAGATTAAATACAATGCATTTATTCTTAAAACCGCGAACGTAAACACTGCACAAAGCGATTTTGTGAGCGTTTTGCATTTTTCCTATAACTTCCATTGTAGCAAAATCGCCCTAAAAATGGTACATGCAGCGCTTTGCTGAGTGGAAAGCTGACGAAATGCTCAGAAATAAACTATCCCATAAGTATTCATTGCACTAGTGATTGATGGGGCGTTTTTTAAAATCGCCGGCGCTAAAAAAAACAACACAAAACGCCCTAAGTGTGAACGAGCCCTAAGAAAATGTTTATGTTCACAATCTGATTGGTTGTTTAAAATGAATACTTGCTTTGTTGGAATAACCAGCTCAGTTACAACGCAGTACTGTGAACAGGACCATAGAATTGTATGGACAGTGACAGCTTCTGCCCGTGCAATAGCAAGGAGCAGCCACTCGGGCTGGAATGGCAAGGGGGGGGGGGGCTTTCTTCGACTTAGGTAAGTTCCAGTTAGGGGCACTTTTTTCCCTACAGAGTACACTGTAAAGTAATTTTTATATGCAGTTAGTATACAATTTTCTGGATATTAAACATATAATAGTTTTTTTTAATTGTTAAAGTAAAAAGTAAACCACATTGCAAAAGTAAAAGTAAACCACATTCTCCAACAGTTCATATATCCTGAGTGACTGACAGCGGCCTGCTCGCACCCAGACAGCGTGAACCACTCCCTCTTCAGTGGGGAGAGTGATTTATCAATCAGTTAAAGCCATATTGCCCTGCTGACTCTCAGCCTATTAGGTGTCTAGACCAGCCTTTCTCAACCTTTCTACCATGGAGGAACCCTGCAAATAACTTTTTGATCTCAAGGAACCCCTGCAAACAATTTTTTTGGTCTCGAGGAACCAGAGGCGTAGCTAGGGTTTTCAGCGCCCGGGGACAAAGACTATTAATGCGCCCCCTAAGGTGAAGGGGCGTGGCCAAATGTGGGCATGGTTATGGGTGGAGCCAAATGTACATGGAGGTTAGCAGGCTCACGCTCACCCACCCTCCCTCAGTATGTACCTTCCAGCATGTTCCAAGACAAATTCAGCAATCATGAGTCCCCCCCATCAAGACAAATTCCGCAATCATGAGCAAACATGAGGCCCCCAACATGACCAACTCAGCAATCATGAGGCCCCCAATAAGACAAATTTAGCAATCATGAGGCCCCCAACAAGACAAATTTAGCAATCATGAGGCCCCCAACAAGACAAATTTAGCAATCATGAGGCCCCCAACAAGACAAATTTAGCAATCATGAGGCCCCAACAAGACAAATTCAGCTATCTTGAGGCCCCCAACAAATCATGAGGCCCCCAACAAGACAAATTCAGTAACCATGAGACCCCCAACAAGACAAATTCAGCAGTCATGAGGCACATAAATAGACAGCATTTCACATAAATAGGCAGAATGCCCCCTTAATATGGTAGACACCTCTCACCTGGCAGCAGTTCCCCAAAATACACTCAATCTGACAGCAGTGGTTCCCCAAAAATAGGTAGCCCCAGGTCTATAGGTGTCCCCAGAATAGGTGGCCAGCAGTATAGATGTCCCCAGAACAGGTAGCCAGGGGTAGAGATGTCCACAGAACAGGTAGCCAGGGGTATATGTGCCCAGTATATGTAGGCAGGGGTATGTGTCCCCAGTATATGTAGCCGGAGGTATATGTGCCCAGTATATGTAGCCAGGGGTATAATATGTGCCCAGTATATATAGTCAGGGGTATATGTGCCAAGTATATATAGTCAGGGGTATATGTGCCCAGTATATGTAGTCAGGGTTATATGTGCCCAGTATATGTAGCCAGGGGTATAATATGTGCCCAGTATATATAGTCAGGTGTATATGTGCCCAGTATATGTAGCCAGGGGTATATATGCCCAGTATATATAGTCAGGGGTATATGTGCCCAGTATATGTAGCCAGGGGTATATGTGCCCAGTATATGTAGCCAGGGGTATATATGCCCAGTATATGTAGCCAGGGGTATATATGCCCAGTATATGTAGCCAGGGGTATATGTGCCCAGAATATGTAGCCAGGGGTATATATGCCCAGTATATGTAGCCCAGGGTATATATGCCTAGTATATGTAGCCAGGGGTATATATGCCCAGTATATGTAGCCAGGGGTATATGTGCCCAGTATATGTAGTTAGGGGTATATGTGCCCAGTATATGTAGGCAGGGGTATATGTGCCCAGAGTAGGTAGCCAGGGGTATATGTGCCCAGTATATGTAGTTAGGGGATATGTGCCCAATAAATGTAGGCAGAGGTATATGTCTCCAGAATAGGTAGCCAGGGGTATATGTGCCCAGTATATGTAGGCAGGGGTATATGTGCCCAATATATGTAGGCAGGGATATAGGTGCCCAGTATATATAGTCAGAGGTATATTTGCCCAGTATATGTAGGCAGAGGTATATGTCCCCAGAATAGGTAGCCAGGGGTATATGTGCCTGGTATATGTAGTTAGGGGTATATGTGCCCAGTATATGTAGGCAGGGGTATATATGCCCAGTATATGTAGCCAGGGGTATATGTGCCCAGTATATGTAGTTAGGGGTATATGTGCCCAATATATGTAGGCAGGGGTATATGTGCCCAGAGTAGGTAGCCAGGTGTCCCGCTCCCCAGCAGGAGGGGAGCAGCGCAGAGAAGAGGGAGAGCTGTGAGCAGCGGTAGGGAAGGGGGGCAATCTCCCCCCTCCTTCCCTCATCTTAGGTGCTCTCCCTCCCTCGCTCTCCCCTCCATTATTGTCTGGGTGGCTGGCAGCGGCGGGCGGAACTTACCTCCGTCTCGTCGCAGCGCCAAATGGATCTGCCGCTGCTCTGGTCTGGTCCAGACCAGAGCAGCGGCTGCGGGACCCGAACTTCCGGCCGGCGCTGGAGCGAGATGGAGGTGAGTTCCGCCCGCCGCTGCTAGCCACGAGCCACCCGGACAGTAATGGAGGGGAGAGCGAGGGAGGGAGAGCACCTAAGGTGAGGGAAGGAGGGGTGTGATTGCCCCCCTTCCCCGCCGTCCGCACAGCTCTCCCTCTTCTCCGCGCTGCTCCTCCCCCCCCCCCCCCCAAAAGAAAAAAAAAAACCAGCAGCTCAGCTAGGCGGAGGGCGCCCTTGGGGACCCGGCGCCCAGGGGCACTTGTCCTACCCTGACCCCCCCCTAGCTCCGCACCTGCGAGGAGCCCCTGCATTTATTTTGCAGGAGGCATGGTCTTTAAAAGTATGTGTGGCTGTTTATTTCACTACCCCCATTACACTGCCACTCATTATACTGTCTCCTGATGCCCCAATTTAGTGCTTCTTGTTACAGTACTACCTATTATAGTGTGCTCTATTATACTTCCCCCACGATGGGTGAAAATGCCAAGGAACCCCTGCAGAGTCCTCAAGGAACCCTGGTTGAGAAAGCCTGGTCTAGACTGACCAAGAGGTAAAGGGGGTGAACAGTCATTTTTTAAATAAATTGTAGCTTTAAACAGGCAGATTTAAAGTGACACTGAAGAGAAAAAGAACCTATGATAGAATTAATTTTATGTGTATTACGGATAATTAATAGAACATAAGTAGCAAAGAAAATAGTCTCTTATTTTTATTTTCAGTTATATACCTTTATTTTTATAACATTGCATCATTCTGTCATATTTGCAGTTTGCAGACCACACTCTATTTTAAACGAAAAAAGAGAGCAGAGCTAATGGCCCTTTGAACTTTCCTGCAGTAAAACCTTAAACAAACAAGAAACAGTGAGAGCCAGGTTACGATAAGTTCTTCAGAAAACAGGACTGTCTACTCAAGTTGGGTCTCAGAGAGGCTCCTTTGCATAGATAACAACTGAAGTTTCTTAGCCCCCAAATGTCTTCAACAAATGCTTGTCGAAGAGTTCTCCTAGCTGTGCTCTCGACCATGAATGAACATGGCGCATTGAGTAGGCAGAGTATGCCTCTGGCTTGTGCACTAGCATGGAACCAAACAGGCTTGCCTTTTTCCATGCTACTGCGCAGGCGAGACGGCTGCAAACTTCCAGAAGGTCTTGGTGCCCAGCGGTGGTCAGGAGGAGGACATGGGAAGCGTCCTCCAGAGGCTTCCCTCCACCAAGGTAAGTATCTAACTTTTGCCTTTTTCAAAATTACAGCTTTACTTTAAGATTGTTTTAAAGAAAACCTACACTGAGAGGAATATGAAATCTAACTTCTTGATTAAATTTGAATAAAAGTTTCTCCTCTGGCTGCTGATATTTCGTGGTCACCAGTGAGTCACACACCTGGAACAAGCATGCAGCCAGGAGAGTCAGAACGGAGGGTGAGCATAATCCTTCTGGGTCAGCGAATCAGAGCTGATTGGATGTAGGGGATCAACACAACAATCCTGTCATCAGTATTTCAAATGGAACTCAGCAAAGGCACCTTCCATATTCCGCTCAGTTCTGGTTTCCTTTAATTTCAACAGATCAGGCGCACAGGAGACATTTTGAAAGAATTTGCTTTATATGGAAGACGTCTTCCTTTTCCCCTGTCATAGATTTGACTGATATTAAAGCTAGCAGAACAGATAGCATTTACTTGATGCGAGTGTCTATTTTTCTCCCAGCATGCCGCCTTTTCACCACCAATATCTGCTGACTGCCGGCCTACAGGCTGGAGCTGTGTGAATCTGTAGAGCCAGCATGAGGTGGACCCTTCAATAATAAAATCAATAACTCCTCAAGTTTAGCCAGTAAATGGGGCTGTTCGTTTAAACAGAGGCTCGATCTCCAGAATACAGGTAGACGAAAGACTTTGATGAGTAAGTCACAGCTGCGGAGACATGAAATGTTATCTAAATTCTCAGACCTATATATGGTATATCTGCTGTGTTCTTCACACTGGAAATTCTTTGTCAGGCTTGAAGATAGCTTTGGTGTTACTGCAGTATTTTTTAAAGAAAAGTCATTTCAACTGCAAATTAAAAGATATTTAACAACATTCAGGTAGAAGAATATTGTACCGCGCCAGCCAATGATACCGTTCATTGGTTCACTTTTAAAGTTAGTGTTTGCTCTCCAACATTAGAAACGGCTCTATTGTTACTTATCACTTTCTCTTAATTTGGTACTCCCTAAAGGGGCCCATACACCTAATGATTTTCACGCCGATATACAGCAAATTTGATCACTGTGATCGAATCTACTGTGAAATCGTTGCGCAAACGCTGACCAAACGATCGATTTCTGTCCGAAATCGTTCGTTCCCTTCGATCCGTCCGTGCGGAAGATTTCGCTCGATCGCCGGCGGGTTGGGAGTGCATCGATAGTGGCGTTCGAATGTCCAACGACCGACGCTAGCGGCAATACTTTACCTGATCTGGCCAGCGCGTATCCCCGCTGTCACCGCTGCTCCTTCTCCGCTTGGCTCCGGCAAGCTTCACTTCTTCCTGTCCGGACAGGAAGTTTAAACAGTAGAGCGCCCTCTACTGGTTAAAGTTCCCCGGACAGGAGGTACAGTGAAGCTGCAGACCTGGAGCCCAGAGCGGAGAAAAAGACCGGGGGACTCGCGCCGGTCGGATCACTTAATGTATGCAGGGTGGGTGGGTGGGTGGGGGGGGGGGGGGGGCGGCGGCGGCAACTCCACAGATGGTGAATCGATTTCATGCTGAAATCGATTCACAATCTGTTTGCAGTAAAGGCAGCCATACGACCCCTCTCTGATCAGATTCGTTCAGAGAGGGATCTATCTGTTGGTCGATCTGATGGCAAATCGACCAGTGTATGGCCACCTTAAGGCGTTCCAGGGGACTGCAATCAGACCTGCCACCCCTAATCCCGCTATTCAATAATCCCTGCTTTTCCCTGGGTTTAGATCCTAAAGCATTTACGTGGTGGAAGGACAGGAGCTTCCTCCTCCCCTACCTTTTGGTATCTGAAGCTGTTCCCACATGGGACCAATTTAAGACCCACACCTCCTTCCCTCCCACTGAGTTTTTTCTGGCACTTCTGATTTATGACTTTGTAAGATCTGCATCCCATAAACAGACTGTGTTCCCTGACAGGACTACTTTTGAGACATGGTGTTCATGTTGTCCACTAGAAGGAGGACTTATCTCGTACCTGTACTCAGTGTTCTCCCAGCCCTTAGTTCCCTCTAAACTCCTGGCTATGCTGGCTTGGGAAACTGATTTTGCACAAGAGATCTCTCTCCAGAGGTGGTGTAAGTGCTGCCTTACCCTCACAAAGGGAAGCAGCTATTTCTCTCACATCGAGACCAAACCTCAAAGTATTACGTCGTTCATATATAACTCCTGGATAAAATTAAAATAATTTCTCCAGCTAAGTCTGACTTCTGTTTCAGAGGCTGTGATAGGGTGGGGTCTATGTCTCATATGTGGTGGTTTTGTCCCCAGGCACAACGGTATTGTTCAGACATAGCAGCTCTTATCAGCACAGTCCTTGACCTTCCGTTTCTCGCCAGACCTTATGACTCTTCTTTTGGGTTATAAACCCTGGGGCAGGAAGCATCCCCACATAGGATGGCTCAACATATTGCCAAGGCTGCTAGGTTGCATGTGGCAGCAATCCACTCTCTCTATAGAATTAATGAATGCCATGGTCATTGGTATTATGATTTTGGAAAGGCTGCTAGCCATTGTCTATGATGCCATGGATGTTTTCACTAGAACCTGGCAGCCTTGGCTCACCTATTCTGACAACGTTGGCCTTCAATCTTGTGTCTTATCTGTGTGAAAGATGGTATTGTTCCAAAACACCTCTAGCATAAGCTGTCCTGTCGGGCCCTTTACTTATTTTGATGTTTGACTCAGGGCTGTGGAGTCGGTACAAAAATCTTCAGACTCCGACTCCTCAGTTTCTGAAACTCCGACTCCGGGTACCCAAAATGGCTCAGACTCCAACTCCTCGACTCCGACTCCTTAGTCTAATACTTAACAGGGCTGTGGATTTTGTACAAAAATCATCCAACTCCCGACTCCGACTCCTCAGTTTATGAATTCAACGACTCCGACTCCAGCTCCGACTCCGGGTGCCCAAAATTGCCTCGACTCCGACTCCACAGCCCTGGTTTGACCATGTGCTCCTCGTGCTTTTTAATATATTTTTATGATCATTATTGTTGCTCGTGTTGTTACTGATTCATTGTAACTTGTTCTCTTATTGTATAAGCAGTATAATATGCTCTACCTCGTTGGGGTAATTTCATGGCTGTCTACTGTACCATTTTCTGTTTTCTTTGAAAATAAAAACATTTGAAACTAAAGATAGTTTTATTCTAAATGATCAAATGTAAAATATGTGAGTACAGGAAGTACGTTTGTCCCAGAGTAAAATGCAACATACATTATTTTTTTGTCATTTACAGTAGAAAGTACAAATCTGACAGGTTTTGGACTAGTCCATCTTCTTATTGGAGATTCTCAGGGATTTTTTATTTTTATTTTCCAAAGCACTTTTGAACGGCAATTGCTAAGGCCCCTTTCAGGTGAGTGGGTTTCTCCAAGAGCGAAACTTGGAATGCAGGTCCTTTACTACCTGGGAAGATATTTTCTGGGGGTCTTATGCCCCCACTGCACACCTGAGCGGAAGCACAAACAGCCAGATTTCACCCATTCATGTCAATGGGAACAATTCTCACAGTAATAAAGCTGGAGTCCCAAGACTTGGCACAGTTGGTTGTTTGGTGACCGAGGTAAAACATTTATGAAAAGTGTCCAGAGCATAAAACAGCCAATCAAATTTCAGCCATTCATTTTGCATGGGAAAATATAAACTGCAGCCATTCTTACACTGTTAATGGCAGGGTGCTCAAACTTAACACAGTTGGTCACTGTGTGACTGGAATTAATATTCAGGAAAGTGGGTGAAGTCTAAACAGGGCTGTGGAGTCGGAGTCGTGGAGTCGGGCAATTTTGGGTGCCTGGAGTCGGAGTCAGGAAAAAATGCTCCGACTCCGACTCCTAATGAATTTGTAACTGTAATTAAAATAGAAAATGTTCTATTTCTCAGATAATAGTCATTAAAAATAATGTATATATACAGTATATATACAGTAATAGCTGTGCTTAGTGCACAAAAATGAAATAAACCAACCAAAATTAGTTACTTGTGCTGCTTCAATAAAGCAGTCCCCGTATTTTTAAGGTCAGATATACATATCTGATTGTGACTGTATATATGATGTGTACACAGGAATCTCTTATATATACTAAATAACATCTATGCTGTAAGAATAAAGCCTGATGTGTAGCTATGTCACTAATAGAGATGGTCAACGAGATGGAAATAATTCTGCATTGATGCTGATTTATGCAAATGTATGCACTCCCTTTGCTGATGAAATAAAATAATTTGATATGTTATTAAAATTTGGTTTGGTGACTACAAATTAAAGGGTAACTGGGACGGATAAAAAGTAAAGTTTTATACATACCTGGGGCTTCCTCCAGCCCCCTTCAGGCTAATCAGTCCCTCGCTGTCCTCCACCACCCGGATCTTCTGCTATGAGTCCTGGTAATTCAGCCAGTCAGCGCTGTCCGGCCGCATGCCGCTCCCACAGCCAGGAACATTCTGCACCTGCGCAATAGTGCTGCACAGGTGTAGTATGCTCCTGGCGGCGGAGTGTGTGCATGCGCACTACGCTTGACTGACTCAAGTACCTGGACTCATAGCAGAAGATCCAGGTGGTGGAGGAGGACAGCGAGGGACTGATTATCCTGAAGGCGGCTGGAGGAAGCCCCAGGTATGTATAAAACTTTAATTTCATCTGTCTCAGGTTTACTTTGTTACACAGTAGTACTATACTCTACATATGCACTCCCCACAGAGCTGCAGGGAATCCACTGAGAATGCTGTGCACATTGAACACAGAGGTGTTGTCTGTTTACAATCTCCTCATTCCCCTGCAGAATACCTGCACATCATTCTTACATGCACCCACACTTGATAGATGTTCTTTGTTCCGGTTGTACCTTTTACAAGTACTCTTACCAAGGACTAGTTTTAGTCTAAAGGGAATAAATATAGTAGTCTACATATCCTTCTCACTTCCGTTGTCTTGTAAAATTCCTAAGCGTTGGCAGTTAAGAGACGAATTTCATGTTACATACTTTTAATCAACAAAATTGTAATATGCAAATTAGAGGAGTCGGAGTCGTGGAGTCGGAGTCGGTGGAATCCTAAACTGAGGAGTCGGAGTCGGTGGATTTTTGGACCGACTCCACAGCCCTGAGTCTAAAACAGCTTTTCAAGGGGAATATTTAAATTGGTGCCATTTTTACACAGTTGGTCGTTTGGTGACCGAGGTAAAACATTTTATGAAAAGTGTCCAGAGCATAAAACAGCCAATCAAATTTCAGCCATTCATTTTACATGGGAAAATATAAACTGCAGCCATTCTTGCACTGTTAATGGCAGGGTTCTCAAACTTAACACAGTTGGTCACTGTGTGACTGGGATTAATATTCAGGAAAGTGGGTGAAGTCTAAAACAGCTTTTCAAGGGGAATATTTAAATTATTGCCATTTTTACACTATTAATGGCAGATGCCTCAAACTACCATTTGGTATGCCGACTGGTATCGGGGCAGTGCCACAAACAGCCAGTCAAGTTTGTTTGATTTCAATGGGAAAATTTAAACTACTTCCATTCTCACACCAATGCCAAGGACCCCAAAGTGAGCAAACTTGGTCATTCAGTGACTGTGTGTCAAGGTTAGAAAAAGTGTCCGGAGCCAACACATACATACCAGAGCAACGTCAGGTCTTCAGCTAGTCTTATTATACAGATGACGTGCCAGGGAATCCAGATTGACGATGGGCTGGGATGGTCGACAGGGTAGAGTGTCAGCTTCCAGCCCAGGAGCTTTGTTTTGTTCAAAAAAGCAGATGCCATCTTAATATAGCTTAAGAATTCCAAAGCTTTGGCAGCTATCAAATGCCTTTTATGTTACATACTTTTAATCAATAAAGATTATTATATACGAATTAAAGGAGTTGAGGAGTCAGAGCTGGATGCTTTTTGTACTTCTTCGGACAATGCATTTCATGGGCGCAATCCCACTTCCTCGGGTCAATATATGATGCCATTAGCAGTGAATTTATTAGACCCTTGAAATGCGTTGTCAGAAGTCCAATAAACCTTTTTTGAACTCTTAGTTTGTCACCACTTAGAGGTGAGTTATCAAAGTAATGGTAATATTTTCCTTTTTATTGATTTTTATCACACTTGGGTGCCTCCTCTTTCCTACTGATTTTATTCAAAGGAGTTACAATACTTTATTTGTATCCTTGTAGTGTGATTGATGATTGATCTAAACCCAAGCGAATTTAAAAAAAGTTTGAGTTTTTCATGTTTGAAACCGGTTCTAGACTCAAAAAAGAAAGTATGCAATACCGGCAGTGGTAGAATTATTAGCTGTTTTATATTCCAAGTGAAAATTTTGTTATGTTATCTTTTTATAGATGGATCAAACAGTTTAAAAAAGGAACAATTTTTAGAGATAACGCATCTCTTAAAATACAAAGCAGAATGTACTTTAGCACATTTATTTTTATTGTGATTAAGTACTAAAATAAATTATAAAATTTAATTATAAAATAATTTGTTAAAATGATAAGGCGACAACACTTGAGATAAATAAAGCATTGTAAATAGAGGCCACTCTATGTATATGTATGTATGTATATGTATGTATATATATATATATATATATATATATATATATATATATATATATATATATATATATATATATATATATATATATATATATAGCACTTGCTGGCACCCTGGCATGGGTGGTGGACAGATGACCCCTCTATGGAGCCACACCTGTGTGTGGCTATGCTCAGACATATAAACGTTTTTTTGCTGCCAGGTAACTCCCCTTGTCAAGTGATGTTGGGTTGCAAATGCTGCAGTTTTGCTGCATAAACTTTCAGCCAAATGTCACTCGTGGCTGGGAAGATGAGTTGAGCAGTTCAACCTCCAAAGTACGTACCTTATTTACAAAACACACAAGACACATAACATTTATATTGCACTTTTCTCCTGTTGGGCTCAAAGCAATTCAGGGCTGCAGCCACTAGTTCCACAGGCGACCAGGATCATTAGGGAGCCTTAGCCAAAGACTCCTTACTGTTTTACATACTGGCTTGAGTCGGGACTTGAACCCTGTTGAAAGGCTCCAGCCTTAACCAGTAAGTTATCCAGCTTACTTAGATAATGCTCGCATTACGCTAGCAATGCTGGTGATAACTAGGAAATGCAGATTGCGGTGATTGCACCACAGCCCTACATAACTGGTGTAGGTACCACTGATATTGCCAGAGGAAAACTCCGCGCAGGAGTGGCTCTGTGCTACTGCGCAGGTTCGGGCCGCCAAATAGCTCCAGAGGGTCCCAGCTCTGGAAAAGTGAGGTCGTGGGGGATATGGAAGCCTCCCTGTACAGAGGAAAGTATCTAACTTTTTGAATGTATTCACTTAATTTTAGATCTTTATGATTTGCTAGGTGGTCACAAAATGTTTTATAAATGGAAGGTGGAAAGGATATAAGCATCCTAATATGTAAATATTTTTTCATGAATTCAAATCAAAGTTAATTTATCAAAAGCGCAACAGCTGTTTTGAATTTGTATGCCATGTTTGCATGGGTTCCCTCCTACATCCTAAAATCATACTAGTAGGTTAAATGTACCCCAAAACATCTGGTATCTCCCCGTGTTTGCTTTGATTTTTCTAAAGGCCCGTACCCATTACACGATTTCTCTGACAATTTTTCCGAGGACCGGAAATTTTTTTGAGCGACAAGCGATTTTCTCAATCTCGTGATGGGGGTACAAAAGTGTGATTGCACGAACGACGTATGGCGACGCATGGCAATAACAACCGTCACATAGGATCTTTAAGATCCCCGAAGACTCTGGCGCAAAGTACTGCGACCACTTGAACTCTCGTCGTGTGATGTCGCATGTATCTGCCAGTAGGAAGATGGTTGGGGGAACGCTCGTCGTCAGGGGGTGTCGCTGTGATCCAGCTTCCTGCGTCGTTAGGTGAGTATTTAGCTATATACTAACCAATACAATACTGCTTGTCATTTGCTGGTGATCATTGGTGTAACAGTTTGCCTCTACTCAAGAAACCATCCTTAGACCCAGATGCTCTAAACAGCTACAGACCTGTCTCAAACCTCCCCTTTCTGGGAAAAGTTATTGAAAAGGCTGTCTACCTCCAACTTGAAGCCAGGCTCTCCAGAAACAACATCCTTGACCCTCTTCAATCTGGCTTCAGGAAATATCACAGCTGTGAAACAGCCCTCACCCAGATTTGCAATGATCTGCTCATTGCAAGAGACAAGGGTCAATGTTCCATCCTGATTTTGCTCGAACTCTCAGCGGCTTTTGACACAGTCGATCATGAAATCTTGCTCAACAGGCTACAAGAGTACTGTGGCATAGATGGCATTGTTCTCCGGTGATTCAACTCCTTCCTGGCTGACAGAACACAAAGGGTAGCCTTAGGGCCCTTCCTCTCCAACCCTGTACCACTAAAATACGGTGTACCTCAGGGCGCAATATTATCCCCTTTACTGTTCACCATATACATGCTACCACTTGGAGAAATCATACAAAAACATGGCCTGACATATCATTGCTATGCTAATGACACCCAGCTATATTTGTCATTCAAACCTGACGTCACAGACCCTACTCCACAAATAAATGCTTAGCTGAGCTTCAGGAGTGGATGAATAATAATTGGCTAAAACTTAATGCTGACAAAACTGAGGTTCTTGTTATCGAGGGCCAGGGCTCAACAGCAAAGCAGCCCAAGTCTCAACCAACACCGCTAAGGATAGGGAGCTCCGACCTGAACAACTCAGACTGTGTGCGCAGCCTGGGAGTACTGAGCTTCAGGAATCAAATCTCAGCTGTTGTGAAACATTCCTTTTTTCACCTAAGGAATATTGCAAGGATTAAACGCCTAATTCCTTCAGAGGATCTTCCAACCCTAGTTCATGCCTTTGTCACATCAAGGTTAGACTACTGCAACGTCCTCTACACAGGCCTGCATAGGAAAGACTTACGCCGCCTGCAATTAGTACAGAATGCCGCCGCAAGGCTGTTAACGAGCCAACCCCGCCATTGCCACATAACACCAACCCTGAGCTCACTCCACTGGCTACCGATAAAATGGAGAATTCTGTTTAAGATTGGCTTACTGACATTCAAATCCTTGCACAATCTGGGCCCTGGATACCTGAAGGACTTGTTGCAACTACATCACACCCCCCACAATCTTAGATCAAAAGGACGTAACACCTTGGTCACCCCCAGAGTCCACCTCAAACCCTTTGGAGACAGAGCCTTTTGTCATGCTGCCCCTACACTTTGGAACTCCCTGCCACACCCAATCAGGACAGCTCCATCCCTGGAAGCATTTAAGTCTAAACTGAAAACCTACCTCTTCAGTCTGGCATTCATGAACATCTGACTATCTCCTCTGTAACACAACCCAGCCTGCAACCCTGTATTAATCTGAGACACAGCTATGCGCTTTGAGCCCTATGGGAGAAAAGCACTTTACAAATGTTATTGTATTGTATTGCCTCTAAATCTGGTTGAACGGACCCGACCTCATTTCTGCTCATCTTTCGATCTGCCAGAGAGATCAAGTTTTTTTAAATTCAGGAGTGTGAGACAAATGGTGCCAGAAAAGTTTGTGCCGTGGACAGGCCATTCATACGCTTGTCAAAATGATACCTATAATGATACCTATAATGATAAAATAAATACAAGGGTTATAAAAGAGTAACACTGGTTATGGATCTCTGTCTGGTCAGGGTGTGTGAATCAGAAATCGTTATTTCCAAAAAATCCATTTTACACCTAAGATACTACTATGTTTTTAGAAGGTTGTCAAGATGGTAGCCTTCCAGGGCATTCAAATGTACCTTCTAAAGTTTCTTTTGCAGAAGACATACCCTGCTAAGCAGCTATCTTTGCCAAAGCCAACCGTAGACCAGGATCACACTAATTTTGGCTAACAGTTTCAGACAGATTCCTCTACGATATTCTCCCCAGAATTTTTTCCAGCAGGGTGGTTTGAAAAAGTGGTCAGGTGGGGCACAACATGGGAATGCAGGGCCGGTGCTTCTCTTTACATTTTTGCTTACAACATAGGAAGATGATGAGGAGGTGAGCTGACGACAGCCAGGTGCTCACCAAAATTAGCCAGGTGGAGCAACCACCTAAAAGAGTCTGGGGAGAACACTGCTCTACGGACGTGCTGCTTTACTCTATTCTTTAAAGAGGGGAGGATGAGGAGTGGGTTAGTGTGTGAAAAGTGCTAGGTAAGTGATAAAATATCTGTAAAATTACTGATATTCTACTATCAGTTTTTGCCATTTGCCATTTTACTGATATTCTAGTAGTGACTCCCGGTGGCAATATTACCATGGCGCCCTTTCCTCTGTAAAGCATTATGAAGAGTCATCACTATATAAATACACAGCCCTCAGTGTTTCTGGGGGGGGGGGGGGGGATCTCTGGTTCATAGAGAATGGACTAGAGATTTCCTTTAAAATGCTTTGAACCATGACCCGTGCTTTGAACCATGACACAGAGTGCAGAAGCCATTCTCGTGGCTTATAGCAAGTAGGCTTAAGTGTACCTAAGTGAGTTAAAATTGTATTAAAATTGGACTCTGGATCGTACTTCTTTACACTGTGTAAGAGATAAGGAAGTACCCTCTAAACAAAGCGTCTGTGATGGGGTAGGGAGGTTTTGGTCTCCCTGTTAATGGATTCTTCCACAGTATTTTCCTATCTGAAGAATCTGCATGTCAGTAGCATCTCCTTGTTTGTGAAATTTACTTGGGAGTATCATGTGCTTTTCTATGGCGGGCATCCTTTGGCTGGCATTGGTCAGTCTCTGCAGAATTCTTCATACACACAATTGAGTCAGTGGTTATATTTTGCTTGTTTCTGGGCATTTCTTGCCTGTCAGTGGGCTGCATAGTCACTGGGCATTCCCTATCTGTCAGTGTTCAGTTCAGTCATATCTCTGGTCTATATCTACTATTTTGCAGAAGGAAAAAAGGGAACACTGAGAGCCCAACATAGTGTAATACATTCAGGAAGCTATTGGTAGTAGTAAGGTGTATAAGAGTTTATACTCACAAATGTGAGTTACCACACAGGCAGCCACTGTATAGGCAGGTGGGGATGTTATGATCAGAACCCACTCAGGTTAAGACGTCGCTCTCTGTAGATGGGGAACAAGGGGTAACACCCCTCCACAAGGAGTGAACTTGGCAATATGAAGAGAAGCTTGAACAGAGGAACCAGAATAGAATAAAAACATTTAAAAAACGCAGGGTGACAGTGGTGGGCTTACCTCCCCAACAAGTAAAATACAGACTGTGTTGATTAAAGTTTCAACAAAGATAACGTTTATTTAAGTACTCCACAATGCAATGCGTTTTGCAGGTTCTGTCCCGCTTCATCAGCCAATCAAAGGTGTAACACTAGTACAATTCTGGATCTTGGACCCAGACTTGTACTAGTTTTTACTTTTTTGATTGCCTGATGAAGGGGATAGAACCTGTGAAACGGGTTGCATTGTGGAGTACTACTATTTCGCAGTATAAGATGGCAGTGCATTCAGGCAGGGTTAAATTATGGTTGAGGAGGGTCAGTCAGTGACAGAAAGCTGAAAAGAGGTTTGGCAATGTGCATCATAAAAGCTATGCAGATTTATACAGTACGGTTTCTAGTATGTCTTATTTATGTATTGGGTATATTATTTGTATCATTTTTGATTTATTTTTTTATTCCTAATAATTGCCACCAGCACACTACTGTTCCTCACTTTTGAGGACAGGAAGGAGGAAAAATCAGTCAGCTTTTTCCCCAGTTGAGTTTTCTGTGTACACTGTGCACCACAAATTAGCTAGTAACCTTATTTATCTTTTACTGGCTTACCACATAGCAGCTCCTGTCGTCTGCAGACAGTCAGCACTGAGCTGCAAGTCTGAATCCCATATTTATATAACGGATTTCTGTTCACAGAAATTATACTTAGTTTACCAGGTGAATGCTGATAGACAAACATGGACTTTAAAGATGAACTCCAGTGAAAATAATGTAATAAAAAAGTGCTTCATTTTTACAATAATTATGTATAAATGATTTAGTCAGTGTTTGCCCACTGAAAAAAAATCTTTCCTCTCCCTGATTTAAATTCTGACATTTATCACTTGGTGACATTTTTACTGCTGGCAGGTGATGTCAGTGGAAGGAGATGCTGCTTGCTTTTTTGGCAATTGGACCCAGCTGTAAACAGCTGTTATTTCCCACAATGCTATGAGGTTCACAGAAAGAAAACTGTCAGGACCATGGTCCTGACATCCCACTGTGGGAGGGGTTTCACCACAATATCAGCCATACAGAGCCCCCCGATGATCCGTTTGTAAAAAGGAAAAGATATCTCATGGGAAAGGTGGTATCAGCTACTGATTGAGATGAAGTTCAATTCTTGTTCACGGTTTCTCTTTAAAGTAAAATTCCACTTATTCTGTCCCTTCTGTTTCACTCTATACTTTCACTGGATTAATAGCAACGTATGTCAGCTTGCTTACTTTGCTTTCTGAGTGTATTGAACCCATCCATTCCACAGTGTTCCTGTGAGATGGGAGTGTCGCAGCACCCCTGCCAAGGGTAGCACAATCTGTTCCAGCGAAGAGATGTGAACATGCACTTTGTATGGGAAATGTACACACGTGTGCTATCACCGTATTAAGCAATGCAATGTGCAAAGTGGGAATGAGATCTTTGATTAGTGTTGTGAAGCAGATTTGAGTTTTCACCTCAGCTGAAAGCAATACACACAAGATGTCAGAAATCACAAGATGACCACACAAACACATACCATCATTATACCATCATTATACGAGCAGATATTTCATCCTACTCAGTTTGTAAAATGTGATCTGGATGCTTCTATCTTTACATCCCAAAAAACAACAACATATTGTCAAAAAAATCAGGCTGGGGATCCCTCCTCCAGTACATGTCACACTCAGTGTCCGAAGTTACTGTGACCTTTAAATTTGATGATTGGTCTAGTGCTGGAAGCCATGCAGTTTGAGAACACTTCAAGATGGCCAAAGTAAACGTTATATTTTGCTGTTTTTGCTTCGGGACATGGAGTTGCTGCAGTGATGGAAATAATCTCAATTCGGTCAAGTATTTTGTTGTTCAAGAGAACACAAAATTCATGTTTTTTTGAAGGACAGTTAGTATATTAGTTAGTATATTAGTGCAATTGTTTGCAATTAGAGAATAGCTGGTGAATCCCTTAAAGTAATTATATGTTTTAAGTTAAGCCCTATGAATCCAATTCTTTGCCAGAATATTGCTTTTTTATAGAACTCCTGATTGGTTGCTGTGTGTCAGTCTCGGGGTCCCCACACATTAATCAATATTACAGCCTGATTGACCTTTAGATTTTTTTACTAATCATTTATTAATTATACTGAATTGGAAGAGAATTGATACAGCAACATGGCCACCTGATCGATCTTTTGATCAATATCCAGCTGAAATCTATGGAAAGGACGATCAGGGATGCTGTAAAATCACGGTTGCGTGATTGGTGTGTGATCGGGTGCACGACTGTAACGGCGTTCGATATTGCAATGTCGGACAGACCCCTAGCCGGTGTTCTTCCAAGTGCATACGTGTCTTCGCATACTGGATGAAAATCAGTGCCACAACAAGCATGGCGGATCAATGATTTTGCCTGATTTTGGTCCAAAATCAGTCGAATGTATCGATCGGACATGCTGGGAGACCTCCGGCTGATGTGGACAATTGGGGGGGGCGGCATCACAACCAATTAATTATTATTATTGATTTATAAAGCGCCAACATATTCCGTGGCCCTGTACAAAGTAAGGAATAAACATGAGCTTCATAATAATACAGACAATGGTGTACACCAGTGGTCCTCAAACTAAGGCGCTCAAATGCCCCCCACCGAGGCTTTTTCACCGGCCCCCCAAACCAAAATGTATAACTTATAGATGTGGCCCACTGCACCCTTAAATATCAGTGGCCCGCACATAGAATAGCAGTGCTGGCACCACCCATCCACATACTACAGCGAGCAGTCATTCAATGGCTTCCAATCCAATTCTGCATCAGGTGACACTGCTGTCCAACTGAACTGCAGGTTTGGTATGCTTCACTGTCTGGTGCACAAAGACGTTCTTCGGGCGCCACATGACTGGATGGCTGCTGCTGGGAGTTCTCCTCCGGGCAAGATTGGGGGGAATCGATACCTAGATTCAATATATTGTTTTCTCAACATAATTTTATGTATACTCCGGCCCCCCAGCAGTCTAAAGTATGTTGACCCGGCCCTTGACCGAAAAAGTTTAGGGACCTCTGGTGTACACCAATATACAAAATACAGAATCGATACAAAAGACTGTACAGAATTGGTCATTACAAGTGACAAAAGTAACATGATGGATACAATGTATAATGAATTCAAAGACACAAAAGGGGAGAGAGACCTGCCCTTGCAAGCTTTCACCTTTGTTTTCTATAGATAAACAATTCATAAAAGAAAATCTGCAATGAAGAATCCCTAGTGCAAGCTACCACTGTACATTAGCAGTCTGTGGCTTTTATTAAACTAGGAGTTGTTCCCATTGTGATCAAATCATTTTCCTATAATAATGCTAGAAGAATATTAAGGAAATCCCTGCTTTGATAAAGTGTTGCTATGTGAGAGCTGTTTCTCCTGTCACAGCTTGTCAGGGGCAGCAGCTGTGTGGATACAGAACAGCCTCACAACTTGTATGTCAGTGATGGTGGAAGGGTTATTTGGCCACTCATGCAAGCTATGCTGGTGGTCCTGTCACTGAGTGTGCCCTGGATAGCCCCAATATCGCTTACAAGGAGCAGATTCCACACTGGAACACGCAGTGTGCATGCATGTATCAGAGAGCCAGGAGAATGTCCAGAGACCACTCATCCCGGAGGTAGGAAGAATGAGAACAAGTCCAATAATCATTATTATTACCAGGGCTGTGGAGTCGGTACAAAAATCTTCCGACTCCAACTCCGACTCCTCAGTTTCTGAAACCATGACTCTGACTCCGACTCCGGGTACCCAAAATGGCCCCGACTCCAACTCCTCGACTCTGACTCCTTAGTCTAATACTTAACAGGGCTGTGGAATTTGTACAAAAATCATCCGACTCCAATTCCTCAGTTTATGAAATCTCCGACTCCAACTCCGGGTGCCCAAAATTGCTCCGACTCAGACTGCTCGACTCCGACTCCACAGCCCTGATTATTACATGGGGTACATAATAATACAGACAAATGAAATAATACAGACAAATGCAGAGGAAAACGCAGGGGGGTTGGGGGGGGATTACAGCTGCCCAGAATCCCCCCTCAGACCAGAGCCGGTGCAGTGTCTGGAGACAGGCACAAGTTGAGACACCAGAATATCTACAGCACTGCTCCCTTTTTTTTCCTGCTACAGTTGACTTTGGACAGAGCAGCAGCGTGTGTATAGAGCATGGAGCAGCTCTGGTGAACTTAACAGAGTCAGATATGAGCACAGCCCTGTGCCTTGCTGTGTGAATGCTTCACTTTCCCCTAAATTAGCAATGTCAGCTGTCCTCATTATTATCTGTATCCAAACTGCTCTTGATCGGTCCCATTGTCGGTCTGACGGGAAATTGCATTATGTGTACCCAGCATGATGTCCTACCTTAATATTATACTGCATTGTGCGTGGCTGAGGGAGACCTTTCAGGAATCCCCCCTTGAAAATCCTGGGTTTGCCCCTGAAATGGAGTACACCAATATACAATTGGTGACAAAATACAGAATCAATACAAAATACAGAATTGGTAATGACCAGGGGTGTTGCTAGGATCCTGAGAGATCCAGGTCACTTTTGGGCACCCCAGCCAAAAATGGGTGTGGTCATGCACCAGAACATGGGTGTGGTCATGGGTGGAGCCAAATTTACATGAACTCAACAGCGGTATAAGTAGGCCTGCCCAGAAAAATGTTGGATGAAGCCCCATCTCCATCATTAAAAAAAAAATGCATGCTGACTGGCTGCTGTGGTGCCATGCTGGGTGCTGTGGTGCCTCCATGGGGCATGCTGTGAGTTGTAGTGACATGCTGGCAGCTGTGGAGCCTCCATAAGGAGCATGCATCGTCATGTGTGTCCTCACTGTACTTTCCTCCGAACCCCCTCCTTCCCAGCAGATTAGCTCAGGAACTACTCATCTCCTCCATCTACTCTCCAAGTCAGTAGAGATCTTCTGTAGATGGCGATTCTCCCCCTAGCATCCGAGAAACAGACGCTAGGAGCTCTAGAATCTGATTAATTCCAGACACTAGAGGGAGAAGCCCAGAAGAGGTGTCTGCAGAATCTGGAGACCAAATGGGTACTGCCACACACTGCCTGACTCTGCCTGAGGAACATCCGTGGCATCCCAGAATAGACCTGGGGCACATGCCACTGATCTTTGGGGCTAGCAACACCCCTGGCAATGATGGTGACAAAAGTAACATGATGAATAAAATGATTTGTGAATACAGAGGTGCCAAAAAGTTTAAAATATATTAAAAACAGTTTAAAATGGGGGTTACTGGTGGACTTACCTCCCATAGATGACACAACAATAATGTATCTTTAAAACTTATTCAACATTTATTTTTTACTCCAATAACATCTGCAACGTGCATCGTGGGTCTGCCGACCGCTTCCTCAGGCAGAGTACAACAAGGAAAAACAAAAAGAAAGAGAAGTAAAAAAGGCGCTACTCTGTCCCCCTATCTCCCCAATTAGTCAGCTGCTTGATTCTCAAGGTGTGGGTATCCCTTTAATCCCCACCAAACATAAAATTGACAAAAAACAGAGAATAGCGCTCGTATCCAAATTTATAATTGATAGTTTATTTATCTATACATAAATATATATATATATATCTAGCCTTTGGAATTAAAACCATATAAGCATAAAGGGTTTCATATGCAAGGTCACTTCAAAAGTACTCCACAATATCCCCTTCTGCATATACTTTCTAAAAAAAAATTTATTTTAATAAGTGGAACAATATAACTTCATTCATGCCATACACACTGTCATGCATACCATGGAGCCACCTGAATCTCTAATAAAAATTCCCCATAAAAAGTTCTCTAATAAAATCCGTATAGATAAGTGTATTGGGTCAATCCTCCTATGTGTTTATAACAGTCCCCTCCGTTATCTCAAAGTGTCTATCCACCTGCCGCAAAAGACGCTTTCAATCACTTGTGCGTCCAGTCACTTACGCGTCCTGCAGCTTTTCTAATTTTCACATGCGGGCTCCGGCCGGTAGCCTCACAAGCAGGACTCCTCTCTCTTTCCGTATCGCTGCTCCCCCGGTATGGCGTCCGTTTGAAAGCTCCTTACAGCTCCATGCGCTCCGGCTGTACAGCTTTCCGGGTGATTGGCCAGTTGGGAGTGACGTCACTTCCCTTTCCGGGCTCCTGCGTTCCAACCAGCGTTCCAATGCGATTTCCTGCTTTCAAAGCTCCCATATGCAACCATGCACCTTATACTGTACGTGCTTTTGTTGCAGAATGTGGAAACACTGCGTGGATGCTCCTAGAGCCCTTCACATCGACATGTTTCGATAGTATACGACTATCTTCATCAGGATGAGGGATTTTTAGAAAGTATATGCAGAAGGGGATATTGTGGAGTACTTTTGAAAGTACAACAAGGAGCAGCTGAATGAGTGTCAGGACGGGTATAGCCCCTCTGTCTCCTTGTTGCATGCAGGGCAGTGCAAATTTACAAGCAGCACAATCAGACACATCACGGGACTGCACTATACCCTGAGACCCGTAAGCCAGGAGAATGCAGTCTAGCCACACCCTGTGCATTGCTGAACTGAACTTCTTGTGTGTCATATCGCTGTAAAGCATGCCTATTGGTCACCCCTAACGGCATCTGCTTGTTGATCACTGAATGGTGATAGTGCTGTTTCCAAAAAGGATCACATGACTGAAATCAAATTTCAATCAATTTACCTTAATTTGAGCTTTATAGGATCAGTTTTATCATGACAATCCTTCTGCCCAGACTCGCCAGGCTTCTCAGTCTGCTTTTGGAAGGAAATCAGCCTCTTGTTACATGATTCTATGCTGCCTTCCTCTCATGCTTCAGTATGTATGACTAAAGTCTGGAGTGGGATCAGGCAGAGAGCCCCTTGAACTAGAGAACTTGCTGGCCCGTGTTTTCACGGACTCTGATCCAGAACAGCTATTGAGATTTGGTGAACCACTGTTGCAGGGGCAGAAGATGAATGCCATGATTAAAATTACACCGTGTGCGTACTGTAATTACTTTCTTTTGAACACAGAGATTGTCGAAGTCCCTTCACGTTGAATGCACCAAGTTAGGAGTGAAATGGCTGCAATGCTTTCCTTTTCTCCTATAATATTCTCCAAGCTTCCAACAGTCTTTTGTACATGTGATTCATATAACTCTGTTATGAGGGTTTTTATTTAATTTTTTGCTGTGAGGTCTGTTTAAAATGATCAGGATAAGTACCAGAGAGGAAATAATGGCCTGCTACACGCATGCGCAGAATTAAATAGCTGTATGATAGCCTTCCCAGCTGTGGCACAACGTCAGATGGCTAGAGACCGTGAGGTAAATCACATGACAGAGGATACCACTCAAAATGGAGGACTACCATGCTCCATCATTAGTACAGTGACAGCTTTATGGTACATTGATTCATTATACGCTGTTAATATTTTAAGCCATGTTCTAACTTAAAGTGAACCTGAGGTGAAAATAAACTAATGGGATAAATAATTGTGTTTACCGGTATTCTTCTACTCCTAAAAATGACCCTTTTTTAGATATCTTATGGTTTTATTTTATGTTTAAACATTTACAAAGTAGATTGAGGGCCTTTCTCCACGAGCAGTTGATAGGCAGTGAAAAAAACTGTCAAACTCTCACAACTGCTGGCTACTTCCATGGTAACTGCTTGCGGCTGCTTGGTAACTGCTCACTGAGCGCACAGTTCACCCATCCATGGAAAAGGGCCCTAAATGTTTTGTTGCATCTGCTCAGTGGCAGCCTAATAAATGCCCCAGAGTTAGAAAAAGTTCAGTAGTTCATGTATTTTATCTCCCTCTGCTCTCAAAAGTTGTATTCTACCAGAGAAACTTTTATGGCTGTGATTAGCTTATCAGTGATGTTTACCATATTCCCAACAAGGTACCATTAAGACAGAAGCTGTCACTTCCATACCTTTAAATTAACTCTTTCAGGCAGCAAACTAAAACAGTCTGGTTATTAGTATGTTTTGCACTGTACATACACATGTTTATCTCATCATGTCACATGACTCCTTGGATATACCATACTTTACTAGGGTGGAGGTGTGGTATGGGCAATGTTATCCTCTGTCTACACAGTATAACCATACCTCACAACTTTTTGAGATGAGAAAGAGGGACACTTAAAGGGACACTGTAGGGGGGTCAGGGGAAAATGAGTTTAAGTTACCCGGGGCTTCTAATGGTCCCCCACAGACATCCTGTGCCCGCGCAGCCACTCCCCAATGCTCCAGCCCCGCCTCTGGTTCACTTCTGGAATTTCAGACTTTAAAGTCTGAAAACCACTGTGCCTGCGTTGCCGTGTCCTCACTCCCGCTGATGGCACCAGGAGTGTACTGCGCAGGCCCAGTATGGTCTGTGCCTGTGCCGTGCGCTCCTGGTGACATCAGGGGAAGCGAGGACACGGCAACGCAGGCGCAGTGGTTTTCAGACTTTAAAGTCTGAAATTCCAGAAGTGAACCGGAGGCGGGGTCGGAGCATCGGTAAGTGGCTGCGCGGGCACAGGACTTCTGTGGGGGACCATTAGAAGCCCCGGGTAACTTCAACTAATTTTCCCCCGACTCCCCTACAGTATCCCTTTAAGCCACACCCCTAATCACACCCCCAACACACCCATAGTCACGCATACCATAAAGATTTCATAAGAAAAATGTTGTTTTATAATTCAAACCACACTGGTCCTTTCTATCCTGGTTCAATTTCCTTCATATTAACATTTTAAAATTAGTAATATATCAATTTAAAGGATGGGAATACAGTTTACAGTCAATCAAGCACATTTTGTAGTGTATATATATATATATATATATATATATATATATATATATATATATATATATTTACATAGCAAGAGGGACAAAGTCCTGAAAGAGGGACAGAATGAGGAGGACAGAGGGACAGGGCTACCAAAGAGGGAATGTCCCTCCAAAAGATGGACAGTTGGGAGCTATGAGTATAACTTTATTAGGTAGGGCTGTGTGCACGGTTCAAATGATGCAACCTGAATTGTAGTCAGCAAAAGTGTAACCCTACTAGATTGTGTTACCTGCTCCTGATAACAATGTCTGTGAGCTCCAGCCCTGTTTAGATACATATGGGCACAAAGGATAAATAGTGCCCAAAATGATCTTTCAGGGCTAGTTCATAGTGCGGCGTTACATTGCAGAATAATTCTGCTTGTCCACTCACTGCCCATACACCTCTATGGGTCTGTTCACAGCACTGCATTGTAACTGATCGTGCTGCATGCAGGCTTTGTGTTCAAGTTTATGTCCAGTCTTCTTCATTGCAGTTCACAATCATTTTAATTAATGTGTGCGTTATGCAACTGAACACTGTGAACCCAGCCTTATGAATGCATCAGGTAACATTTTATTCAAGATCATTGCACAGAGCCAAGCAGACCATTATTTACACGGAGAGAGGAAAGGGAAGGACATGTAGGAGATGTCCTGGAACAACCAAGTAATCTCTATTGATGGATCACTTAAAGTAAACTTTTTCGGTCACTTTTAGCCCCTTGCACACTGCTGGGAGTTTTGGTTCACAATGATCTAGCTGAGTAGTCTGTAACTCTGGGTGTTTCAAGTCCTGCCCCATAGAGCCACATTAATCCATGTCATGCACTGATGAGGATCAATCAATCAATCTGAAACATCTGTATGCATGTTGGATTATTGTGGCTCTGTAATATTAACAAGCTGACACATCAATGCATTCCAGCGGTTCTGGAGCTGTGTTTAGCTTTCAAGGACAACAATGGGTGATTTGCATATTCAGCAGTGGTGCATTGTGGGAGACATCTCAGAACTCACTCCAACCTGAATAATTGTAGATACCTTCTGTTTTAAGAAGGCAAACGTCTGCTTTTCATATTATCTTAGTAAGAGGGCTTTTCAGTCTCTTTTAGACCCTTACACACTCCTGGGAGTTTTGGTTCACCAAGATCTTGCTGGACTATCTTTAACTTAAAGTAAACCTGAGATCGCGAAATCAAAATAGTTTATACTCACCCGGGGGTTCCTCCAGCCCCATGGGCACCGATGCGTCCCTCGCCGTCCTCCCTGCCTACGTTGGACCGCAATCAGCCCCGGTAATCTGACTCAGTCGTGCCAGTCGGCTACTAAAGATAAACGGATGAGATAAAGAATTGTATCTATGGTCCTAATCCTAAGTAGGACTTTCCTGGAATCCCATAGTCTTATTGTTTGTATTTAAAGCGTGAACTGTAGTGAAAATAACAATGAATTACTAAATTGTTAATTTTTTTTATTATATTTGTTTATAAAATTATTTAGTCAATGTTTGCCCATTGTAAAATCTTTCCTCTCCCTGATTTACATTCTGACATTTATCACAGGTGGTGGCATCTTTAGTCCTGTTAGGTGATCTGTGCAAGATGCTTGTTTACTGAGAGTTCTGAAGCTAGTGAAAATAATGCCTGGTCTGTCAAAAGAGTGTAAACATGGGTATCCTGAATAATTTACTATATGTCAGTACAGTGCCTCTTTAAAAGTAGAAGATAAAAATATTGAGGCAGTTTTGAGGCAATGGCAGGTTTTTGATGTTATATAGTTATTCAGTTCTCACGCAGACAAATCTTGAACTATTGTGTTTCTGTCTGCTTCCTGCACCGAGATGTGTTTTTCTAAACAACAGTGGTGTCTTTGATTAGTTGTTGAGAGTTACACTGGAGTCAGAGGACCTGACCGCAGTGGAATGGTCATTTGGAGTCCTGGATACACACTAGATGGTTCTCCTCCTAGGCAGCCGGTTGGGGGCCATGTCTGCTGGGAATCTAGCCTGTGTTTGTGTGTCCCCAATGCGTCACTGAGAGATCCTCTGGCTAACTAATACCAGGGGCCACCTCTGGCTAGCAATATTGGTGGCTACCTAATAATGAGGGGGCACATCTGGCTACCACATCGCAATAGTATGCCCTAGTCTATGGGAGAATGGATGCAATTAATACACCCTATCCCTGGGATGTAATTACGCGATTATTAAATGCGATTACAGCGCAGGAGTTTTGGGCGCAGCCGGCACCACTATAGGCCGTAATAGGAATTACGGCTATAGCGGCGCACAGTGAGTCATTTTGGCGCCATCAGAAGACGGAGCTGAAGTTGCTTCTAAAACACTGTAATTCACCTTCCAGCAATAGCTGGAAGCCGAATTACATCATTCTCCACTATCCACATGGACCTAGAGGGGGAATAGTATTTAACGCCGCCGGGAACTTGTGCAGCAACAGGTTAAGCCCATACCTGCTGTATCCCGGCAGCCAATTCTTATGTAGGGTCTATAAACTGCACTGAGACTGAGTAGTAAAAGACAAGGGTAACGCAACCTAGCTTTAAGTAGGATTCAGACTTTCCATACACGTTTAGCTAATCATGTGACGTAATTTCAGGTTACAGTTGGACAGATTTTTTGCCTGGCAATGGCAGGCGAGACTTGGGTGCCACCAGGACAGGACACACAGGAAGTGTCTCTGCATGGGCACCTTAGTAACAACACAAGAAACCTCACCCCTTCCTCCACCCAAAACTTTAAGGCTGCTTTCACAGTGGGATGTTATAGGCGCACGTTAGAGCAGCCTGTAATGCAGCCCACCGCACAGCAATGAAAAATCAATGGGCTGTTCACAGTGCCCACGTTGCGTTACAGTGTGACGCAGCACGTTTAAAGAAAGTGCTGCATGCTATACGTTATACGCGGCTAAACCATGTTAGACTGTTTGCACATGCGCAGTAATGTTGGAGGAGGAGGTCCCCCCTCCTCCGCGGCCAGCCACATGGCTAATATTCACTGCACTGAGTGACGTGCAGTGTTTACTTCCTGGAGCGGCCGCTCTGTGCGCCGATTGGCTGGCGGGATCACGTGATGCGGATCACGTGGTCTTCGCATCTCACAGCACAAAAAAGGCGCACCAGGAGCTGCATAACGCAGCTCTAGGTAGCATCCGCCTCCAACACCACGTTGCGTTAGGGGCATGTTATGCGACCTATAACGTCCCCTAAAACGCAACGTCTTGGTGGGAAAGAGGCCTAAAGGAAAAAACACAATTAGTTTCGAATGATGTTGAAGTAAAGTTTTCCCTCTTCCTTGCGGCAGAATGGCATCAGCACAGAATAATTACAAGCATTAATTTGGAATCCTGTGAATCTGCACATATGTGATAGCAGGTAGTTATAATGAAAGAGATTCTGCTGATTACTCTCACCTCGGAATTACATCAGTTCATGTTTGCCTCTGTATGCAAATTGTTGTTCTCCGTGGAGCAGCAGCAAAAACATTTGATTTGCTAAGTACTTTTTTTTTTTTTTCCTTCTCTCTCTTTGAAGATCTCACTGATGCAACTAAGCTTCAAAACTGAGCATGGCCTTTCAGTGTCTCTTTAATTATACGCTTCTCTCTATTTTATTTGGCTGTCTGAGCAATTAACCCCTGGTAGTAATGCTCCAGATAGCATGACCAGCGCTGAGCTGCCTGCTTTGACGATATCAATGCCCCCCTTGTTTCTCGGGAGCTTGTAGCAGGGGGGCTTGTGGCACTATCCGTCAACTGATCTGGAAGGCCCTTGCGTGTTAGATGATGATTACAATTGCTTAGAGACATCTCAGACTCTAAACGGTAGATGAAACAGGTATGGGTCACCTGCAAAAATTTCTTTGATGTAATCAGCGTCTGTCAATAGAATGAATTTGCTTTTGTTTCGTAATGAAGGGCACTTGTCTGGTTGTGTCCAATCAGCCCCAGGGTTATCTCGGAATTCTTTGGGTTTTGCCTATTTAAATGGGAGATGGCTTTTGTACATTGTAAGCCGCGTCGCGTTCGCTTCTCATTGATGACAGGGATACGTAAGGAGAGAAACGTTTATCGATTGCTGATCCTCTTGAGATCTTCAGCATTAGAGCCGTTTTGTTGGAGAAATAAAATAGTATTGGGGTCCGATTTGTATATGTCACAGATTCCAGCAGATTTGTGGCAGAGCTTTACCTGTTTCCGATTTACAGTGGACCCGAAGTCTTGCACAGGACAGAAGGAGAACAGAGAGAAATCCACCCTCTATGTATTTAGCCTTTCTAATTCCCCCACATCTGGGACTAATCACCACCGTAATTGGATCTATCAGCAGTGTCAGCTCAGGAAATGCCTCTGCCACAGCAGAGCAGCTAATTTCTAAACACAGGATGATAACCCGTTGTCTGCTTCCATGAAAGCAGGAAGTGGGCACACTGCAGAGTTATTTTAGGATTTGGATCAGCTGTGCTTCCATACAGGGACATTACAGGCGCACCCTTTAGTGCAGCCTGTAACGCTCCCCCAACGCACAGCAATGTAACACAAGTAGGCTGTTCACACTGCCCACGTTGCGTTACATGTAACGCTGCACGTTGTAGTGAAAGTGCAGCATGCTGTGCGTTCTAGCGGCTTTAGCCACGTTAGACTGTTTGCACATGCTCAGTGGGGGGCGGAGAGGAAGCGGAGAGATGCCGCTACAGTAGCCGCGCACATGACTACTTAATATGCACTGCACTGGCAGCCGCTGATTGGCCGGTGGGACCACGTGATGCGGAGTGTCTCGCTCTGCATCACGTGGTCCCGCTGGCCAATCAGCGCCACTCTGGGAGACCTTATACGGATAGAGCCGCCTAACGCGTCTCACTCTACCGTCCTCTCCCGCACCACCATGCGTTGCGTTAGGGGCACCTTATGCGGCTATAACGTTCCCTAAAATGCAACGTCTTGGTGTGTAAGTAGCCTTAAGGTTATTATGCTGTTGCATATCTTTTAGAGCAGAGAGGAAGTTTTGACTTCAGGTCCACTTTAAAAGTAAACTTTCCGGATGAGTGTGTAACCAGACCAGGTCATAAGACGACGTAGTTGTGTTATGTAATTTCATGTTCTTTGGTTGTTGCAGCACTGTTCGCCACTTTTTAATTTAAAATCAATAAAAATATTCTTTAAAAAAAACTTCTGACTTTTGTTTTGTAATGTGTGTGGAGAATATCAGCTGATAAAAAAAGCAGTAGACAGTGGAGCCTACCTGGGCTGTCATTTCCCCATGAAAACTACCCAGACCTCTGGTTAGTAGCCAGGACTGTATAAGGTGATCTGAGGCCACAGGCAAGCTATCAGCTTTGGCATCCCCATGTGCATTCTGACCTTTTAGGAAAGATGAGGTGAAAGCAAGGGGCTCAGAGGTTATAGCAGGGGGGCCTGGACTCACACAAGGCTCTAAGCACCTTCCCTTCAGCCTTGAGGATGGTCTAGCATTGGTTAGCTAAAACAACTTTCAACTAACATAATCAAGCCCTGACATTGGAGTTATGGTTAGAATCAGGATTATTGTTAAGCACTGGTATGAAACTTAGATGCAGGACAGGAAACATACTGTAGGTAAGGTGCCTTTTTTGATGCAAGCTAGTTAGCTTGTTTTGGGGGTGTTGGAGGAGAACTGAATGCTCAAATGAAACAACCATCAAACCTGATTAGGGACACTATATTTATCCTGGGTAGGCACTCCCTTCGCCCTTGCAAAGGCCTCAGTTGTTAGTTGCATGTTGTCGCACAATGCTGGAAACATTCCTTTGAGATTCTGTAATGGACACCTGAACTGAGAGGGAGGTGGAAGCTGCCATATTACCCTTTTAAACAATACCAGTTGCCTGGCTGTCCTTCTGATCCTCTGCCTCTAATACTTTTACCTGTAGACCCTGAAACAAGTATGGAGATCAGATGTTTCTGGTTGAAGTCTGACGTCATCTAGTCGGACATCAGTTTCCAGCTGCATGGCTTATTTCAGGTGTGTGATCTAGACCAGGGCTTTTCAACCTGTGGTACGCGTACCACCAGTGGTACTTTGCTGTTGGCAAGGTGGTACACACCAGGTTTGTCTGCCATTTATCATCCCATCTTGCCTCCACAAAGTTCAGCTCCCCTCGTTCACTCCCCGCTGTGCTGCCCTGCGGCATACTTCAGACCTCAGATCAGTGGTGAAGAGACAGCCAGGCAATCGGTGCACAGTGACAGTGGGGTTACTGCTGATCTGAGGTCTGAACTATTCTGCAGGGCAGCACAGCGAGGACCTCGGGGGCTAAAGAGGGTTCCACCTTCCTCCACAGTAGAGGGAATCCAGCAAAAGGACGTCCCAAAGATCTCCTTGTCAGCATACCCGCATACGCCGTAGCAGCTCTCCGCTTGATTTTGGTGGAAACAGCTGAGCCTGATCGGGTCCGCTCTACTGCGCAGGCCCACGGGTGGTACTTCTACATTTTCAGGTGATAAAAGTGGTACAATTAGTGAAAAGATTGAAAAGGCCTTATCTAGACTACTGCAGCCAAAGAGATCAGAAGGACTGACAGGCAACTGTCAGGGCTGGTGCACACCAGAGCGGTTCATGAGCATTTTAAAAAATGCTAGAGGTTTAAATACCGCTTGGGTAATGTATTTCAATGGGCTGGTGCACACCAGAGCAGTTAATTTTTTCCACAAACGCAAACTCGGGGCCTGCAGCAATTTTAAGATTTCTGAGGCGTTTCTGCCTCAATGGTAAAGTATAGGAAAGTGGAAAACCGCTCTCAAAAACACTGGATCAGAGCGGTTTTCCAGGCGTTTTTGTTACAGTACAGCGTTACTGTAACAATATATGAAATCTGCTACACAAAAACGCTCCAAAAAATGCTAGGCATGTTTAGAAAATCTCTCTAACATGCCTAGAATCGCTCTGAAAATCTGCTTCAAAAACCTCCAGCATTTTGCGGATTTGCTAGAGGTTTTTGGTTTGCACTGGCCCTTATAGTGTAAAAGGAAAAAGATATGGCAGCCTTCATATGCCTCTTACTTCAGATGTCCTTTAATTGCCTATTCCTGCCAAATATTTTTTTCCACTACCACAATAGGACTGTTTATAAAAGGCAGGCTGAATTCATTGATAGGTCTCTGATGGTGTCATTAGCATGAACCAATGTTAGTTTAGCAGAAATTGAGATGAATAAGGTCATGTTTTTACAGTTTTCAGCTGTCCAGCTTTGGAGTTCTTGTGCCCACTGCAGCCTCAGCTTTTTGTTCTTGGCTGATTGGAGTGGAACCCAACATGACTCAAAATGTTGAACTGTATGAAATGTTTTTCTTTTTAATAACAATTGTAAAGACTGGTTGTCTGAGTTACTGTAGCCTACCTGTCAGCGGAATCCAGTCTGGCCATTCTCTTCTGGACTCTCTCATCAACAGACAGCCTCATGGAGGATTTTTGTTGTTGTTTGCACTATCCTTAGTAAACTGCAGATTTAGTTGTGCATGACGAACAGTTACAGAAATACTCAAACCAGGTGGTACTGTTGATTTTGGCATGGCAAACATCGCTAAGCTCTCATTTACATTATGATCGTTGTTGCCAGTTATGATGCACCACATATAGTGTACAATGAATATGTTAACACGACAGTGTAAGTCCATAAATTTTCATATTACCGTACGCAGTACCGTGTGCGTTCCTGTGCGCTGCAATGTATCTTGACTGGAAACGGCTTGTCATGTGATGCATGCGATTTCCAATTAAGTTCAAATATGTTGAGGCCGCTGACGTTCACATTATAACGCACTGCGACGTGCGTCGGGAACGCATTCATGAATATGCATCGTGTATGGAAAGAGTTTTATAGTTGTCATTTCTTATCAGTGAGGGTCACACTGTAGTCTGGCCCAATCCTGACTCAGACAGGAACTGCGACTTACATACCTGATTAACTCTTTCAGACAGGGAAAGAAAAAAAAGGAACACAGCATAGTTATTTGTGTGCTTGGCACTGTACATAAACATGTCTATCTCATTATGTCACATGTCACCTCGGGTATCCTTTAAGCAAAGTTTCAGGTGTGCTCAATGAATGCTTATGAAAAGCTATACATTCTCTTTTACTTAAAGTGGATCCGAGATAAACTTTTCCTCATTGCATAATTGTGTTCCTTACATATAGTTTATAGGGCATTCCTCAAGCCAAATACTTTTTTTGTTTTGTTTTAATACTCTAAGGGCCTGTTCAGACTATATGCGTTCCTAGCCGTTTTCAGGGAACATGTCCGGGTACCAAAAACGCATAGAAACGGCTCCTAATGCTTTTGAATGGGCTAGTTCACATGTATGCGTATGAGACGCATACGTTTCTCATCCGCATTGCTGCACGCAGTTCTGTGCAATACGCATAGAAACGGACGCAATGAAAGTCTATGGACGCGTATCAAAAACGCGTACTATTGCGTTTTTAGCGTCCGTTTTCCTCTGCGGTTCCCATAATTCTTTTTTTCCCCTGGGTCACGTGTTTGTGCAAAACGCAATAGAAAACGCATTCAAACGCAAGAAAAACGCATGCGTTTTTCAACTTGCGTTTCTTTGAATTTATACGCGTTCTACAAACGCAGCAAGTATGAACAGGCCCTAATTCCCTATAAAATAAACAAGCCTCGCCCACAGCTTTTTCAGAGTGCCTTGGCACTGTAGCAAGGGCTTATGGGAGCTCAGTCTGGGCAGGAGGATGAGGAGGTTACTAGCCAGAGATTTCAGAGGCAGAGGGGAGGAGGAGAGGGGACTGAATTTGTCACAGGCTGAGGGCTGGAGATGCTATCAGCTTGCCTGTGTGTAATGTAACTAACAGAACATTGCTGCCCTCATTGTATCACAGGAATAAATAATCATAAACTGTTGAAGCTGTTTGCAGCTAGATTTGCTGTGTAAACTATCTTAACTTTAGATAAGATATATATAGACAAGTTACTTGTTATAGTTAGTTTTTCAACTTGCATCCGCTTTAAAGGAGCCATGTGTCATCCACTGTACAAAACTACAGATGGATTTGTTTCTGAGCAGAAGACATCACAGTGCTGTAAACAGGCACATAGAAAGTAATATAAAAGTTCTGCCGGCTGCTAGTGTACATCGTAATCTGCTAATTACGATTATGTGAAATTTAGCGTACATTTTTGCAATTACGAACGGACGTTATTATGATTTGGACATTAAATTGATTTTGTGTAATCCATTCGTATTTTCATGTCATTTTTGCGTAATTTTGTGCCAACTTTAGCTGTTACTAGCAAAACCCGCATACATATATAATAACCAAATAATGACCAAAACATTTCAAAAAGACTAGTTTTTGAGAAAATCATTTTAAAAATGCAAAGGAAAAATGTTTTTTAAACCATTTTTTGTTAGCATTTTTAAAATTGAGTTTCTCAAACACTAGAAAAACTTTTTGAACAATTCTTTTCTAACATACATAGCAATTTTGGTGATGATAGCCTGTATGGGGCTTTGCTTTTAACCGCTAAAGTCAGCACAAAATTTCGAAACTACGATCCCGGATTACTTTTACATACAATATGAATTACGCATCACAGGTTGTTGCGGCCACAGTACACATGTTAGATTCTCAACCGAGGCAGCCACCACTGATTGCCTCTGCCGAAAACTATCATAGGTGTAAAAGCCAATCACACATCTGAAACAAGCATGTAGCCAGACTTCAGCCTTCAGCCAGAATCCAGTCAGACTTCAGTCAGAAAATCTGATCTGCATGCTTGCTCAGGGTATATGGCTAAGGCTACATACACACTTCAGATAAAAGTTTTTGGAAAAGGCAAGATCACAGACCAATTTTACCCCATTCCATGTAGTATGAGAGCCATACTCTACACAGTCTATTCTATGGAGCTGAACTCCTCATCAGATAAAAATCTTTCAAGATGCTGCACACAAAGATGCTGCACACATTCAAAAGATCAGTATCTGCAAAATATCTGTTCCTGCAAAATATCTGTTCCTGCAAAATATCCATTCCTGCAAATTGCATTCATAGGGCTTGATTCACAAAGCGGTGCTAACTGTTAGCACGCCTGTGAAAACCCCCTTAGCACGTCTAAACGAGCTTTTCGCGCCCAAAAACTTTATGCACGTAAAACCTTACGCGCACACTGCGCAGGGCGCTCCGCGCGAAGTGGCCATTAAAGCCTATGGGACTTAGCGCGCGCATGGAACTTTGCGCGCTATCTGATTGAGAAATCCGGTGCTAACCTACTTAGCACCCTGGTTAGCACGTCTAAAGACTTTAGACGTGCTAAGTAGGCTAGCACCGCTTTGTGAATCAAGCCCATAGTCTATGATATCTGCAGATCCTCATACACACCGTGTTTAACAGACATTCATCTGCATATCTGACAATCATCTGCAGATCTGAAGATCCATCCTGGTGGATGTGATTTGCAGATGAAGGTCTGTTAAACAAGGTGTGTATGAGATCTGCAAATATCATAGACTATGAATGCATTTTGCAGGAACTGATCTTATGCAGATACTGATCTTTTGAATGTGTACAGCATCTTTGTGTGCAGCATCTTGAAAGAGGTTTATCTGATGAGGAGTTCAGCTCCATAGAATAGACTGTGTAGAGTATTGCTCTCATATTACATGGAATGGGGTAAAATTGGTCTGTGATCTTGCCTTTTCCAAAGACTTTTATCTCAAGTGTGTATGTAGCATAAGAGTATTAGAAACAGCAAATCAGCAGGACAGCCAGGCCAATCTGCATTGTTTAAAAGTAAAATAAATGTCAGCCTCCATATCCTTCATAGTGAATCTGAAGTGTCAAATAAAATAATAAACAGATACTTACTAAGGAGCGGGAAGGCTCTGGGTCCTAATGGGCCTTCCTCCCGGTGTCCTTGGTCTCCTGCAGTCTTCTCCATTTGTATCTCCTGCAGGGGAAGACTTCGGCAATCTTTGGAAGCACTCGGACTTCCAACTACTGGCGGCTCTGTACTGCACATGTACAAGTGCGCGAGAGAGGGCGCTCACGTGTGTGCAGTATGGAGCGGCCTGTCTTCAGGAGCCCGAGTGCTCCCAAAGGCTGCCAAAGTCTCCCCAAAGCGGAAGAGAGCAGCCACGGCCCTTCTGGTTATGGACTGCTAATGGGGGAGCCTGCGGGGGAAGGTGGACACCAGGAGGAGAAAGGGAAGCCTCTATAGGACCCAGAGTCTTCCCTCTCCTTCGGTAAGTACCGGTATGTGTTTTTTATTTTATTTTACACTTCAGACTCTCTTTAAGTCATGGAATCCACAGTGAATAATGAAATCACTGTTAGATGTGAAGTGGACCAAGTCATACAAGCACCACAGAGATGGTAAGATACAACTTCTCCTTTAAAAAAAAAAAAAAAAAGGTCAATTGATATTTGAAAGTCCCTCATCACAGAGCATACATAATGTACAATAGGTTAGAACATAGGACAAACCTTCCTTTTCATCATTTGTTTGTGGCTTAGAGAGGTCACTTAGCATCATAGCTATATGGGAAATGTACAGGAGATCACTGGCTCTCATTACAGCCATACACATGTTGGTGTGTTCCCTGTTACCGCTTTAGTAAATAGAAAAGCTAATTATACATTCTGAGATGATCCTTATCTAGAAAGTAGAGTCTGAGAAGAGCTGGCCTAGAAGAGAGCTTCAAAGAGCCGGGAGAAGATGAAGGGATGTCTGAGAGCTCATGAGCCTGACAGTCATGTACATAAAATACATTATATTGACAGTGGCAATGCTCAGCATGAAGACGGGGCTTGTGTGTGATGTCACGGAAACCTCTCCCTACAAGAATGGGCTTATTCATAGCATTTCCATGTCTGTAATATCTACAACACTAACAGATTGTGTACTAACACGACTCAATTTCTACTGCTGAGCCATTCGGGGTTGATTTACTAAAGTTGGAGAACATAAGTGATCCAGCAAAACTAGACTGGATGGTTTAAGGCGTGTCTGTTGTCAGATGGTAAAAGTCTTCAACACTTGCCTGGGTTGTATTGGGATATTCAGTGTGCATTGCTGAAAGGTTAGTGGCTGGATAGTGCAATGCTTAAGGGCTCTGCCTCTGACACAGGAGACCTGGGTTTGAATCTTGGCTCTTCCTGTTCAGTAAGCCAGGACCTATTTAGTAGGAGACCTTGGGTAAGACTCCCTAATACTGCTACTGCCTATAGGGTGCATCCTAGTGACTGCAGCTCTGGCACTTTGAGTCCACCAGGAGAAAAGCGCCATATAAATGTTCTGTCTTGTCTAAACCCCACTTCCACACTTTAAAATAAAAATGAATCCCTTCAACACATCCCTATCCCCCTAACTAACATAACAGAGCAGCATCCAATCCCGAAACATTCTACCTATTAAACACCACCATCCAGGTAGACATCCATGATCCTCAGGGCTAAACTGGCTTCAGACAGTCTCTTCCATAACACACCTGCTTCCACAACCTCCCATGCCTTATCTCAGCAACACAGAAATGGCAAGTAACTGAGTACATATGTTCAGTGCATGTAATTTGGGCACACACAGAAGCTGAAAGACAGATCTCCTTGCGCCCGGTTATTTTAGGGAATATAACAAACATAGTGGCTGTATAGTGTACTGGTTAAGTGCTCTGCCTCTGACAGAGGAGACCAGAGTTTGAATCTCGTCTCTTCCTGTTCCGTAAGCCAGCAGCTATTCAGTAAGAAGACCTTGGGCAAGACTCCATTGCTACTGCCTACTGAGCACGCCCAAGAGGCTGCAGCTCTGGCACTTTGAGTTTGCCAGGACAAAAGCTCAATATAAATGTTATTTGTCTTATCTTGTCATGTCTTGTCTTATTCTTCTGATTCTGATTACCTATTTTTTCCTTCGGCCATATAATGGGCTTGATTCACAAAAGCGTGATAACTCCATTATCACGCCTAAAAACTCAGTTATCACGCCTAAAAGCTTTGCACGTGCAAACTAGGGTGCTAAGTAGTTTTCACCCTAGTTTGCATGTGAAAACTAGAGTGCAAACTACTTAGCACCCTAGTTTGCACGTGCAAAGCTATTAGGCGGGATAACTCAGTTATCACCCTTTTGTGAAACAAGCCCAATTTGTGGTGTGGCTATTGGCGGCACCTGAATCACTGTGATTTTATCGTAATTCTTGCTGCATTGCTATAGCTGGGGGTCGTTGATCTTCAGCGAGCTGCCAGACCTGAACGGGAAAAGACTGGAGATACGGTGAGGGACCCAAATTACTTCTAGGGGCTGGAAGAAGCCCTGGGTGAGTAAAACAGTGGTCACCTCGTGTGTCCTTTAAAGAGAATCTGTACTGTCCGATTTATACAATAAAAAACATACCAATCGAGTCACTGTGATCTCCTAGATCCTTCTTTGGTCTGAGTGCAGTCTGTTGCCCATAGACATTGCCTGATGAGTGCTAATGACTAAATAGAGTGGACCTGTGTGTAATCTAATGTCAGTACAAATACAGCTGCTCTCTGGCGGCCTCAGAGGTTGTCTAAGAGAATATTGGGAGCAACAACACAATGAAGTCCAAAGAACACACCAGACAGGCCAGGGATAAAGTTATTGAGAAATTTAAAGCAGGCTTAGGCTACAAAAAGATTTCCAAAGCTTTGAACATCCCACGGAGCACTGTTCAAGAGATCATTCAGAAATGGAAGCAGTATGGCACAACTGTAAACCTATCAAGACAAGGCCGTCCACCTAAACTCAAAGGCCGAACAAGGAGAGCATTGATCAGAAAAGCAGTCAAGAGGCCCATGGTGAGTCTGGACGAGCTGCAGAGATCTACAGCTCAGGTGGGGGAATCTGTCCATAGGACAACTATTAGTCGTGCACTGCACAAAGTTGGCCTTTATGGAAGAGTGGCAAGAAGAAAGCCATTGTTAACAGAAAAGCATAAGAAGTCCCGTTTGCAGTTTTCCACAAGCCATGTGGGGGACACAGCAAACGTGTGGAAGACGACGCTCTGGTCAGATGAGACCAAAATGGAACTTTTTGGCCAAAATGCAAAACGCTATGTGTGGAGGAAAACTAACACTACACTTCACTCTGAACACACCGTCCCCACTGTCAAATATGGTGGTGGCAGCATCATGCTATGGGGGTGCTTCTCTTCAGCAGGGACAGGGAAGCTGGTCAGAGTTGATAGGAAGATGGATGCAGGGCAATCTTGAAAGAAAACCTCTTGGAGTCTGCAAAAGACTTGAGACTGGGGTGGAGGTTCACCTTCTAGCAGGACAACGACCCTAAACATAAAGTCAGGGCAACAATGGCATGGTTTAAAACAAAGCATATTCCAGATCTAAATCCAATTGAGAATCTGTGGCAAGATCTGAAAACTGGTGTTCACAAACGCTGTCCATCTAATCTGACTGAGCTGGAGCTGTTTTGCAAAGAAGAATGGGCAAGGATTTCAGTCTCTAGATGTGCAAAGCTGGTAGAGACATACCCTAAAAGACTGGGAGCTGTAATTGCAGCAAAAGGTGGTTCTATAAAGTATTGACTCAGGGGTCTGAATAATTATGCACACCCCACTTTGGAGTTATTTATTTCTTAAAAATGTATGGAATCCTGTATGATTTTCATTCCACTTCTCTCATGTACACCAATTTGTATTGGTCTTTCATGTGAAATTCCAATAAAATTGATTCATGTTTGTGGCAGTAATGTGACAAAATGTGGAAAACTTCAAGGGGGCCTAATACTTTTGCAAGCTACTGTATATTACAGAGACAGTGCAACTAGAAAAGGCTGCAGTAATCCAGACCACATTAGAACAGGTATAGGAACTTATAGAATAGAAGAAATAAGGGTGAACATTTTGTTAGTCTCTTTAATATTGCGCTCTATGGTGGCATCCAGATCTGGCGCAGCAGCGAGCGGGCACGAAATGACCTCGCACATCTCTCCATGTAGTTAAAGCGGATCCGAGATGAAAAACTAACTATAACAAGTAACTTGTCTACAGTATATATATCTTATCTAAAGTTTAGATAGTTTACACAGCAAATATGGCTGCAAACAGCTTTAATAGAAAAATATTATTTCTTCCTGTTATACAATGACAGCAGCCATGTTGTTTGTAAACATTACACAGAGGCAGGCTTATCTGTATCTTGATCACTAAGCCTCCTCCCTCCTCCCCTCTGCCTCTGAAATCAATGGCTAGTAACTCCTCCTTCTCCTCCTGTCCAGACTGAGCTCCCATGAGCCCTTGCTACTGCCAAGGCTCTCTGAAAACCTGTGGGCGTGGTTTATTTGGTTTATAGGGAATTAGAGTATTAAAACAAAAACAAAAAAATATTTGGCTTGAGGAATGCCCTATAAACAATAGGAAAGAAACACAATTATGCAATGTGTAAAAGTTCACCTCGGATCCACTTTAATAACTACTATGAGGAGCACTGAAAGATGGGCATTAGAGGTGCACAGCACGGGGGGATTGTGTGTGTGGACCACAATGTGGGCCCAGGGCACTTCAGGCAACCTCAGGTAGGCTCGCTGTTTCATCAAATATATGTCCAGTCCTTTACATGAACACTGTGCAGGATGTACCACTGATTTACTTGTTAAGAGATATGCCATCCCACTAGCCTGTAATTACATATGCCATATGATTACATTAACCTGTTTAACTGGGTGGTCCTCGATGTGGTGCGTTGGCGAGACACCTCCTCACCACAAAATTTGGGGTTGAATATCCAGCCATATTATATATCAACTGTAACGGATAATTGCTTACACGGTTATGTGTATCCACATACTTCAGATAAGTGTATGAGGTTGCGTTTTCATTCTCATTTTGTAGGTCTAAGATCTGTCCATTTTTAAACATTTGAATGAATAAATACGAAGTTTTAACGTTGTAAGTTAATCTCTGTAAATTATTTGCCTAACGGAAAGTTCCACTTTTTCCAAACTACCAAATAGCTACAGGCCACAAAATTCTAGCCTAGCAGAGAAACGCTTCTAAGTGCAGGGATCAGATGGAAAAGGTAAATATTGTAGCTCAAGATGAGAAATTAGAGTACTTGAAGTATAAAAGACAGAGCCTGTCATGTCCTAACGATGCGCATGCGGGGCTTAGCAGCCGCAGCGCAATGGTTGGCTGCTTAGCAGGGGACGGGCCGCAGCAATACAGGTGGAGGTTTCCAAAGGGCTTAGGAAGACTTCAGAAAAATGGCTGAGACTGCGTTCCCGAGGAGGAGGGGGCGGAGTGTCACCTGAGTCCCAATTCCATCGGATGAGGAAGGAAGTATTTAACTCTAAGACGACCCCCCCCCCCCCCCCCCCCGCATCATTAAGACAGAGCCTGGTATGATAGGCTAGGCTCTGTCTTTCTATCTTTCTAGACTGTAAGACTCCAGGAAAGGCAATGTATTTGATTGCTATGGAGGAAGGGGAGTGCCAGTGAAGTGGGTGGGGTGAAGAGGGGAACAATGCCTTCTGCCTGAGCTTGGCTGAGTTGATCCACCAGCTGGATCTCTTGCCAATAGAATATGGAGACGATTGGAGCCTGCTGTACACATATTATATTTTCAGCAGTGGCGGCCTGGACAGCTTGCTTTGGCAGAAAACTAGCGTATCGACAAGGCTTTATTTAAAGAGTGCTTTCCATGAGAAAATGTATGCGTTTCACATGTAGTCTGTCAGTTCCCTCACTGTCTCTTTGGTGTCACCCCCCCCCCCCTCATTTTGTGCCGCTGTCAGTAAAATTTGACACTCAGCGTAGTCGCAAACTGCTGTGCAAGCCTTGTGCGTCCTCAATCACACTCTCATGGCCAGGAGCATTCTGCGCCTGGGCAGTTACAAGCCTTACCTTTACATGCCGGTTATGGTAACGCGATAAAGGAGGCGTGTGGACTGGATCAGCGCATGCGTATTATCCCTTGGGATTACGAACTTTAATTTGGCTGCTGCAGTTCATTGGTTTGGACTGGGAGGACGCTGAGGGGAGCGGACAGACTACAGGGGGCTGGAAAAAGCCCCAGGGAACTAAAAATCCTATGTTTCCTCTCGTCTCAGCTTTAATTTAAGAGTATATATACAATTGTTTAACTCATCAGTTTAGTTTCAGATCAGGTTTGCTTGAGGCCCCTTTTACACTTGCATTGAAAACTTGTGTTACATTACCCTGTTTTACCGCAGGATAAAGCAATGGTGCCTAGCACACTTACGGCATTGCCTGTGCCGGAAGTGGCCGATCTGCGGCAAAGTCAACAGCATGTTACCGTCAGAGTAATGTAAGTCAATGGGTGACACAACTATTTTAAAAAAATGTTGGCAACCGCGGAGTGATGGGAATACGATGGGGAAATCAGGGAATCTCCGTGACTTACTTCCTGTCCAGCAGGAAGTGCATCACTGGGTGAGGGTGGAGTTGTGCTATGTATATGACCCTGTCGGTGATCTCTGGTGTAGGGTCATATGATTGACATTTGCTACGATGGGGCGGGGCATTGCACCGCAAACGCACAGGCCAGGTGTAAAACCAGCCTCAAACATAATTGTTATTTAAACAGGAATCAAAAGCTCCAAACATCCAGGTCAAGACAAAATTCAAGCTGATCACTATTTACAGCAATGAATGTTATTCCATCTTTTCTGCTGCAGTTACGCGAATCATAATTGGTTGCCGTGGGCTACTGCACTTAGCACTTTAGTTTATGTACTCCTTACAATGAACAGGACCATTTCCACATCCTTTGTCCTGTTCAACAGCAAACTTTCCGCTGACCTTGTTTTCATGTGCAGGATTTGCCCTGCCAGATCCCGGGCATAATGGGTCTATCATCTGCTAGGGTGATTTTCTTTGGTTGGTGCCAATAAATACATTTTCGCTTGGAGAATAAATGCAAGCCTTACTCCTCGAGGCCTGAAATGCGTGTTTGTGCACATAATACACAGCGAGATTTTTCAAGAACACTTCAACCTTATGAAAAGATTACCATAATGCTACCTGCTAAGGTTTATCTGCATGACTTTTTTTTTTGTAATCTTAAGTGCTAGGCGCATAGACTGAAACTGCCAGATACACACGTAATGGTGCCACCTCAGCCCAAGTTTCCTCATAAAAATGACACATAGCGGTACATATGTACTTGTTTTCTGCGGTGGTGAATGACTGTATTTGTTCAGAGTCTTAAAGGTACATACAGTATGCGTCGCCTGTCGGGAACAAGCTAGATCCTGAGGGTGACACTGCGGGGTTCCAATGCTGCAATAACCAAATGGCATGTTCTGTGGCGGTGATGAAGATAGGATGGACGACAGCAGCAGGAATGACCGAGCGGCCCCTGTCAGGAGGGGAACAATGGGCTCAGCCACCAATTGTCACTTATACTGGATCATTCAAGGTGACCATACATCAGGCGACTTGGCAGCCAATCGACCATCCAATTCTATTACTATGAGTAAAAGAGCATGCCTGATCGAAAATGCGACCAATTTCGGGCCAATATTGATTGGACATTCTGCAAGATGTAGGGTTTACATGCTCGGTCAGGTGTGTGGCGATAATGGCAGGCGATATCAGGACAAGCAATGGAACCCTCAGCGCTGTCCCCCTGATGCCCCCCCAATGTAAAATGTGCCCCGTATGTGAATACTTTACCCATCGGTGTCTGCCGCTGGCTCCATCTCCGCTCTCTTCCCCCCCATACATGCGTGCCACAGGGTTTCCAATGTGACGTGGGTGTGTGCGTGACATCACACGTTACAGCGGCAACCATATGGGGCTCGTGTGTGGGAGGAATAGTGCGGAGACGGAGCAAGCGTCAGACTCCGACAGGTAAAGTATACAGCTTAGAACTGGGCCAAGCAAATAGACACACTGAATATTTTGATTAGGCCAGTTACAAGCTGCTTACAATTAGCATTACATTTGTACGCAAGGTGTAATTGTTGGCATCTCAATGGCCTTCTCTGCAATGGTTCTGAGAATGAACGGGTGAAGCAGATAATCTTCATTTTTTATTTTGGAAAAAAAAGTATTTACAAAACTTTTTAGCCATAATTTAATATATACAGTATTCTGTAAAATACACAAATGAAAACTGTGCCTCAGACCACTTTCACAGTGGTGCGGTGTAATGGTTGCTTTGTAACACAGCTTACCACACTGCAATGCACCACCTATGGGACATGCACAGTGTAGAGGGTGCGTTGCAATATGACAAGTATAAACGCATGTGTTAACAGTAGAAGTGAAGCATACTTTTTATATGTATGCTTCACTGTGCACGACACAACGCGGGCATAACGGGCATCGCCGCTTTCACGATCTGTGCATTCCTGCTGTAGCGGGAACCGCAATGATCACTGTAAACATGGCCAGAAACTTGAAGGGACTCTTAACTGTAAAAAAAAATGAGTTTTACTTACCTGGGGCATCTACCAGCCCCCTGCAGCCATCCTGTGCCCTCGCAGTCACTCATGGCTCCTTTGGTCCCCCGCTGCCAGCTAGTTTCGTTTTTGCCGACTGGGAGTCGGCCCGCCGCCACGCGTACGTTTTTACGCATCCCTGCTGTTGCAGGAAGCTATTGCAGACATCAACAAGTAAATATTTAAAATTTTACGCATTACACCCGTAACGCGTAAAAATGTACTTGTTGATGTCTACAATAGCTTCCTGCACCAGCAGGGATGCATAAAAACGTACGCATGGTGGCCGGCCGACTCTCAGTCGGCAAAAACGAAACTAGCTGGCAGCGGGAGACCAGAGGGAGCCATGAGTGACTGCGAGGGCACAGGATGGCTGTTGGGGGATGGTAGATGCCCCAGGTAAGTAAAACTCATTTTTTTTTTCTACAGTTAAAGTTCCCTTTAAAGAGAAACCGTGACCAAGAATTGAACTTCATCCCAATCAGTAGCTGATACCCCCTTTTACATGAGAAATCTATTCTTTTTCACAAACGGATCATCAGGGGGCTCTGTATGGCTGATATTGTGGTGAAACCCCTCCCACAGGAAACTGGGAGGACCATGGTCCTGGCAGTTTCCTGTCTGTGAACCTCATTGCATTGTGGGAAAAAGCGGTTTTCAACTGCCAAAAAAGCAAGCAGCAGCTACTTTCAGTGACATCACTTGCCAGCAGTAAAAATGTCACCATGTGATAAATATCAGAATGTAAATCAGGGAGAGGAAAGCTTTTACAATGGGCAAACACTGACTAAATCATTTATACATAATTATTTTCAAAATGAAGCACTTTTTTATTACATTATTTACATTGGACAGACTGATAGTGTACAGTGACAGCAAAACAAACATCAGTGTAAAAATATCATTGGGGTTTCACACGACAGAATTCATGTGGGAATTACGTGTTTGCAAATTCGCGTTCGGCGCACATACAATGCAAGTCAGTGTATGCAGTGTTGTGCAAATTGCATGCACTGTGGTAAGAATTTTAGGATCCTAATTTGCTGCAGGAAGAATGGCCTACATGTATGCTTTTTAACACAAAACACACGCAAATCGCTTCCAATTGTGCCAGAATTCTGTCTGGAAATCACAGTACAAAATGCTGAGCGATTGTGATTTGCAAACGCAAGTGGGCGCCCCCAGCCTTAGTGTAAATGTTGAAAAAAAAAACATTGGCTACAAATGAATTATTTTGAGGACTCATAATAAGGGGATGTGGTTTAGTATTTTGTGGTTTCTCCATTGTGTCTTTGGATAATGAAGAGCAGGAGGCTAGGAGTTAATGTAGATGAGTCAGGCACGCATCCGTTCCTGTCTTCCCATAGCCGATATTATTATTTTTTTTTGAAGAACAGAAAAGTTTGTGTTTTCACTTCTCCTCTAAAACTTCTCCTAATGACACTCGCGGTTCCGATAGCTTAACTTGATGATGCCTGAGAAATGAAAGGATATATTAACTGATATTTTTCTTTTCACGTCTCTCCTTGCAGGTTATGTGACTGGCTGTCAAAGAGTTTTCTCTGCACCAATCAATCATATCTACTTACACAGGCAGTTGAGCATTCAACAAAGGAGATGTTTCTTTTTGCGGAGACAAAGAAGCACTGCTTATAGCATAGTTTGGCCAGGTACAGTTTCCCCGGCTCATCCAGTTCCCGAGGTAACTGTAATTTCTATTATCTCATTCTTCTCTCCGTCAATATAAAGGTTGACTGCACTACTGATCAAGTACATTCATCCGCTGACAGCCAGGGGGCCGCAATCCCAGTCTGGGATTTAAATCTGAACAACAGAGCTGCATGTTCTCCTCTCCCAGCCAGACAGCGCTATGAAGAATAGGTAATCAGCGCATAGGTGCGTTCGGCCTCCGAATAGATAGTTACAGGCAATCTCTCCAATGAGGCTGACAGCAGCGGGTGGGCATCAACGCCAAGGAAGTGTCTGGCCAACTTGTAAAATGCACCATAATGTCCGTAAATGATTTAAGTAAATAAGATGTTTTTATGGTCGATATCCAACCCCGCACCTTCGTCATTAGACAGACTGTTGTGAATCTGATGAGTCCACATTGAGGTTGACGCGGTTACCTTTGAAGAAAAACATAAGCTGCAGTAATAAGGTTTTTTTTTTACCTGTCTTTTCCTTCTATATTTTCTCTATGTAACCATTACTATCTTCCCTGACTGGAAAAACACCCTGCTTGTGATAATCATACATGTGGCATTATATACCGCTGGCAGCAGGCTATACAATTCACCGGCCGTAGCAGCGAGGGCCCAGCAGTACCCCAATCTCACAAAGTTCCAGCGTAATTCTGATGAAAAGTTATGGGTTCTGGAGAAAGTACCTGATTGGCTGTAAAGTTACCCTATTGGGCTAATTTGTGTGTTTACCTTTAATTAAAGTGGACATTTAGAAAAATATAGTAAGGAAGGCAACCTCCCCCTTATATAAGTTATCACAGCAGTTGTTTTTTTGAAGAATCATGAAAATCTAAGTAAACAGCGACGTTCTCAAGCCATTTTGGTCCCCCAGACAGGACAACCCACTGACACCCTCCATCCCCTCCATTCCCCTCAAGCAAGAACAAAAACACAACAACATCTGTAGAATGTCGAAAAATATAATCTAAATTATCACCTAAAACTGATTACAATGACCGCCACCCTTTGATAAAGGACACCCACTGCATATACGGTAGTTTTAACCAAAGCTCCTTCCTAACATTTACTGCCCTCATAAATTTGACACAAACTTTTAACCTGAACAAAGCTTTGTCTAATAAAAACTTCATGACCTGTTTATATGGTCAGTTTTCCAGCAGTTATGTGCTGTAGTATCCTGACGGTTTACAGGTAACAACTGTCATTCCACCATTCCACTTCCCGCTCCCAGACCATGCATTCCAAAAGAATAAAATATGCAGTTGCACTGGCAGTTGGACAGATGTTCTTCAGTTATGAAGATCAATCGCAGTTTGTTTTATACAGTGACTGACACGGTTCAGCTGCTGAACTGCTGCAGTAGACTTGCATTGGGAATTGGTGCACCAAGCGAGCATGACAATGAGACATGACAGTTGAATGAGAATGAGAATGAGACATGACCGATTTCATTGTTAAAGAGGAACTTTAACCAAGTGTTGAACTTCATCCCAATCAGTAGCTGATACCCCCTTTCCCACGAGAAATCTTTACCTTTTCTCGAAAAGATCATCAGGAGAGTCTGTGTTACTGATATTGTAGTGAAATCCCTCCCACACTGTGATGTCATGACCAAGGCCCTGACAGTTTGCTGTCTTAGAACCTCATTGCGTTGTGGGAAATAATGGCTTTTTCCAACTGCCCAGCAAGCAATATCTCCCTCTGTGCATAGATCACCTGGCAGAACTAAAGATGTCACCACCAATGGTAAATTTCATAAATTTAGGGAGAGGACAGATTTTACAATGGGCAAACACTGACTAAATAATCCATAAATTAATATTGTAAAAAAGAAGACATTTTATTTGTTATTTTCATTACAGCCCTACCTCACCCTCCCAGATATTTTTTTTATTATTATAAGTAGAGATGTAATTTCATGCAGCTGTGTTGTTTCAGAGAAACAAGTCCCGTGATCTAAACATGTATGCATAAATAAGATACCATCCTTCTGTTCAGATCAATGACCTGACTTTATCCTCCACCTACCTCTGTTCTCTCCTTTGGCGTGCAGGGAGGAGGTAGGCGTTACCAGGAAAAGACCACACCCCTGAGTAGTGATGGACTATTTTTTTCCACCTATCTGCACATTATTTGCCATACTGCACGTAGAAGCTCTTAGTATTTGTCTGTAGTCTTATCATGCTATCATAAAGATGGTAGCTACCAACTTCCTGTGTTCATTTACACCAAGGAGAGATTTACACATTAATTAGAAAACCTAAAGACCACAACAACAAAAAAAGAAAACTGTCAGCAATCAAGTTAATCACATCTGCAAAACAGGATACCCAAATAGCTCATGGTGACCCAGAAACACTAGGAAAGTATAAGGAGCTAAAAGAGACCAAAAAGCCCTCCTATAGTCAACATGTCTATACATGCATTAAACTGTATTTTTTTATACAGGTTTGTATTGAGTGCAGTACTTTATTTTTCCTCCTAATATGGCATTATGTGATGGTGAGTCAGACCTTCTGCCACCCCCTGCATCACTGAAGGGGGCAAGCTGTGACTAGGCTTGCTTCATAATAGACATGAGTTGTATTTCAATGTATCACTTGTGTTACTGGGTCCACTGAGTAGCCTCAAATGTATGGCAACATAATCTGCTGTGTGGGAAAATGTGTGCATCGGGACCTTTCTACAACAGACGAAATCAAAGTGTCAGCTGACCCATAAGAAATCATTTGAGGGCCCTTTTCCCCTGGGAATCACGCAGGCCAGCATTTGCTGCGATCCACTTTTTGGAGCAGATCGCAGCTAGTGGAAAAAGACGTACAGGCCTCAACCTGTCCATTGTTAGTCTATTCCCTGGTCGGCCAAAATGTAATGAGCCAAGCTTAACGCATTAGAATGACACACCCACTGCAGTGCTCTGTAGTAGGGGCATATCCTTGACTGAAATAAATCATGTCTACACAAACCATTTCATAATCTAATGTTATAAAAAATGCACTTTCTGTCCGCAGCTGCTATCGATCATTTTCAAATACTGGTAAATTCATCTGACTTGAAACCATGGCAACAGTGTGCAGTTTCTTATCCAGAACTAGTGTTGATGTGTTCGGGTTCTATAAATTCAGAACCTCCTTCTGAATTTTTGCGATCTGAAATTGCACATGGACAGCAGCAGGGGTATTAACTCACCCTTGTTGCCGCCTCTGGCTGCTGTACTCCATGTTGTGTTTCATATCCCTCCAGTTCTTCCTCCTTTCGGAGGAAGTATCGGAGAGGTGGAGCGTGGATCATAACAGCCAGAGGCAGCAACAAGGGTGAGTTAATACCTTCTGCCACTGTCCAAAACAGTGGTTCCGAATTCAAAGAACCCGATCATGTCAACACTATCTAGATCTTTCCAGAATCCTATTTCTCTGCTTCAGTGGTATGAAACTCAGCATTTCCTATTTTCTCTAAAAGATTATTTACAGCATAAAACCTACCACAACAAATTATGGCAGAACAGCATTCAAACAGTTAATCACAGTACTTTGTTCTTCAGTGGAAAGGTTCTTGCTGCAGTGGGCAGCTTCTGGCCGCATCTGAAGAGGTGATAACATTATCTTTTGTTAACAGTTCTTTGTCAGATACATTAAAGTGGACCCAAATTAAAAATACAAGATTTCAGAAATAAAATCTATTTTCTAAATTATAGTGATAAATAGCAGCCTTTTTTCAGCTGAATGATAACAAATATAAAATATTTTACATTTATTGGAGGAACTCCTCCCTTCCTTTCAAATTTCCGGGATTTTTCTGGCAAACTGGTGAAGGAGATAAAAAACAAAAACGAAACACAGGCTGCTACTGATGATGTCACAGGGGAGGTGATCTTAGCTTGTGTGAGATTTCACATAGACTAAGCCCTGTGAGGAAGGGTAGCTGATGACAAACACACCCATGATCTAAAACCTCCTATTAATCTCAGAAGTAATGGCTGCTACCTGTATAACCCTAGTTATGAAAAGAGAAGGGTGAAAAGCATACACTGAAATGCTCATACGCTTGAAGGAGTGTTTATTTATCTTTGTATGTGTCAGAGTGGTGCAACTAAATATTTTAAATTAAAAAAATGTTTGGTTTTTGTCCGCTTTAAGTAAACGTTAGCAAACTGCCAAAACTGAGCTGTACTGAACTGAGAAGCAGAGAGAGCAGAGGAGTGATCACTAGATAAATTGTAATATATTAATACAGCAGCTGTGCAACAGAATCAGAATCACTTTATTTCGCCAAGTACAGCAAAAGCTGTAATCGGAATTATTTGTGGTACACATGGCATAGGCCTAAATTAGTATAATACAAGACAGACGCACAACATGTACACTTTAAATGCATTGCTATTACAAACACAGGTAAATAATGATAATAATGATAATAGTAAAGGTGCAGGTAGTGGCCACGAGTCAATTTCGATGAGCCCAGCTAGAGTGCGCTGGTATGCGGGCCAGATAGGGGGAGGTTGGAGTTCAGAAGTCGAACAGCTTGGGGGAAGAAGGTGTTCTTCCGCCTGGTGGTTTTGGATGGTATAGCCCTATAGCGACGGCCCAGCGGGAGGAGCTTGAAGTAGCGGCTGCCAGGGTGAGCGGGGTCACGGGAGATCATGGTGGCCCTCTTCCTCATCCTATTTGAGTGGAGGAGGTCGAGAGGTGGAAGAGGAGATCCGATGATCTTCTCCGCGTCCGTTATGACTCTCTGCAGTTTGTGTTTGTCGCTGACCGTTGCACCAGCATACCAGACAATGACTGAGGAGCAGAGGATGGATTCTATGGTGGAAGTATAGAAACTAGTCAGCAGCTCCCTGGGCATGCCATATCTCTTCAGTTGGCGCAGGAAGACCAGCCTCTGCTGAGATTTCTTCTGGATTTTGGTGGTGTTCTGTTCCCACTTCAGATTGTTTGTCAGAGTCGTGCCGAGGAACCGCACAGATGTCACTCTAGAAACTTCGGTTCCCCCAATGAGGACAGGTGGGAGGGGGGGAGGGTTTCTCCTGAAATCAGCGACTAACTCGACAGTCTTTGCTGCGTTGAGGACTAGGTTGTTGTCCTTGCACCAGTTGCATATTCTTTCTACTTCGCTGCGGTACTCCAACTCCCCGTTTCTACCGATAAGGCCAATGATAGTGGTGTCATCTGCGAATTCGATGACTTTCACAGAGTCAGTGGATGAGATGCAGTTATTGGTATAGAGGGAGAACAGTAGAGGTGACAGAACACAGCCTTGTGGAGCCCCTGTATTGGTGGTACGAACACTGGAGAGGTGGTTGCCGAGCTGCACCTGCTGCGTTCTGTTTGTCAGGAAGTCTTTGATCCATGCCCGAAGAGTAGGGTCAACTCCGAGCTGCGTCAGATTGGTGATCAGGATGTCTGGGCAGATCGTGTTGAACGCTGAGCTAAAGTCTAGGAACAGGATCCTAGCATAGGAGGCAGGGCTGTCTAGATGCTCGGTGATGTATGCCATGCTGGCATTGATGGCGTCCTCTACAGATCTTTTTGCCCTATATGCAAATTGGAGCGGGTCTAAAAGGGCGTCCGTGGACTTCTTCAGGTGGGCCAGGACTAACCGCTCAAGGAGCTTCATGATGTTAGAGGTTAGGGCCACTGGTCGGAAGTTATTGTGCTTGGAGCTGCCTGTTTTTTTTTTGGGACTGGTACAATTTTAGATCTCTTAAAGCAGGAGGAGACTGTACCATCCGATAAGGACTGCTTAAATAAGGAGGTGAGCACAGGAGCTAGCTGGTCAGCACAGGATCGCAATGGCAATGGCAGTTTTCAGAGCTGATAAACTGTACTTTGGGAATTTGTAATTTGTAGACAGACAATATTACTTGTGCACAAAAGCAAATATAACTGTATGGGTAATAAAAAGTAGGAAAACACATTTTTATTGAATGTTCTGTTAGATTCTTATGCCACTTTAAACACAAATGGAACTGCGCTCATCTTGCAGGAACCTTAAATAAACTGCAGCAGGTACTACCAAATCAAACATTAACCCTTAGCACTCTAACATTCAAACCTATTGCAACCCATAAGACAGTGATAAAAACCACTAATGTTAAAATTGAGGATTTTAGTTTATAAAAAGGTCAGTTGGTGCAGCCAGTTTACACCGACACAGTTTTCCTGTTCAAACAACTAGTGAGGTGACATTGGGATGATTTATTTATTTATTTATTTTAGCGAATAAGTGACACTGAAGTGAAAGAAAACTTATGATGTAATGAATTGTATGCGTAGTACGGATAATTAATAGAACATTAATAGCAAAGAAAATGGTCTCATATTTTTAGTTTTAGTTTTATAGCTCTTTTACTATAATCTTGCATCATTCTCTAATATTTGCAGTTTACAAACTACACTCTATGTTAAACTATGAAACAGTGCAAAGCTAATGACCCTTTGAACTTCCATGCAGTAAAACTTCGACCAAACAAGAAACAGAGAGAGACAGGTTGAGATAAGTGCTTCAGAAAATACCACTGTAGCCAACCAAGTTAAGTCGACCAAGTTGGGTCGAAGAGCTCAGAGAAGCTCTTTTGCATAGATAACAACTGAAGTTTCTTAACTCGTCCTGTACTGGAAACAAAGTGAGACTCATATCTGTGCTACTAATGTTCTATTTCTTAGCTGTACTAGACATACAAATCATTATCTCATACGTTTATTTTCACTTCAGATTACCTATAATGGAAGCTAATAGGTAGCATGTGTTGCCAATGCAATGCAAACTGAAAGATTGGAGATGCTGGCCATAACAGATCACCACATCTAAGATGCCCCCCCCTTCCCACTACAGCGTGACAGGTTGTTAGGAAATCACTGAGCCATGAAAAAAACACTGTACGGATGGTAATTTTGAGTGTGGTCCCTCTTTAATAACTTTGTTGATACATTTGTGCCTGAGAGATCTGGCAGCCAAAGTTGCCGACCCTTATAGTTGAGCAAAAAAAATGCAAATCTTTATTAACTGGTTGCCAACTGCGTCATCCCGATGGGCATGGCTGCGGCGGCAGCCCCAGGACCGCCTAATGCCGATCTGTGTAAATTCCTGGGGCGGAGATTTTCAGGAGAGCGTGCATCTTCGCTTGGATGATGGAGCTCTGCTCTGCCATCAGCCTCCCAGAGGCAATCGCCGCTAGGAGGCTGTTAGCCGTCTATTTAGTCTGTACAGCGCTGCGATCTACGGCAGCGATGTACTAGGGACAGCCGTGTGACACGACTGTCCCCCTGGGTGGCAAGAGAGCAATCGGCTCTCATTGGTTGAAGCCTATGACAGACGAAAATAAAAACTAGTTTATTAGAAGAAATAACAGAAAAACATTTATAAAAAAAACAAATAAACATTGGGGGAGCGATCAGACCCTACCAACAGAGAGATCTGTTGGTGAGCAGAAAGGGGGGGGGGGGGGGGGGATCACTTGTGTGCTGAGTTGTATGGCCCTGCAGCTAGGCCTTAAAGCTGCATTTTTGTTAAAAATGGTCTTTAGGGGGGTTTAAGCCCGTGGTCATTAAGAGGTTAAACGGGAACCAGCAGTTGGAGGGGCGAAAACAACAATATGCAGTAGCAGGGGCGTTTCTAGGGTCCTTGGAGATCGGCGGCACCTGTGGGGAGGTACATGCGGCGCGGCAAAAAATGGCCGTGGCCATGAGGTGAGTGGGCGTGGCCATGGGTGGGGCCGAATGTACATGAACTTAGCAGCGGTGTAAGCTACAGATAACAGGCCTGCCCATCGAAATATTGGATGGAGCCCCCTGTCCTTTATTTAGATAATTTACAATCAGTATAGGCATAGATCAAAGATGTATACTCACATAAAATTTTGATTGGTCAATCACTGACCCCCAATTTTACCACCCCCGTGCAGTAAGTGGGCCAACAGACAATGAATTTTATGAACAGAGCTAAAATTGGCTAATCAAAATTGTATGTGTGTACCAGGCTTTACAGCTAATACTGTACATACTGAAAGTAGCAGGGATCAGCATACAATATAGCTGGTTTACAATTAGTAAAGGCACAGAGTAACACCTTACACTGTACACACTGGAGGTAAATCAGCACACAGTGCAGGCACTAGAGAACAGCGTATACTGTACATACTGTAGGCAGCAGAATTCAGCACACTGCAGCTAGCGTGCCAAAAATATGAGGATCACGTTGTGTGGTGTGCTTATCGCGCCGCACCGAAAAATGGGTGGGCCATGGACCAGAATATAGGTGTGGTAACGGGTGGAGACAAATTTACATGAACCTAGCAATGGTGGGACATTAGATTATGACAGTGGTGGCGAACCTTTTGGAGGCCGAGTGCCCAAACTGCAACCCAAAAGTCACTTATCTATCGCAAAGTGGCAACAGCAATTTAAACTAAATACTGTACAAACGTTTTAACTCATACATGAACATTATGGAAAATCTAAGTTGAAAATAAACTGTGAAGATAAACAATTTCATCGATCCTACTCCTGAAAAATGTATTCAATTTTTTAGAACCTCCAAGTTTTATTTTCTGTTTTAAAAAGCTAAAAAAGTTGGTTTAATGCTATTGTCTCATATAATAAGGATTCGGCTTTTCCCATAGTCTCGCAGTTAGCAATCATGTGACCCCCAACAAGACACATTCAGCAATCATGAGGCCCCCAACAAATCATGAGGCCCCCAACAAGACAAATTCAGCAATCATGAGGCCTCCAACAAATCATGAGGCCCCCAACAAGACAAATTCAGCAATCATGAGGCCTCCAACAAATCATGAGGCCCCCATCAAGACAAATTCAGCAATCTTGAGGCCCCCAACAAATCATAAGGCTCCCAACAAGACAAATTCAACAGTCATGAGGCACATAAATAGACAGCATTTCACATAAATAGGCAGAATGCCCCCTTAATATGGTAGCCCCCCAAGTTAGGTAGTGAGTGACAGAGACCCCCAGGTTAGCTAGTGAGTGACAGGCGCCTCCAGTTAGGTAGTGAGTGACAGGGAGCCCCTTTAGGTAGTGAGTGAGTGCCAGGGAGCCCCTTTAGGTAGTGAGTTAGTGCCAGGGAGCCCCTTTAGGTAGTGAGTGAGTGCCAGGAAGCCCCTTTAGGCAGTGAGTGAGTGCCAGGGAGCCCCTTCAGGGAGTGAGTGAGTGCCAGGGAGCCCCTTTAGGGAGTGAGTGAGTGCCAGGAAGCCCCTTTAGGCAGTGAGTGAGTGCCAGGGAGGCCCTTTAGGTAGTGAGTGAGTGCCAGGGAGCCCCTTTAGGCAGTGAGTGAGTGCCAGGGAGCCCCTTTAGGCAGTGAGTGAGTGCCAGGGAGCCCCTTTAGGCAGTGAGTGAGTGCCAGGGAGCCCCTTTAGGCAGTGAGTGAGTGACAGGGAGGCCCTTTAGGCAGTGAGTGAGTGCCAGGGAGCCCCTTTAGGTAGTGAGTGAGTGACAGGGAGCCCCTTTAGGCAGTGAGTGAGTGACAGGGAGCCCCTTTAGGTAGTGAGTGCCAGGGAGCCCCTTTAGGAAGTGAGTGACAGGGAGCCCCATTAGGGAGTGAGTGAGTGAGTGACAGGGAGCCCCTTTAGGCATTGAGTGAGTGACAGGGAGCCCAATTAGGCAGTGAGTGAGTGACGGTGCCCCATTAGGTAGGAAGTAAGTGACAGGGAGCCCATTAGGTAGTGAGTGACAGGGAGCCCCTTTAGGCAGTGAGTGAGTGACAGGGAGCCCCATTAGGAAGTGAGTGAGTGACAAGGAGCCCCTTTAGGTAGTGAGTGAGTGACAGGGAGCCCATTAGGTAGTGAGTGAGTGACAGGGAGTCCCTTTAGGAAGTGAGTGACAGGGAGCCCCATTAGGGAGTGAGTGAGTGACAGGGAGCCCCTTTAGGCAGTGAGTGAGTGACAGGGAGCCCCATTAGGGAGTGAGTGAGTGACAGGGAGCCCATTAGGTAGTGAGTGACAGGGAGCCCCTTTAGGCAGTGAGTGAGTGACAGGGAGCCCATTAGGTAGTGAGTGAGTGACAGGGAGCCCCTTTAGGCAGTGAGTGAGTGACAGGGAGCCCATTAGGCAGTGAGTGAGTGCCAGGGAGCGCCTTTAGGTAGTGAGTGAGTGACAGGGAGCCCATTAGGTAGTGAGTGAGTGACAGGGAGCCGCCGCCGCTCCGCCCCCCCTCACCTCGCAGTCAGCAGACCTCAGGATCAGCGGCGACCCGACCAGTAGTACAACTGGGCGCCGGACGCACCCGCTCTATATGCGGAAGTGATGTCCTAGCGCCCGCACGATTGGTCGCCGCCTGATCGAGGTCTGAGTGATGCAGCTGGAGGGAGCCGCTGACAGAGGGGGTGAGCGGCGGCCGGGCGGAGATCCGTGGCACCCCAGGACAGATTGGGGGCATGTGCCCCCCCAAAATAGGACTAGCGACGCCCCTGTGCAGTAGCTAACCAGATAAATAAACTACAGGTGAGCAGCAGATCCTGAAGCTTTAAGGCCTCATTCACATTGCGTTCCGTTCGCGTTGGGGTTTTTTGTTGCAATTTTCTTTCGATACCCAGCGCTTGGGTGGACGTTTTTGTGAAAAGCGCTTTTCTAAGCTCTTTTCCAGAGCGTTTTCTTTTTTTATTCACTCCATGACGGAAGTCAGGAAGTGAACTCTTTGACCCAGAAAATAATAAATTTAAATATTTATTCTTTAAACCGCGAACGCAATTGCTGCACAAAATGATTTTGTGAGCATTTAGCGCTCTTCCTATACCTTCCATTGAGACGGAATCGCTTCAGAAATGGTACAGGCACCGATTTGCCGACCGCAAAGCGGGCACAACGCGCTGATATGAACCTTCTCATAGAGATTCATCGCACTAGCGTTTTGGGGGCAATTTTGAAAATTGCTTGCGCTCGAAAAAAGGGCAAAAATGCCCCTAGTGTGATCGAGCCCTAAAAGCATCTTCATGTTTTTGGTTCCACCCTTGCAAATTCCCGCTCCCATCAAGTCCAAATTTTCATATCACTCAAACTTTTTGTTTGTCACTAATGGAAATGATTAGTCCACTTTGTCTGGTAGCATTTACCTTCTCCCTCTCCTGTTTTCTGTAAGCTTTATAAAGAAATTCTCCCATTTCCTTATAGCGTTAGTGTGTTTTATTTTTTTTTTCTTTTTGCCACAAAATGATGGCAATTATAGAACACAAGATTTCACCAGTGAGAACTGCACCATGAATAAGAAAGACACTGTGACAGCTTTTCAGTTACAGATGGGGAGAATGCGAGGGTTTCCTCGGAGTGTTTTCTGCGATGACAAGGTTCTGAGGATTACAAAGAGGAAAGAAAGCAAAGGCGTAGTACACTCGTCAGAAATGACAGATTGTAATAACCAAATTCTGAATTCAGGCTCGTTACTCAAATCATTTCAATAAATGTGTTTCACTTATCTGTAGCTCTCGTGTCAGTTTAATGGTAAAGAGTACAGTCTCAGGTAATACCGTTTTAGGGATCATTCTGTTTGGTTACGCTGAGGAAGCAGGCTTCAGCGCACTTGTGGCACTGCACACTGCGCCAGGGCGACAGTTGCTACTTGACGTGCTGTGTAAGCTGCTTGTAACAGGCAATGTTAAGTTCAAAAGGGCAGTGGAAGGAACAGGGAAGAAGCCTTCAGGGTTTGCTTGGTGGCTCATGAAGGTCAACGCTCCAGCTCAAAGGGCAAGTTGCCATGAAGCAGGGGGGACTGTCTGAGAAAATGATCCCATTGTCATGCCTTTTTTGTGATCTTCTTTCCCAATCCTTTTCCTTCAAGCACATAATGAAGCCAGACTATGTGACGACAGGCATTGTGCCTGAATGGGGAGACTTCATTGAAATCAAGGACGAAGATCAGATTGAAGGGCTTCGTCAAGCCTGTCAGCTGGCCCGTCATATTTTACTTATGGCCGGAAAATTCCTAAAGGTAACGGAAGCGCGGAGATTTGCCCAGTTTTTCCCATTCTCTGAGATGTAACATTTGTTGTGTAAAGTGTTAGTTGCCCTTCTGCTGAAGTTTGGTTAACCCTTTCCTGTCACACTGCTTACATGACTGGGAAAGTTTGTGTAGTGCAAGAAACTTTCCATCTGATCAAAAGGATTAGCCAGTAGCACTAATGTGGGGGATCACATGATCAGAGACTACACTGATTGGATCATTCTCTAAGTGTCAGTACTGCGAGCTGCACAGGAAGCAAGAGCAGTAAATGAACTTTCCTGCAGCACATGTGCCCTTCTGCAAGTGGGCTAATTTACAGAGCAAATACTGGAGCAGTTTTAAAGAGGACCTGAACTCAGAACTTCCTCTCTGCTCTGAAAGATAAGCAACATCATAACAACCTTTAAAGAAAAACATTGTTACAGCTAATACAAATCCTGCAATAAATCTGCAGTGGGTCTACTTCCTGCTTTCATGGAAGCAGACATAGGGTTAACATCCTTCGTTTACAAATTAGCTGCTCTGCTGAAGCAGCCAACTGAGATCAAATTACACTTGGTATTAGTCACAGATGAGGAGGAAATTAGACATGCTAAACTTTCTAAATACATACAGAGTGCATTTTTCTCTGTTTTCCTTCTGTCCTGTGCCAGAGTTCAGGTCCATTTTAAATGGACCTTAAGCAGAGCCGCAGCTTGTGTCAAAGGCTGCATTATGTGCTATATATTTCTAGATTCAAGTAATAAAACCACTTTACCTATTAATAATAAAAGCAATAAACCCACATACCGAGTAGTAGCCACACCCTCTGCCCACCTGCCTGAGCGTGCATCTGGAGTAGTGGGGAGGCTGAATTATAATCATTATGTGGATAAGGTGCTTGGCCATATTCTGTAAAAGCAAAGCTGCCCCCCCCCCCCCCCCTCCATCCCACTTGAGGGCCGGTGTATTTGCACTTGTGGATAGTGCTGTGGCTGGACAGTGTACTGGTTAAGGGCTCCAAATTTGACACAGGAGTCCGGGGCTAAAATCTTGGATCTTCCTGTTCAGTTAGCCAGCACCTATTCAGCAAGGAGATCTTGGGCAAGACTCTGTAACACTGCTACTGCCTATAGAGCGAGTCCTAGTGGCTGCAGCTCTAGCACTTTGAGTCCGCCAGGAGAAAAGCGCAGTATAAATATGTGTCTTGTCTCTTAACTTGTATATGCAGAGACTGATTAATGTTTTCAAGGAAATAAATCTAAGAGCATGTATATCCCTTTCACTTCAGGTGCCCTTTAAAATCTGTTTAATAACTATCAGTGTAGGCACAGAGTAACAGCTTTTGTAGTAATACATACCAGTATGTTACAATAAATCTGAAATAATTAAAGGGGCACTACGGCGAAAAATTTAAAATATGTGCAAACATAAACAAATAAGAAGTACGCTTTTTCTGGAGTAAATTGAGCCACAAATGACTTTTCTCCTATGTTGCTGTCTCTTACAGTAGGTAATAGAAATCTGACAGAAGCGACAGGTTTTGGACTAGTCCATCTCATCATAGGGGATTCTCAGCAAGGCGTTTATTCTTTATACAGATATTCCCTAAAAAGGATTTAAACAATGATGCTGCCAGCTGCCCTGCTCGCTACACAGTTTTTTGGCAGTTGGACAGAGCAACTGCCATTCACTAAGTGCTTTTGAAAATAAATAAATCCCTAAGAATCCCCTATAAAGAGATGGACTTGTCCAAAACCTGTCGCTTCTGTCAGATTGACAGAGAAATTGGAAGAGAAATTGTAGCTGCAGAGATGCCTTGAAGGTTTTAGAGGGTCACCTGTCGTTAAAGTCAATGGAGCTCGCCACAAGCAATCGTTTTGTGAATTTTCATGGTACAATCCTGATGTTCGTCCATCATTAATGCCAGATAAGCGTGTTGTCTGGTTGCTTGTGACTCGATGTTAAAAATGGGCCTAATGCAAAATATAAAGAGTCTAAAAAAAAATAGGCCTAGCTAATCCAGTACTATACCCCACTCTATATACATACCATACACTGTATTAAAGAGACTCTGAAGTCTTTTTTTTTTTTCACCTTCTTTAGTTTAACAATCCTCTTCAGCTTTAATGCCAGAGTTACATTGCCACATCCACGCAACAGAGGAGTGATTTATTACCAGAGATAAGTCCTGCAAAGCTCCCGGGGTCTGCAGGGCTTCACTTCCTCGAAGAGGCAGAGCTTTACACCGTAGCTCTGCCTCCTCCGCAGTCAATCTCTGCAGATCGCCGCCTCTCCCCGCCCCTCTCAATCCCCTTTCCCTGAGAGGGGCGGGGAGGAAGCAGAGATCCGCGGAGATTGATTGCGGAGAGGCAGAGCTACAGCTCAAAGCTCAGCCTCTCCAGGAAGAAAAGCCCTGCGAGCCAGGACAGCATGATCTGCGACCTGCAAAGTGGTAGAATTTTGTAGGTCGTTTTCTAGGTAATAAATCACTCCTCTGCCACTGGGATGCGACGATTTAACTCTGGCATTAAAGCTAAAGAGGATTGTTTAACAAAAGAAGGTAAAAAAAAGAGACTTCAGAGTCTCTTTAAATGCTAAAATACAGTAATTGAAAGTATATTAACCCTGGGGGAGCCATGGAACCCAGTCTGTAAGCACAGCAGACCTACAAAAAACCTAAGAAGTTGGCCTTCACCACTGTGAGTACTGCTGGCGATTTGTGATGGTTGGTTGAGACTGCTGGTTAGTTGAGTTCCGGATAACTGGGACTCTACTATAATAAATTATTTTCAGAAAAAAAATGAATACCTGAAATTTACAATCAGCAGTTGGATCATGTGATATCTCCTCGAACAGAGAAAGTAGGTGTATAACTAAGCAACCATTGCCCAGCTCTCCCAATAAGGATGGTGGGGGTGTGGCTACAAGGTTAGTGGGTGGAGCAGACCAGTGAGAGGGGAAGGGAGCTAGCTCCAGCAGAAGACATTCTGAGGATTGTAAGATTGAGTCTGTCTTTCTGGGCACAATAACAAATCAGTAGCACGAGTCACATGATCTCAATGCTAAATGGAAATGTCAACCATTTAGATCCTTTCTTAGGCCCTTTTCCAAACGCTAGCGATTGCAATTCAGCAAGTCCCAATTTTTTTCCCATGAGTGCGATTTTGCTATGCGATGCATTGCAATTGCATAGCAAAACCGTTGTAAAAATCGCTCCGAGGCGCGATCACGCTATGGTAAAAACAGAATCTTATCCTATGTTATTTAGCAAACCCTACTGCTTTAAAAGTCGCTTGCGATTTGCGATTTTGCGGTTCAGTATCGCAAACGCTCACAGTGGAAAAGGGCCCTTAAGGCTCTTGCATACTTCATGCGATTCCGAGTTACGATTTTGATGCGATTTTACATGCGAATCCGATTTGTGATTTTTAATCAGTACTGCTTGCTGCATTTTTTTCTGCGTTTTTCTTCTTGTTTTGATTGCATCCAGGGAAAATCGGAATCGCAAATCGGATTTGCAGTGTGCAGGGGGCATCGAACCCATTTATTCTTATTAGAGTATTGAGGGGGCAGGAGGCAATTAAAAAAATATTTGAGGAAAGCATTAAGAATATAAATAAATGTTAAAACAGGTTGTACTTGTCATTAAAGATTATTTATGCCATTCTCAGAAATGATGCCAGGGGCTAGCAGGCCAGAAATAATACCCTCATTTATCTGATGTTCCTGATATGGAAATAAAATGGTTTAATATAGCAACGTTTGTTTTGTTGCCACATCGCTGTAAAGCTTACCGTTGCAGTTTCCCTACTTATAGAACGCAGCTGTACCTATTTATGTACGCACCTTGCAGATTATACCTTGACACAAGTCCTAGTATGCATCTCTCTCCTCTCTGTTCCAGGTTGGCATGACAACAGAAGAAATAGATGCATTTGTACATGAGAACATTATTAGTCTCAATGCTTATCCATCTCCATTAGGTTATGGAGGGTTTCCCAAATCAGTGTGCACTTCTGTGAACAATGTGGTTTGCCATGGAATACCAGACAGGTACTATATTAAAATTAGATCTGTCTAATTCATGTCTATTTACATATTCCTGAGATTTCATGAATGGTAAAGAAGAACACTTTATTATGGGGGTTTTTAGGCTGCAAATGTGTCATTTCTGTACTGTACTCGTGTCACGTTATTTTCTACAGATAAAATAAAATTAAACGTCAAATGACATAAATACCAGCACAAAAATATGATACAAAAATACGTTTATGGTACATTCAGTCAGTAGTGCTTGTTTAAAGGACAACTGTAGTGAGAATATGGAGACTGCCATATTTATGTCCTATTTAGGCCGATTTCACACTACATATTGGTGGTAAAGGATTACCGCATTAGTACGCGGTAATGCCCGTCTGGCAGCCCGCCAAGCAGGAAGTGGCACTCACTTCCTGTGGCCGAAGCGATCACTTATACGGAAGCGTATTGCTAAAATATACTTCTGACATGCACAACGTGTAAAACTTGTGGTGGACATTTTAAAAAACACACGTCGCCATAGACTTACATGACTTCCGGCCTGCCGCAGGAGCTGCACGGTAACGCAGGGTATACGGGTACTTCTGTACACCCGAGAGCAGTGGAAATACAAGGAAATGAGATTGTTTTTTTCTAGGGCCCTTAGGGACCACCAGGAAAAAGGACATCTCAATACATCGCAGCAGCATTTTTTAGTTTAATAAAATTCCCAAACTTTTATAAGAGGGCAAAAGGGCAGAAACCTATGTTATAAAAAAGGGCTAGAATTGATGTTGCTTGCTGCTGGAATGTGTACTTCTGCAGGAATATATGTTTGTTCTGTACCCACTATACACATACTTCATACACTCCTTTCCCTTGAGAAGCTCAGTGTGTATGCTGAGCTTTACATTTGTGCTTGTTTTTGCATTTTTATAGCACACCTTAACTGAGCAGGATATGGAGGCTGACCTATTTAGTTCCCTTTATTGTCTGACTTTCCTAGTGATCTGTCTCCAATACTCAACAAACACGCCTATCAGATATTTCTGACTGGATTGCCACATGCGTGTTTCATTTGTGTGATTCAGACACTAGTGTATCAAAAGAGATCAGCAGGACTGCTAGGCAACTGGTATTGTTTAAAAGGAAATAAATATGGCAGCCTCCATATTCCTCTCAGTTCAGGTGTCCTTTAAGCGCTCTGCATACAGTGATCCTTTTTGATTTTTCCATGCTTCCCCATTCAGTGTAAAGTGTGCTGCAAGAGCTCTCAAATCTCATACAAATGTGCTGCGATTTTCTGTGCATACAAGTTTCATAGTGGGAAGAGGCCCTTAAAGCAGTAGGATTAGCCATACTATGCCAGGGAAAAAAACACATATATAAGTAGATAAATACTTGATCTACTTACATAACACATGTATTGTACTGTCCACGATTTGATTTCAGTGAATCTTATATAGTAAATAAAGAGAATTCTGTTTCTGGCATTTGACATTTTGGTTCCCTCTGGCTGAAGCCAATCCTGCCATCATTTCCCTCCTTTAATTTTTTCCCCCTTCAAACTGCTCTGTCATAGCTAGCTTGCTTTGTAAACATGTGAGCATAGATCAGATTTCTGCCCAGCAGCTCACTGAACTGCGCTCAACCAATCAGTGAGGAGCAGGAATGTGGGAGGGTTGATGACAAGCTTCCTTCCCCTCAGCGATGGTGAGAGAATAGAGCCATGCAGACTGAGATAAGATTTATTACAGCAGAAACATTTCTGAATAGATTGGAGTGCTTGCAATGCAGCGTAAGGTTCCAGGCTGCACAGTGAACAAGTTTCTGACAATCCCTCTTTAAAGAGACTCTGTAACAAAATGTTCGGCCTTATTTATTCTATCCTATAAGTTCCTATACATGTTCTAATGTGGTCTGTCTTACTGCAGCCTTTCCTAGTTGCACAGTGGCTGTATTATCTCTGTTATATAATCTAATCTTCTTTCCTCTGAAGGCATTGTCGGGCTCAGTCACTCAGCAATATGCTGCTCTGTTTGTGATAGGATAGAAGCTATACACACGCCCCGTGCAGGCTCTGTATGAGTCACAGACTGAGCTCATCTGAGCCTATCACAAGCTGGTTAGCAGCCATGTCTTTTGTTTGTAAACACTGCCTAAAACTGGCAATTACAAGCCAGGATTGCAGCAGGGAGTGGCAGAAACAGCACAGAGGGGCACAGGGGAACATAATGTATAGAATAGTATGCTTTTTATTGTAAGAATTTTAGAGTACAGATTCTCTTTAAAGCAGACCTGAACTCAGAACTTCCTCTCTGCTCTAAAATAAGCAACAGCATAGCTACCTTTAAAGAAAACCCGAGGCAGGTATTTTAATCTTAAGAGGACACAGAGGCATGTTCTGTGCATAATCACATGCCTTTGTGTTACTCTATTGCCGCCTCTAGCCCCCCCCCCTGGGTCTGCTGTGCCCCCCTGTAAAAAGTGCCAGGCTAACGACAATCTCCTTGTCGCTAGCCTTCTATTTACCTGTGGGGTGTCATTGAATCCGTGCTCCCCCGCCTCTGTCCCCGCCGCTTCCCGCCTCTGTGAGCTTCCTCCATTTGGAAGCTAAGTTGTGACCTGGTAGGTCCTTCCTGGGTCGCAGGTTAGCTTCTGATTGGAGGAAGCTCACGGAGGCGGGGAAGTGCAGGTTGAATGACATGCCACAGGTAAATAGAAGGCTAGCGACAAGGAGGTTGTCGCTAGCCTGGCGCTTTTTACAGGGGGGCACAGCAGAACCAGGGGGGACTAGAGGCTGCAATAGAGAGACACAGAGGCATGTGATCATGCACAGGACATGCCTCTGTGTCCGCTTAAGATTTAAAATACCTGCCTTGGGTTCTCTTTATAGAAAGAAAATATTTGTTACAGCTTACCGAACTCCTGCAATACATCTGCAATTGCACTTATGATTATTTGAAGGTGAGGGGGGATTGGACAGGCTTTTTTCTGTAATAACACACAGGGTGCATTTCTCTGTTTTCTTTATGTTTTGTGCAAGAGTTCAGGTCCACTTTAAAGCAGATGCACTTTCGCTTTTTTATATTCTGTCGTGTGGACAATTGAACACAATTGCAAAAAATATTTCTCACTGTTACTAGATTCATAGGGGTTGATTCACTAAATAAAATAGCACAAGTAACCTCCTGTTACAGCTATTTCCAAAGTGTGAAATGTAATAGGCTGCCTTCACGCAACGCGCGTGTAATCACAGGAGCGCACGCTATGTTGCCAGTAGTGCAGCATAGCGAACGTTATTTACTTACACCGGATCCCTGCTAAATAACGAACACTCCTCTCGCCCCACCCTGAGCCCTTTCGGGTCCAGTAACTTTAACCACTTCGGTACCAGCAGCCTCTGCCCCCTTAAAGAGAACCTGTACTGAGTAAAAATATTTAAAATAAACACGAGGTAACTTCAAATGAACATTACATAGTTACCTTGCCATCAGTTCTTCTCAGAAGCTCACCATTTTCTTCTGACAATATCCCTTCCAGTTCTGACAATATTTTGTCAGATCTGAAATATATCAGTTGCTGTCAGTAAAATATCAGTTGCTGTCAGTTATAGCTGAGAGGAAAACTGATGTAGCAGGTAATGTCCATGTTTCCCTATGGCTCAAGTTGGCGATGTTACAGTTTAACTGTGTGCTGACCAGAAAGCTGTTATGGGTAATGGGCATTTTCAAAATGGAGGACGCAAAATTCCCTTGATCACAGTGAACAAACAGGACGCGGGAGAGGAAAAAGACACTGAGGAGTAGACTACATGGAAGGTAAGTATGACTTGTGTATGCTTATTTTGATTTTTAATTTTCAGTTCAGGTTTTCTTTAAGGACCAGATGCTGCTGGTACACTAAAACGCGCATACAGACGAATCGCTGCAATAATCCGTCGCTCCCGCCGGTCACGCCGCTCTGTCCGCGCCGCAGGCTGCTCTCTCTGCCGTCTCTGACGGCAGAGCGCTGTGCGCAGGTCAGGAGCCAATGAAAATGGCTCCTGCCCGGCTCAAAGTGCTCTGGCGTCATAGAGGCGGCAGGGCAGCACATTGCGGCGGGTAGAAAGCAGCGACAGCGGCGGGAACGGGTGGGGTCGCGCGGTGAATGGGACGTAGAGCTTACGTCCGGTCAGAACCGCAGCGCCACCCGCCTGACGTAGATTTGTACTGTGTCGGTCCGTAATTGGTTAAAGGATGTGATCCCCGCAATTTGATTGGCCCATTAGGCTGCTTGTCAAGTGACAGGCAGCCTATTGTGCCAATCAAAGTACGGGTATCACGTCCTTTAAAGTTACTGGACCGTAAGGGGCTCAGGGCGGGACAAGTGGAGTGTTCGCTATTTGGCAGGGATCCGGCATAAGTTAATAGTGTTTACTATGCTGCACTACCCACAGCATAGCGTGCGCTCCTGTGATTACGTGGCTACTAGTGCGCGTAGCGTGCAGCCAGTTACGTTTAAGGCATGCTTTGGAAATAGCGCGAGTAACGAGGTTACTTGCGCTATTTTGTTTAGTGAATCAACCCCATAAATAGTATTGTGATGCCTGTTAGTTATCTATAGACAGAAAACAAAGGTGTACATCTCCAGAAAGTTGAATGCAAGCATCATTTTCTTTTCTTTCTTTTAAAGCCGACCTCTCGAGGATGGAGACATCATCAACATAGACGTCACAGTGAGTCACTTACTAAATACCTTTTATCAGCTTTACAATTCAGCAAAGTGCCCGCTTTCCTTTCCATGTTAAAAATAAACCGCTAGATGACGTTGAATCTAATTAATTGCACTCGGATCACGTCTCCTCCTCCCACCTTTGCTCTCTATGCACTCTATAGTTAGAGATTCAGCTCTGTAAATATGTTCCAGGTCACGGACTCACTATGCAACAATGCACTATTAAACCAGGTGCAGAATGGCCCCAGAGCCTGTACCTTTAAACAAAAGTCCCAATAAAGGGAACCTGAAGTGAGAGGTATATGAATGCTGACATATTTATTTCATTTTAAACAATACCAGTTGCTTGGAGGCCCTGCTGATCATTTTGGCATCAGTGGTGTCTGAATCACACACCTGAAACAATCATGCAGGTAATCTTGCCAGATTTTACTCAAAAACATCTTATATGCTGCATGCTTGTTCCGGGTCTATGGCTAAAAGTATTAGAAGCAGAGCTGCCAGGCAACTCGTATTGTATAAAAGTCAATAAATATGGCAACCTCGATATACCCCTTATTTCAGTCACCCTTTAACTGTCTATACAGATAAAATAAGAATTTGGGCTTGATTCACAAAAGGGTGTGAAAAGCCCCTTAGCGCGCCTAAAGAGATTTTGTGCGCGCTAATACGCACGCAAAAAGTTTGCACGCGCAAAGTTTAGCACTGCGCCGTGCGCGCGAAACGTCTGGCGCCCCTAAAACGTTGCACTGGGTGGGACTATAACGTCACACCGGCGCCCCTAAAACGTCGCACCGGGTGACACTAAAACAGGCATGGGCAAACTCTGCCTTCCAGTTGTTACGGAACTACAAGTCCCACAATGTATTGCAGGAGTCTGACACAGTCATGATTCATAAAGGCAAATGCATTGTGGGACTTGTAGTTCCGTAACAGCTGGAGGGCCGAGTTTGCCCATGCCTGCCCTAAAACGTTGCACCGGGTGCGCCCGAAACGTCGCACCATGCACTGTTTCAGGGGCACCTGGTGCAACGTTTTAGGGGCACCAGGTGCAACGTTTCGCACGCACGGCGCAGAACTAAACTTTGCGCGCGATCAATGAAAGCTTTGGGCGTGCTAACTGCTTAGCACCCTAGTGAGCACGCCCAAAGCTTTTAGTTGTGCTAACTGAGTTAGCACCCTTTTGTGAATTGAGCCCTTTGTGTCCAATCAAAGTATTCATCTAGCTATTATTTAGTTATTGCATTTAATATTTGAATGTACTTTTCCCTTCCTGGTAAAACGATTGCTGAAAACAAAACTTCTGTACTGTAAAAACTGCATCATAGAAATACATTAAATGTTTTCCTGTTGTATAATGTTGGCAATGATGAGCTGCTAATCTCAGGCATTAAATTTTCTCGACTATTTCACTTATTTTTTTCTTTTTAAAACTTGTTTTATTTAATAAAAAAAGACAGGATTAGCAATTACAGGTAATACACATCACATATACTGTGAGGTTAGGAAACAATTATACACAATTTGCAGTATACGCAACAGGAAGATCTTAAAATGTCATATAGCTGCAGAGAAACTTGGAAACCTGATCTTGAGGACCACAAGCTTTTACCCTCCTAGTGACCACACTGACCAGGCCATTTGTTACAATTCTGCACTCTGCAGCTTTAACAGTTCGCTGTTAAATTAGTGCTGTTGCTAAGGATAACAGAAAAATGTTCCCTTGTGTTCAAAGGAATCTTTTTTTTTTTTTTTTTTACCAATCAAACCTCTAAAGTAATAGCATATCTGAGCAATCTAGAAGCTCAGTTCACTTAAAGGACATCTATAGTGAGAAGAATATGGAGGCTTCCATATTTATTTCTTTTTAAACAATACCAGTTGCCTGGCAGCCCTGCTGATCTATTTGGCTGCAGTATTGTCTGAATCACACCATAAAACAAGCAAGCATGCAGCTAATCTTGTAATCTTGTCAGATCTGACAATAATGTCAGAACCATCTGATCTGCTGCATGCTTGTTCAGGGTCTATGGCTAAAGGTATTAGAGACAGGAGAGCCAGGAAAGTAGATATTTCTTAAAAGGAAATAAATATGGCAGCCTCCATATCCCTCTCATTTCAATTGTGCTTTAAATCTTTGTTGCCTGATTCTTTGCAGCTGAGTTGTGCTCTAATGAATGGAGGCCACAAAGCCTGTGACAGATTATGTACCAAAACAGCTTAGCACTGGGTTAGTGTTTTTGCTGCCACTGTCCCTCCGTCCTGCAGCGTTGTATGTAAGCATGTATGACATAGACTGCCACTCACCCTAACTCTTTCAGTACTTCTGTTTATTAGGGGACATGGCCCAGACTGCCATTCACCCTTCTTCCTGCACCACCGAATTTATGGAGGCTTTTTCCTGAAAGCCAAGCTCCTGGAGAGGTCTTATAGCTTTCCATATAAAACTATTTTAAAATATGCCACTGCTGTTTTTTTTTTTTGGGGGGGGGGGGGGAGCCCTTATATAAAATATCTGGTATTCCACATCAGGAATGCTAACATGAAAGTACACCTGCTGCCCTGTCCCTCACCTTTCCATTGGAAGGAAATCTCTAGTAAGCCAAGCATGCATGGTTAATTAAGTGAGCTAAGGTATAGTACATATTCATATTCTCATCTCTACTGATTCTACTGATGGTCAGCAGACCGTGCTTTGCAAAGCCCCCTAACCCCCCCCCCCCCACCATAATGATGATGCTATGTGAAATGTACATGAAAACATAATTTGCAAATCATTTAAACCATGTGTTAAACTAGACAAGAAAAACAATGCAGAATCTGAGCAATATCTTTGTTTTATCAAATTTAACAGTACATATCGACATTAAAATATTTAGAGAATTCAGACAAATCTCAGTACTGAAAGTATACCTGTGACGAAAAAGTAACAAACCTCTGGATTTATGGGATGAAGTTGATAGAGTAAATACAAATATACCTCAAAGGCAACCACTGTACATGCATGTGGGGAGATTAGACCTGACCCCACTCAGGATTGAGAAATTGCTCTCCGTAGATTAGGAAAAAGGGGGATGACGCCCCTCCACCAAGGGTGGACTTAGAACAATGTTACAGGGATACAGAGGAGCAGAAGAATAAAAATGTCCAAAAAGTTTAACATTTGTGGAGGCAGTGGTGGACTTATCCCCTCCAAACAGGCACAAGATATGCCAACAAAGTTTAGCGGAAGAAATTTATTTACATGGAAAAAATGCAACGTGTTTTGCAGGTATGACCCTGCTTTATCAGGCAACTAGTCTACCTAAGCCCATTTAAAAAACGGGCTCTAGGTAGTGAAATTACCGCCGTCAGTCAGTGCGCATGTGCACCCAGTCGCCCTGCTCCCTGGCCCAACCTCCCGTCCCAACGGCTGTCTGTACTGCGCACATGCGCAGTACAAATAAGCCACGGACAGACAGGGAAAGTGGATGATGCAGGGACAGTTAAGTTTTATTATACAGGATAGGTAGGAGTAGGTACTGTGGGTGGGAGACAGATGGCTAAGTAAAGCTTGCATGTATATCATAAACATAAACACCGGTTTAATCAAACCTGTAACAATGGGATCAGAACAGTCAATACAGTGAACCTAAATGGAGGTTAATATGGATATGGGGTGGAGGGGTAGGAGGTTGTTAATTTGGAGGGGGGGAGGAAGAAAGGGATTGCCAGGGTAGGTACGATAGGGTGAAATGTGGAGCAGGTAATAAAAATAAGAAATAATATGGAGGAGGGCCAATATAAGGACAAGTAATAGTGGCTAAATAGGAGTGATAAATTAAAGTCAATAAAAAAACAAAAGCGATCAAGTTTTCAACTTTTTACTGAATAGTAGGTATTGGCCCTAGCCAGGATTCGAACCCTGTCAAAGGCGGTGCCCTAAACCAGTACACTATCCAGCCAACGTAAGACAATAATGAAACAAAAGTGAACCAGTGCAGGTCTGTAGCTGGGCCAAGTGCCTCTGTAATGATTCATTTAGAGGGAACACTTTATTTACAAAGTGTAGAATTGTCCTGTGGTCTAAGAAATCTAAATTTGGAATTCAGGGACACGGTGTTCTCAAGACTTAAGGGAAGGGCATGAAAAAAAAAAAGAGATGAACTGCGCTCACCACACTGTACTCCAGGAACTGGTGACCGGCTCAGCCGAGCCAGCAGTGGACATGTAGTAGAAAAGAATTCCCTCAAACTGGAAATTATGTGTGTCCAATCTTTATTGCCTATGCATACAGGCACAGTCTTAGGATAAAATAGCTCACGCACATCGGAGCACCACTCACTCCTTAGTCAAACCCCAAAGGGAAGGGCAGCCCGGCTTGTCATCAACTCAAAGAACCAAAGAGTTTGTAAACTGAACTGGCCCATCTGACATCTGTTAAAAACATTTGGGGCATTATCAGCCGAAAAACAAGGCAAATGAGATCTTGAACAACATAAATCCTATATCAGGCAAGCATGGGACAAAGTTTCTCAACTTCAGCGTAAAAGAACTCAGTGGTAAATATGTCCATGTTCCTTCTTTAAATAACATTAAATAAAAATGTGTTGCCAACATCAAATTCACATTGAGCACATTGTTTTCAAGAAACCTTTCTTAGTTTTTTCATGTTCTTAGTGTGCTTTTGTACTATTTTAAAGTGTACTGCAGGCGGATATTTTTTGTTAAATGGAACAAAAAGGCGTGTTTACTTCCTTATGCCATTCTTCTGTGTCCCCTCCGCACCGCTCTCTCTTTGTCCCCCCTGCCCTGCTGCACCCCTCGAATCTACTGGTAGACTGAGGAAAGGAGCATCCTTAGCAGGAGAGGAACTCCTGCCTAACGCCCCTTCCCCACCTCTCAGTGCCATCTCACTGGCTCGCCCCGCCCTCTCCACGTCTGTCATTGCTCTGTGCCTTCGGAGGAGAGCAGGGAGCTGATTCTGCAGTGTTGTGACCCCATGGATACAAGATTTTTTTTTTTCAAGCAAACCAAGACTGAAGGTTTACTGGACACAGGAGCGGCAGTAAGGGGCTCTACCTGATCTTGCCAACCTCCCTGAGGTGGTATGTTTTTTTTTGTTGTTGTTTTGTTTTTTAGTTTTTAACCACTTTACCACCGCAGGTGCGTATATATCCGTCTCTTATAATAAAGATGCAAACAGTGAAATCTGATAGGTTGAAGAGGGTGAACTTCACAAGTGTGCTGCAAAAGTGAAAAGTGATGGGGGGGGGGGGGGGGGGGGACACCTGCGAAGGGAAAACATTTCATGAATTTTGGGCAACTAAAAGAGAATAAGGAAGAGGTTTTAGTTGGACAACCTATGTTTTACTTAGAATTAGATCCCTTTGAATGAGGCACAGATGTAAATGGAGGAGGAGGAGGGGCAGGGGGTAGATAATAAACAGGCCTGCAGATACCCAGGGCAGTGCCAGGACAGTAAGAAAGAGAGGAATATCATTGTAATGGGGTTCTGAATGTATGTGTCCATTGAAACCCTTGGTCTGGGCTCGAAGACATTTGCAAGTTCATTATGATTCATGCCCTGGGCTTCACTCTCTAAAATTATAGTGGCCTCTTCTTGTAGTAACTTTGGGTCCTTGTAACCTCCCCTCTTCTTGGTGAACCCACAGGTAGCAGTCCCACAAATTGCAGGCATTTAGTGTGTACATGTCCCATGTGTACAGTCCCAAAATGTTCGATCACCCGTGGGCCTCCAGAGCCATCTGTGATGGAACGTTCAAGCTCCTGAATACTCTTTTTGAGGGATCTTGTGATCTTCTTGAACATGGACCAAGAAAAATTGACAGGAAGTTATTCTAAATGGTTCAGTTTCACGCTGCATACAATTTACATTCAATTTGAATGCAAGGAGAAACTATTTGCGTCTCATCACTACTAAACAGGCCTGGGGCTGTACATACCCATCTTTTTTTCATCATGTTACGTGTCACTACGGGTATGCATTATAACACTGAGCCTGGCTATAGTATGTAGTGAGCTTGCTCTGCTCTGTGTAATAGTAGAGCATGTCTTTATTTTGAAAATGGATGTGGCAGATACATTTTGAGTGGACTTTCTGTTTTTTTATTCTGTGTATTGCATTATCCCTTCATACAATGACTTTACTCGTTTTAAAGATCCTCTTATCTCCAGTGAATTTTGTTGTGTCTAAAAACCTGAAAGATGTTTACCGATATTTCCATTACAGGCTACGTATTAACTGTGCAGCGTCTGTATTTTGGATCTTTTTTGTATGTGTTTTTTTGACAATACAAGCATTCAAGCTGATTATTTTTTTATATAAAAATCCACAGACAGCCGCAAGCTTTCTCGTCGCACAAAAGCACCTATTTTTATTTCCTGGGCTCTTTTTTTGTTCTCTTTTATTCTTTTTTATTTTAACCCTGGGCTCATTCCAAGTAGACCCGGGCTTGACACGAATTTAAGGCAGGAATCAGCTGAACTGAGATCAGTGTTGGCCTAAGTGAAATGTCAGGCCCATCCCGCTATGTGTCATGTTTTTGAGAAGGTGTAATTGTTATTGATCCTCTGTGTAGTTAATGCAGAGCGCTGCAGTACGGAGCAGCTGCTGAGGGTAGATATGTATGAGATAAGCGGACGTGGGGGAAAGGCTGCATTTTTCTTTCACTCTAGCGAGATTGATCTTCCTTTTCCTGCTGATTTGGAGTAGGGCCTGTCATTATCTTACTCTGTCATTAGAGGCTACATTGGCCTGTGTGTGTCAGTCTATTTGGACAGCAACTCTTTTGCTCTCGCAGTGTTCCCTACATTTATTAAAATCCTTGAAGATAGTCTTGTGTTCCATTTGTGGCAGAGGAACCTTTAACCCTTCGCTGCAGAACAAGGCATGGGTTTATGTGTCAATACCACGGTTAATGGCTGAGAAGCAGCAGAGGGCTTTAACTCGCAGCAGAGGAAATTGATGGACACTACGGATATAGTTTGATGTAGTATAAATTGTCATGGATGCTGTATGTGTGTCTGGGTGGACATGTGTGCGTGTATTTCATTTTACATGCTTCATTTACAGGAATTTCAAATAACACAAATGCCGGATCGGACATTTACTTTCATTCACGCAAGCTGTTAAAACAACACAAGTTAAACAGGTGTATTGAGGAGGGGGAAGCATGTGGGGGGGAAGCAGTGATGGACAAGGCATAGTGGTGGACTCCCTGTTCAACTTACAGTGCATAGGTTTATGGAGATATATCAGGCTTTGGTACTGTACAGAGATTCAATGGAAGCTGTAATTGTGTGGAGATTCATTGAGTTTAATGCTGTTCAGAGATTCATTGGAAGTTTGTACCATATAGAGATTTACTGGGAGTTGGTACTGTGCAGAGATTCACTGGAAGTTGGTATTGTATTGTACAGAGATGCACTGGAAGTTGGTACCATACAGAGATGTACTGGAAGTTGGTACGGTGCAGAGATTCACTGGAAGTTGGTATTGTATTGTACAGAGATGCACTGGAAGTTGGTACCATACAGAGATGTACTGGAAGTTGGTACGGTGCAGAGATTCACTGGAAGTTGGTATTGTATTGTACAGAGATGCACTGGAAGTTGGTACCATACAGAGATTTACTGGAAGTTGGTACGGTGCATAGATTCACTGGGAGTTGGTACTGTGCAGAGATTCACTGGGAGTTGGTACTGTGCAGAGATTCACTGGGAGTTGGTACTGTGCAGAGATTCACTGGGAGTTGGTACTGGGCAGAGATTCACTGGGAGTTGGTACTGTGCAGAGATTCACTGGGAGTTGGTACTGTGCAGAGATTCACTGAGAGTTGATACTGCACAGAGATGAACTGGGACTTGTTACTGTGCAGAGATTCACTGGGAGTTGATACTGTACAGAGATGCACTAGGACTTGTTACTGTGCAGAGATTCACTGGGAGTTGATACTGTACAGAGATGCACTGGGACCTGTTACTGTGCAGAGATTCACTGGGAGTTGATACTGTACAGAGATGCATCGGGACCTGTTACTGTGCAGAGATTCACTGGGAGTTGATACTGTACAGAGATGCATCGGGATTTGGTACTGTGCAGAGATTCACTGGGAGTTGATACTGTACAGAGATGCACTGGAAATTGGTACTGTGCAGAGATTTACTGGGAGTTGATACTATACAGAGATGCACTGGTTGATGGTACTGTGCAGTGATTCATTGAGTTTGATGCTGTACAGAGATTCTTTGGAAGTTGGTACTGTGCAGCGATTCACTAGTAGTTGGTACTGCACAGAAATTAGCTAGTCACTCTAGTGCTTTATGGAAATGTAGTGAAATTTGATACTGTAGAGAGATTTGCTAGACGTTGATAGTCTACAGAAATTCTCTGAACATTGGTACTGTGCAGTAATTTACTTGGAGTTGGTAATGTGCAGAGAATTTTTGAGTTTGATGCTGTACAGAGATTCATTGGAAGGTGGTACTGTACCAAGATTCACTGGAAGTTGGTACTGCACAGAGGTTAGCTTGGAGTTGGTGCTATATGGAAATTTACAGAAATTTGGTACTGTAGAGAGATTCACTATAAGTTGATAAGTCTACAGATATTCACTGGGGTTGGTATTATACAGAGATTTGACTGAAGTTGGTGCTGCACAGAGATTCACTGGAATTTGATACTGCAAGGAGGTTCTCCAGGAAATGGTATTATACAAAAATGTACTGGTATTTGGTACTGTATAGAGATTCACTAGAAGTTGAAGTTGATAGTCTACAGAGAATCATTGTGAGTTGGTACTGTTCAGAGATTCACTAAGAGTTTAAACTGTACAGAGATTCACTGATATTTGGTGCTATACAGAGATTCACTGGCAGAATGGAACTGTACAGAGATCTGCTGGGATTTTGTTTTACTGTATACAGAGATTCACTGGGAGTTGGTACCGTACAGTGATTCACTGGGAGATGAAATTGTACAGAGATTCAATGGGATTTTGAATTGTACAAAAAAGATTTATTAAGGTTTGATAATGTTCATTGATTAACTGTGATTTTGGTATTGCTCTGAGATAAACTTGGGTTGACTCTATACAGCAATTCTACTGTACAGGGATTGGCTGGAAGTTGCTATTGGGTTTTCCGCTGAGATACAATTAGGTTAGATACTGTACAGAGATTCACTAGGACTCAGTACTGTACAGAGATTCACTAGGACTCAGTACTGTACAGAGATTCACTAGGACTCAGTACTGTACAGAGATTCACTAGTACTCGGTACTGTACAGATACTAGAAAGAGGTAGTGGTGGACTTACCCTAAAGCAATTGGATACAGGTTGCCAATTTTCAAAAAGCAATTCTTTATTAACAAAAAAACAGCAACAACTCCACTTGCAATGTGTGTCACGGGCAAGTATAATGTGGAGCATCTGCTAGTCCAGTCCTAAACAGCTTGGCGCCTCACAGAGATTCACTAGGACTCGGTACTGTACAGAGATTAATTTAGTTTTGGTACTCTTGCAGTACATTATAAAACTGCTCAGCACATGTTTTCATCATTCAGTTGCATGGAAAACAGAATAATAGAATATTTCCACTGACTCAAATTGTAATTTATTATGCAAACTGAACAAAATCTGCATGTTAGTTTCTGCTACACAATGCAGGTGTAAATCTAGACGTCTCCTTATTCAAAACTACAGAATACTTCCCTCTTTCATACACATCTATAGGATGTTAAAGGAGTCATGGGTAGACATGTATATCCGACACAACTATAGCAGCTAGAACAATTTTCCATTTCTAAGATTTTGTTAACATTTTTAACTAAAACAAATTTACCATTCTTCCACTATGTACAGTGCATCCGGAAAGTATTCACAGCGCATCACTTTTTCCAAATTTTGCTTTTTATTCAGAATTCTACATACAACACCTGAGAATGGGGTCAATTCATAAAACGCTGTGCGAAAAAAAATCTATTTGGGAAAATACCGCATTCGGTATTTTAGACTTTGTGTGCTAATTCATAAAAATGTTCACAGGTGCGGTAGAAGTTTGGTAAGGTCCATTGACAAAAACCTGGTCATAACAGCAGAAGAGAGTGGAGTGTCTCTTTGTTGTTACAAGCTTCTCCGTGCAGTGAGGGCATTACAATAGTAAGAGGCATCCCAGACATCCCTTTAGATGTACTTGTTTTGTTATACTGCCTCTGGTTGCTTTGAATCTGCTCTAAATTGTCTGAGTCTTTCTTAACATTCTATGTTATTGCCACAGCTTAGAAGAACTTCAAGAAACTTTACACATGCCATGCTTAGGTGATTTTCCCCACTAGTTCCTACGCATCTTCAAACAGGAACCCAAGAGGTTAAACAACCAAAGGTATTTAGGACAGCTTGTTTTGTTCCAGCTCTGCTGCTGCCTGGGAGGTTTAAAAGCTTGTCCCGTCTGAGAAGGCTGCGGGTCCTATTAGATTCCATCATCCAGACTTGCAAAAGACAGGGGCTGTTTTCATTGGCTCTCTCCACCTGTCAGTGACAGTTCTCACTGCTTCTGCTTGTGATTCACGGCTCCCAGCACAGTCTCCTCGCACAGACTTCGCACCCTTTTCACCACTTCAAAGCAGATGGTATTATTTTGTTGCTTTACCACACGTTGTAGGCTTTATGAATTGACATTTACTGACATTTGTTGAGGTATTTACCGCACAAGTCGGTAATTTACTTCACTGCTCGGTAATTTCAGCTTTTCATGCGGTAACAGCTTTTATGATTTGACATTTTTCTTAAGCGCTCAGTAAAGTCATCTGTTTTCTACATTACCAAATTCGGTAATGCTTTATGAATCGACTCCTATGACAGTGTGAAAAAGATGTGAAAATAAAACGGAGAAATCACATGTACATAAGTATTCACTGCCTTTGCTCAATACTTTGTTGATACACCTTTGGCAGCAATTGCAGCTTCGAGTCTTTTAGAATTTGATGCCACAAGCTTGGTTGACCTATCTTCAGCCAGTTTCACTCATTCCTCTTTGCAGCACTTCTCAAGCTCCATCAGGTTGGGTGGGAAGCGTTGGTGCACACCCATTTTAAGATCTCCCCAGAGATGTTCAGTAGGATTAAGTCTGGGTTCTGACTGGGCCATGCAAAAGACATTCACAGAGTTGTCCTGAAGCTACTCCTTTGATATCTTGGCTGTGTGCTTAGGGACGTTGTCTTGCTGAAAGATGAGCCATCGCCCCAGTCTGTGTTCAAGAGCGCTCTGGATCAGGTTTTCATCCAGGATGTCTTTACATTGCTGCAGTCATCTTTCTCTTTATACTGACTAGTCTCCCAGTTCCTACTGCTGAAAACATCCCTGCAGCATGATGCTGCCACCACCATGATTCACTGTAGGGATGGTATTGGCCTGGTGATGAACGTGAGTGTTGCCTGGTTACCTGCAAACGTGACGCCCAGCATTCACACCAAAGAGTTCAATCTTGTCTCATCAGACCGGAGAATTTAGTTTCTCATGGTCTGAGAGTCCATCAGGTGCCTTTTGACAAACTCCAGACAGGCTGCCATGTACCTTTTACTAACGAGTGGCATCCATCTGGCCACTCTACCATACAGGCCTGATTGGTGGATTGCTGCAGATGGTTGTACTTCTGGAAGGTTCTCCTCTGGAGCTCTAACAGGGTGACCATCTGCTTCTTGGTCACCTCCCTGACTAAGGCCCTTCTCCTCCGATCACTCAGTTTAAGTGGCCGGCCAGCTCTAGGAAGATTCCTGGTGGCTTTGATCTTTTTTCACGTATGGATGATGGAGGCCACTGTTCTCATTAGTACCTTCAAATCAGCAGACATTTTTCTGTATCCTTCCCCAGATTTGTGCACCGTGACAATCCTGTCTTGGGGGACTGCAGACAATTCCTTTGACTTCATGCTTGCTTTGTACTCTGACACGAACTGTTAACTGTGGGACCTTATATAGACAGGTGTCAATTTTGAGCTTCATGGCCAAGGCTGTGGATACTTATGTACATGTGCTTTCTTTCTTTCTTTTCTTTTTTTTTTTTTTTTTTTTTTTTTAACAAATTTGCCAAAATCTTACGTAAACTCTTTTTTTCACATTTCATTATGGAGTGTTGGGTGTAGAATTCCAAGGAAAAATAATGATTCTAATCCAAATTGGAATAAGGCAGTAACATAACAAAATGTGATGTGCTGTGAATACTTTGCAGGTGCCCATATTTTTTTTAAATTATGGAGATCAAGCACATTGATCATAATAATGATAATAATACATCCAATAGACATAATAGCTATTGCTTAAAAAGGATCTTTGCTGACTATAATACTTTATAAAATTAATAAAATTGCTTATTTTTTACAGTATTAGTCAGTCAATGTTTTCCCATTAAAACCACCATGATTTACATACATTTATCACAGATGGCAACATCTTTACTGCTGGCAAAGTGCATCACTGTGAAATGTTGGTTGTTAATCCCGAGGTGAGAGACATAAGGAGGCTGACATATTATTTCCTTTTTAAACAATGCACATTGCCTGGCTCTTCTACTGATCCCTTGCCTATAATACTTTTAGCCATAGACTCTGAACTAGCATGCAGATCAGATGTTTCTGTAAATAATCTAACAAGATTAGCTGCATGCTTGTTTCAGGTGTGTGATTCAGATACGGCTGATGCTAGAATGATCAGCAGGACTTCCAAGCAACTGGCATTGTTTATAAGGAAGGGGGGCAGAAGAAGCAGGGCACTGCCTGTGTCCTGTTTATTTGCTCAGTGAGGCTTGACAGAGTAACCAAGCAGCTCGGGGTGACCCAAACCTCTAAGGGCTCTTTCACATTAGACAACGCGTGCAGGAGCCGTTCTCCTGCACGCGTTGAATGGCCTGCGGCGGATCATCGGGATGCTGCAGTGCGACGCAATCAGCAGCGGTAGCTATTAATTGAATCCGATGGGAAAACACCGGCTCCCGACGGTTCAACACTCCCAGGTGCGTTGAACCGCAACGCACCGAAACGCAGCATCAGGTGTGAAAGGTAAAATGAAAGGCTATGGACTTTCATTTCACCTTGGTTAACGCAAAGTTTGGACTTTGCGTTATAATGCAGGAAAGGGGCTCTAGTGTGAAAGAGCCCTAAGAGCACTGCTTGGAGGTCTGGGGGTGGGCCAGTATGCTGCCAGTATGCTGTCAGTCAGGCCCTGTCTATTCCACTGGATATAAGCAACCCATTCAGGCAGCAAGTGTGAACCATGCTAGATGTGCTGTGCATGAAGAGACCATACAGCGCAGGGGAGATAGTCAGCAACAGACAGGCCCTTCCAGGAGTATGGGTTCATGCATGGTCGCGACAACTGCGATCCATAATGCCACTGTCTGTCAGCAAGGAAGGGGAAGAGGAGAATGAATCTCGCCTTGCGTTGGCAAGCTGGATAAAAAAAACAGAGCCTTAGTTTACCCACCTCCATCCTACAGGGTAACCATACACGGTACAATAAAAATGTTTGATTTTTCCCATTTTTATTTCGACCAAAACGATCAAATCTAATGAAAGTTGAAAATAATCTTTTTTTTTTATCAAGAAAAATGAATGATTATCCTGTTTTTTGAATAATCAAACTAAATTATCTAATTGAAAAAAATGAAACATTGTATCATGTATGGCACCTTTACAGTGCTTTCATGTCTTTTTCAGATTTCTTTCCCCAAAACTATGCATTATTTGGTATTTTCCTGTCCAAAACCTTTTTGGTTTTTGTCCCCCAGATGTGTTAAAAGGTGCTCCTCTCTGTACAACTAAAGTGATAGGCAATATAACCTGGTGTCTATCGTACAATCCTAGCTGGTGTGAAAGTACCATCTCATTAGCAGTCTATAGTTGTATTCTACTGCATTTGGATTGATCGAGCCCTTAGGGTCAGCTTTCTAGATATGTATTAGATCCTCTTCATCTTGTCTAGGTCAGATTCCCACTTTATTCCTTATTACACCTTAATTACTTTATTGTTTGAGGATGATGATGAATATATTGCAGTGACTATCTGTGTAGATAATGGATTCTTGTTATATTCCTACTCAAGGCTACACATGAACAGGAAAGAGTCCGTTTTTCCAAGGATCGATTGGATGAAATGTTTAATATGTAGATAGCACTTAGTGCTTGTCTGCTATCTACCAAGAATTGGAAGCTTGTACCTCCATTCTCTGTTAGTAAGTTATACATTTTATCTAGGCCTTCCTCTTTCCACCATTCAAAATATTCCTGATCCTCTGTTTCTGGTGCAGTAAGGGTTTGTTTGGGGTCTATGTGCAGGCAGGAGGTTTCCTAAAGTAGTTGACTTCATCCCAAACACTAAATGTTCCATGTTCTGTCTATTTAAAGGTTACCTAGACCCCTGGAATCTGTGGAAATACAAGGATAGTGCACTCTGTAACCAAATGGTAGGGGTAGGTGGGCAAAGGCCCTAATAGAGAGATCTTCCATATTAGGCAATGCTGGGATACACATATGGGCAACCAGCAGTCAAGCTTGTGTCTCGCATTAGGCCAGGGACTCATGGCAGGGTGCACACCAATTGCCTCTGGCGTAGTTTATTGGGATGATGATCCTTGTCCTTCCATACAATCTGGAGCCTGGGGTTGAGGATCGGGGACCAAGGAGCTCCGGACTGCTGGAGGACACACATTCCACAGGGGTTCACCCCCACATTTTTTTGTTTGAAAAAGCGGGGGTGAACCCCTGTGGAATGCTTGGCAATAAAAAGTTTATTAACTACACTTAGCCTACCTTAGCACCGCTCTTTTTACCAACCGGCATACCACACACACTGCTGGAGGATCAGCTTGTACCGGCCAAGCTCAACCTACCTACACACAATACAGTGTGTTTTTCACCCATCAGTGTACAGTGGTCCGGAGTGCTTTAGTCCCTGATCCTTAACCACAGGCTCCAGTCCGTACGGAAGGACATGGACCACATCCCAAGAAACTACGTCTGAGGCAGTTTGTGTGCAGCCTGCCATGAGCCAAGTCCCTGGCCTAAGTGACTGCTGGTTGCCCATACGGGTACCCCTACTTCACCTAATATGGAAGACCTCTCCCTTTGGCCCTTTACCCACCAACCCCTACCATTTGGTTACAGTGTGCGCTATCCTTGTATTTTTAACAAATCCTTGCCTGTCATACAGCCAGCAGCTCCTGCCAAAAAGGGTCTGTACTCACTGATTGTGGCTAGTGGTCCCAGACCCTAGATCCTGCCTCTACGCTACACCCCTAGAAAACATCATACAAGGTCCGCCCCTGGTGAGGGCATGATAACTGAATGAAAAGCACTTAAAATATGTTTGCATATTACTTAATGTGGACTTAGTTCAGAAAAATTCACTGCAGGTGTACTTTAAGAGTAGAGGTTCACTTTATTAATAATCCCCATTTATCACAGAGGCGCTCAATATGGACCTAGACTTTGTTAGCTGTATGCTCCTTCCTATTGCCTGATGAAGCGTGGTCACACCTGCGAAATGCATTGCAAATTTTTGTGGAGTATATAAATACATTTTCACTGTTTAAAGGTCACTGCATGTTCTTCATAGTAGGTAAGTCCACCACTGCCACTCCAGTTTTTTAAGAATTTTAGCTATTTTTATTCTACTAGCGCCTCTGTTCCCTAACTTGTTTGAGTCCACCCCTGGTGGTGGGGTGGTTTTACCCCAATTTCTTCTTCCGTTCTACAGAGAGCGACTTCTTAATCCTGAGTGGGAACAGGTCTAAACTTCCCATCTACCCTTTCAGTGGGGGCCTTAGAGGTGACCCACGTTTGTGAGTATAACAATACTTACTTAACCAATTACCTCCTTACCAATATATACTACACCATATTTGGCTCTCGGTGTCCCTTGTTTTTCTGTTTTTGCTTACCCATTTATTACAGGTGCACTTCAGTTAAAACTTGAGTCAACAGCAGACAAATGAAGTTACATTTCTGAAGATATTGCATAATCAACCATGCCAAGCCATTGACTATTACTCTTTAAAAATAGAAATTCCACACCTCACGAGGAAGTTAATATGGAGGAAAAATTTGCTATATGTGAAAGTATTTTAGTTTATTTTACTGAAAACTAAAGAAATAAAATTGGCTTAGCTGGATGTACTGTAGGAATCTGCCTTGAAGAAATCAGTCATTTTTTCTGCAGCAGCACATACACTGGTATATCTGTATCGATTTACATTAGCCGTAATTAGGCTGATCATCGTGCTTCGCTGTCTTCTGCGGTTGCATATTTCTCCACATCTGGCAGTTCTTCGCCCCCACGTTTTTTGCCAATGACAAAGAGATTTTCCAAAGTATGTCTGAAAAAAAGAACTCCTATCACTGAGTGGGAGAGGTCAACAGATGAGGCTACCTATTACACCACAAGAAAATAGAATGGCTCACGAAGATGGATTAAGGATTTTGGCAGGAGTGTTGAGTTATTTTTCTTTAGGGGAAGCTGTGATTGCCTCGGTTTAAAATTCTCCAGCCTACGAGTTGAATGGGATATTCTCAAGCATCGGAAGCGAGTTTTGCCTTTGGTTTGATTAGCAAACTTTGCCTTTGGCTACATTAACTCTGAAGGCCAGCATATGCAAACAATGCTCCCTTACATCAGCACTATGGGAAGACGGTTCAAGATGTTTCCACATGTGCTGCTCGGGGTTGGCCTTTTGCTGCTTAAAGTTTAAGCTAACCCCCTAGGATTGATTTATGATCTCCAAATGGCTTTTAAACAACTGGATGTTTTGTCTGGGTTTAGATTGATATTAGTCTGTTTTCCAATAGATCCACATTATTGCGTACATTGATCTTCTTTTAAGGACGTTTGCTTGACTTGACCAGCCCTACTCATAGGTTAAAATTCTGCCTTGTTTACAATTTACATGGCTGGCAAAGGATCATAAAGATGGCTTTTTGAGATTAAATTCTTGGGTGACACATGGCCATGAGGTCCCTAATGCCAAATTTGGACTAGGGCTTTTTGTATGTCTCACTCAACTTCCTTTAGCTGATCCATCGAACCATTAGGATGTTAATTGTTTTTAGTGGAATAGAACATAGTGTTTTTTTTCTTTAGCATGTTTGATATTTCCCGTAGAGGCCAAATTAAAGGACCACAATATTCAAATTTTTGTAAAACTAAAAATACATGAAAACACGTAAATAAAAAAGTAGATTTCTCACAGAGTAAAATTTGTAATAAATTATTTTTCTCCTCTGTTGCTTACACTTAAAGTGTGTAGTAGAAATCTGACAGAAAGTTTTGGACTAGCCCATCTACTCATGGGGATTCTCAGGGCTTTCTTTATTTTCAAAAGTACTTCGTGAAGTGCAGTGGCTCAGTACAGCTGCCAGAATAGTGTGCAAACAGGTAGGCGGCCCACCCCTGCATCACTGTTTATATACTTTCCATGAAGTGCTTTTGTAAAGAATAAATTAAATACTGAGAATATCCAATCCCCCATGAAGAGATGGACTAGTCAAAGAACTGCCAGCTCCGTCAAATTTCTACTAACTACTGTAAATGAGAGCAACGTATGAAACAAGTAAGTTAAAGCTCATTTTACTCTGTATGTGTTTACATGGGCTTTAACTTTAACATTTTTTTGCAATAGCATTCCTTTAAGATATAAAAGAATGCAAGAAAAATAAAGAGAACAAACATCGCTGTTTACAAAATACATCTGTTATGTCATACACTTGTATTGTATAGAGAATGAAATCTGAGCCGATTACCGGTTTCGCCCGCATAACATGACCGATCCTATGGCACTTGTACTAACTGTAGGCATGCACTGGTTGTTTAACTTAGTTATTGTGTACTGGTTTTCAGTATAAGAAAGTTGATTCAAAATTATTTTTATTAGGTGTACTACCTCTTTCTTTCTCTTCTACATCTCTTCCTTTTCTTTCTTTTCTTTTCCCTCTCTTGGTCCATCAGTTAACCTTACAAATAAAGCAGAATTAAGGTCGCCATACATCTAGTGATGATGGGCAGATTCGACCAAGAGACCAATCTGATTAGAGAGGTCTGTCGACTGCTCGACTCCCGATCAATCTCATGCTGAAATTAATTTGTAAATGGCCTTGTGACGCTGCATCCGCCGCTGACGCTGTCCCCCTAATGTGCAATACGCAGGCGCATATGTGACGTCACACACACGCCCGCGTTTCTCTAGCAACCACCTGGGACTAGTGTAAAGACGAAGTACTACTACGTCCAGAGGCAGCAGAGGACAAGCGGTGGCCACGAGCAGGTAATGTGTAGTGCACGGGGGGGGGGGGGGGTACTTTGCATATCAGGGAGGGGGGGCAGCAATCAGAGCTTTCCTTGCATTCATCACTGGTCCCAGTATCGCTCTCCATTACCGCCATGCACCCAATTGAGCAATTATGGCCTGAAATTGGTAACCTTGTCGATTGGGCATGCACATGGTGGCACAATTTTCACCTGATTCCTATTATAATAATCGAATTGGATGATCAATTGGCCACAAAGTCGCCTGATGTATGGCCACCTTAAAGGGACTTAGAGCTCACTAAAACAAAAAGATTTATACATACCTGGGGCTTCCTCCAGCCCCATCCACTTGGATCGCTCCCATGCCGCCGTCCTCCACTGTCTGCAGCTCCGGTACAGAGTCCCCGCACTTCCATCAGTCGGAGCCAGTCTGACGTAAGGGAAGTGCGCCTTCTACGTATCTCTCCAGCAGCTGCTGGAGAGATACGCAAAGAGCGCATTTCTCCTGCGTAGACTGGAGCTGAATGATGGAAGTGCGGGGACTCTGTACCGGAACTACAGACATCGGAGTACGGCGGCGTGGGAGCGATCCAAGTGGATGGGGCTGGAGGAATATATATAACTCTTTTTGTTTTAGAGAGCTCTGGTACATTTTAAGTCTGCGTGATCTGCTTACCACCGGGGAGCAGACCAAGATAAGCTTAAAGGTGGCCACACACGATACAATAAAATGATCCGATTTTACGGCAATTCGATCAAAACGATCGTATCTCCCGAAAAAATCGAAAGCTTTTTTCATTCGACTGAAAATCCGATCGGATTTCCCGTTTTTTTCGATTTTTATCTATCCAGAATGCCAGATATTTTTCTTCAATTGCTCTACAGATTGTATGGTGTGTGTTAGATTGTCAATTTATTAATATACACACCTATGCAATTTTCTCAGAGTATCCAATCATTTTTATCATAATTGGGGAAAAATGGAACATAGGTGTGTGGTACATTGGTCATATTTTTGAAATGTTACAATCAGTCAGAAAAATTGATTGCAATTCTTAAATTGAACAGATATTTAAAAAATTGTATGGTGTGTGGCCACCTTTAGGCTCAACACACACCATACAATCTTGGCTGTTCAATCTTACCACTTTTATGTTGTATAAGAGCTTATCCAATCAATCATTCAAGGCATTTTCAATCTGTTGGCCCTTATACTACATAGATTTGGTAAATCTGTACAACCAAGATTGTATGGTGTGTGTTGAGCTTTAGTCCTGGCCCTATCTCGGGGATTTGTCTTTATTTTATATCATGGCCCAGACTGTTGGCATAGTCTAAAATTCTATGTAAAGATTGCTTGTCACAATGGATTTGCCCACATTTGTGATTAGTTATATAAATGTTTAGAAATATATATTTAGTTCATGTCTGTTATCACTAGTGATGTGTTGTGTTCATGTTTGAGGGGAAAAAACCCTCATTGAAAAAATTATATTTTTGACTATTACTCAGTGGGATAGCTTGTTCTTCCTTCTTAGAGCTTTTTCTATCACTAGGTACGGAGGTATGCAGAGTCTGCTATTTTCTACATACAAGGTTTTGGCTCTTTTTTCAGAGCTTCTCGTACATTATACAGCTATGGTAGGCCTCCCTCTGTCTTGCTTCAGTCACTTTTTTTAGGACTTCAGTCTACTCCCATTTAAAGGGACCCTGAGCAGTACCTAGAATAAAAAAATTCACTTACCTTGGGCCTCCTCCAGCCTACCATAGGCCGCGAGGTCCACCAGCGTCCTCCTGTTTCCTGTGCGTGTCCCTCCGGCGGCTCCCGTTACTGGCGACACCCGGGCCGGGTATTGGGCGACTCTTCTTTGATCTTCACACTCGTCGTCATCATGCCAGCCGCTACCCGTCATCACGGCGGACGGCATGACAGGTCTGCGCGTGCGCGGTTTAGAGTTAGAAAACCACGCATGCGCAGACCTGTCACCCTGGCCGTCGTGATGACGCATAGCGGCCGGCATGATGACGACGAGCGTGAAGATCCAGGAAGAGTCGCCCGACACCTGGCCCGGGTGTCGCCGGTAACAGGAGCCACCGGAGGGACACAGACAGGAGCCAGGAGGACGCTGGTGGACCTCGCGGCCTACGGTGGGCTGGAGGAGGCCCAAGGCAAGTGACATTTTTTATTCTAGGTTCTGTTCAGGATCACTTTAACCAAATTACTGGCGTCCATGCTTGTGACCATATTTCAAAGGCACTTGTATGGACCTAAAGAAGCGGGCTGAGACTCGTGAAACATATCGTCCTTTTAATCGTGGTGAATAAATCATTTGATCTTTTTACATTTACCCTGTGGTTAGGTTTCTTACATCTGGAGTGGTAAAGACACCTACCTCCCCCTTATTTTTTTTGTTTTATTACATTACCTATTTATAGGCACCTCCACCCCCAGTAACATTTAAGCAAATGAACAACCTCAGTTGTGTTTGCTCTATTTTCTCTTGTACAGATAAGTTCTTTAATTTCAACTGTACCATTTATTCCCAAACCTACTCTCTCCTGCATGTCTTGTTTTTGGAGCCATGGGTCAATGTAGGTACAGAAGTTAATCAGAAAACAGTTCTGTTTTTTAAGCTTGCTCATTTAGGTCGCATTGTTTATGATTCCTTTTTAAATGACATGTTATGGTCCTTAAGCAAATACTAATTGCTTACTTGTTTTAGCATAAATTATCCCATTTGCATTGATATTTAGATAGCTAAAGCTTTCAACTTGTTCTAGGTCTTCATCATCCAATGTGATGTTATGTCTGGAATTTTTTCTATTTTTTTTCTTCGACTTTGATAGTAATCATTTTTTCCTTTAATTCATTGTTCCACGTGTTTAGCATGTAGTTGTAATTCAACACTTGGCTTAGCTACACTTGTTATATTATGTGAGGTCAGATATTGTTTAGTAGCCAGTTCCTTATAAACCTCTTTTTTTAAACACATCATCCATCATACACTCAACAAGTACAATGAACTCTCTTTGGTGTTCTTCTCTTGTGGTTTGAAATCCTGTAATAGTTATTAACTTGTTGTGATTTTTGAATTGGCTGCCCTATTCTATCGGCAGCAGGAATAGAAATTTTAAACTGACAATAACAAATGCTGATCACTCTTTTGTAGCACGTACCACAGGGTCCCCCATCCAGCTATCAAATGCCCTCTCTACATATGTAAAACAGTCAATATTCCCCATATACAATAGCTTTAAAGGAGCACTATCAGGAAATGAATTGTAAAATTAAAAATACTTGAAAACACATAAATAAAATGTAGATTTCTCCCAGCGTAATGTGCTATAAATTACTTTTCTCCTATCTTGCCTTCACTTACAGTAGGTAGTAGAAATCTGACCGGTTTTGGACTATCCCATCTCCTAATGGGGCATTTTTAGGGTTTTATTTATTTTCAAAAGCACTTTGATCGGTGGATGTTTGGTCCAACTGGCAGAATAGTGTACAAACAGGTAGGCAGGGGGGGGGGGGGCTGCATCTTTGTATAGATTCTTTCCATGGAGTGTATTTGTAAAGAATAAATTAAATACTGAGAATCCCGCATGTAGAGATGAGCTAGTCAAAATCCTGTGAGCCCCGTCAGATTTCTATTAACTGCTGTAAGTGACAGCGACATAGGAGAGAAGTAATTTATAGCTCATTTTACTCTGGAAGAAACACACTTCTTCTTTATATGTGTTTACATATATTTTACATGTTACAATTTTTTGCAATAGTGGTCCTTTAACTGATGAATTACAAATGCTGCTTCTGTTTAATATCCAGTCCACTGACACTTCATGCAATTCTCGTTTAAATGTAGTTTTTACTAGCGCACTATTTCTATGATCCTTGGCCTGCCTCTGGGTCTTCCCCTGCTTTGGAGACTGCCAAGCCTTAAAGTTGGCTATTTTCAGCCAATCGCTATTGTATTTCTTTATAGAGGGAGTACTCCTGCTTGTCTTCCACCTCTCTTATGCATGAAAATGTACGCTTGGCCAAGCCGAGGACATACTGTATGTTCATATATGGTGATCTTTCATGATTGTTGTCTGATTGTGATTCCTACAACCAGCAACCATGTATGTATTTAGATTGTAAGCTCACAAGGGCAAGGCTCTCTCACCATTTTTTGTCTTGAAATTTGATATACATTTTGTTCATCTTGGTACATGTTACATTTGTCCCAGTAATTACTAGGCCTATTATTTCTGTATTACTGGCTTTCTCAAGCAGGGTTCCTTGAGTACTCTGCAGGGGGAGATCCTTGGCATTTTTCCCCAATCGTGAGGGTTGGGAGTATGATAGGGAGCCCACTATAATAAGGGTTACTGTAAAAAGCATTAAACTGAGAATAATAACGAACACATTAATAAAAAGGAGACATTATAATGAAGGGCACTGTAATAGGAGGTAGTGACATAAACAGTCTCTGCTCAATGACACCTTATGCCAGAGCTCAAATCTATGAATTATTGACCCTTTTTTATCTTGTTCCTGCTCTCAGAAGCCATTTACTAACAGGAAATTGTTTTATGGCTGTAATTACTTATCGGTGAGGGTTATGCTATAGTCTGACCCAGTCTCGCCCCAGGCAGAAACTGTGACTTACATACCTGATGTTTAACTCTTTCAGGCAGAGAAAGAATAAAAGGAACACAGCCTAGTTATTTGTGTGCTTGGCACTGTACATACACATGTCTATCTCATCATGTCACATGTCACCTCGGTTGTCCTTTAAGCTGCTTTGAGCAATTTTATTCTTTCTGGCACTTCTATTTATCCGTTATATCAGCATTTGTTGTCCACACTTGGTGGAGGGGTGTCACTCCGTGTTCCCAGTACTACTGAGAGCAACTTCTTAACCTGAGGGGGGGGGGGGCAGGTTTGTTCTCTACACCTGCTCATACAGTGGTTGCCATTGAGGCAACCCACATTTGTGAGTGTCATTCCATTATTCACACTTTAGATTCTTTGATTATTTACATACTACGCTATAGTGGACTCACTCCCTTTCCTGTTTTTTTCTTTCAAATAATGATGTTTGAGGATTTCTACTGCTGTCCTAGATCTGCTTTGGTTATTTTCGCTACAATAAGTGATGTAAGGAGTAGACTATAGAGTTAATCTATGACTTTCGGCCAAGTATGGAGTCCTCACTCTACCTCTCGCCTTTGCCAGCGCTACATCTTCCGGTGTAATTTGAGCATTCATTTGGGTTATTTCTGATGAATTGTATATATTCAATAGCTAGAGCCAATAGGTTATTTTTGCTAAATAAATCACCTGGGTCTGTTTTACATATTTGGTGCGCGGTTTCAAAAGTAAAGGGGGAAAAAAACAATTCGCTTTGGATAGAGTTGGCTTTTCAAACCTAACTTCACCCATTCTCCCTCCTTTGTTCTTTCTTATGACATCTCATAAATGTGATATTGTTTAACCTTTAGTCATATAACCTGTAAGTAAAATGTAAGTATTTTTTATTACTCTCCCTACCCCCAACCTTCAAACATAATAAAGTTCCTTAACATTATTATATATTATTCATATTTGATATGGCACCAACATCCTTTGTAGCACTGTACAACACACAATACATAGCAGGTGTGAGCTGGAGCAAATTGCATGGTAAGAAAGAGAAAAAGGGCAATGATCTTAAACCAAGCAGCACCTGGTTTATATCTGCCTATGAGGAAGGCCTGTAAGTTAAATATAGGCACATGGTGGGCTATAGCCAGTTCAGCACAATTACTGCAGGAGCTGAAAACCAATGGTGCTCTCCTATTTCTCTAAAAGAGACATCAGTGCAACATATTGTAACACGTGAGCAGATCTCATATCCCCTCCTAATCTCACTTAAAAGAAACCTGAAATGGGTTACTCCTTTTACGAGATTTGGTGTAAAGATATACATTACAATAGCTAAATGAAGGCGGTGGCTAAATGGGCTTAAAGTGGATTCGAGATGATCTTTTACTCATTGCATAATTGTGTTCCTTTCATATAGTTTATAGGGCATTCCTCAAGCCAAATACTTTTTTTGTTTTGTTTTAATACTCTAATTCCCTATAAACTAAACAAGCCTAGCCCACAGCTCCTTTTGTGCCTTGGCACTGTAGCAAGGGCTTATGGGAGCGCAGTCTGGGCAAGAGGAGGAGGAGGTTACTAGCCATTGATTTCAGAGGCAGAGGGGAGGAGGGAGGAGGAGAGGGAACTGAATTTACACAGAGGCAAGCTTATAACATCTCCTGATAGCTGATAGCAGCCTGTGAGAAACACAACATGGCTGCCCTCATTGTATCACAGGATGAAATAATCATATTCTGTTGAAGCTGTTTGCAGATGGATATGCTGTGTAAACTATCAAAACTTTAGGTAACATATATAGACAAGTTACTAGTTATAGTTAGTTTTTCATCTCGGATCCGCTTTAATGCCAGTTATAAGTTCAAAAACAAAAATGAACTCCCAAAACTCGGAAAGATGCCAGCATGCATTATGCCAACAAATAGACCACAGAACAATAAGAAAAATAATTGGCTCTTGGGTCCCATGGAGGTATATATAAAAATACAAATTTATTCATAAACATTTAAAATTCATTAATCAATACAAATCTATCCAAAAATCCCTAACATGTACGATATAGGACAAAATAGAGAATTGAACCACACCACGGGAGAAAAAGCAAATACAGTGTGGCTGCAGTCCACACTGATTATTAACAAGCACTGCCTATTAAAGGATACCACAACTGACATGTGGCATAATGAGATAGACATGGGTATGTACAGTGCCTAGCACACACATAACTATGCTGTGTTCCTTTTTTTCTTTCTCTGCCTGAAAGAGGTAAATATCAGGTATGTAAGTGGCTGACTCAGTCCTGACTCAGACAGGAAGTGACTACAGTGTGACCTTCACTGATAAGAAATTCCAACGATAAAACACTTTCCTAGAAGAAAATAGCTTCTGAGAGCAAGAAAGAGATAAAAAAGGGGGAAATTCTTATCAGTGAGGGTCACACTGTAGTCACTTCCTGTCTGAGTCAGGACTGAGTCAGCCACTTACATACCTGATATTTACCTCTTTCAGGCAGAGAAAGAAAAAAAGGAACACAGCATAGTTATGTGTGTGCTAGGCACTGTACATACCCATGTCTATCTCATTATGCCACATGTCAGTTGTGGTATCCTTTAAGGAAAGTCCATGCAATGTGTATATGTTCTATTATTTTTATATATACCTCCATGCACCCAAGAGCCAATTATTTTTCTTATTGTTCTATTTGGCATAAAAACTCGCTCCTTGGTAAAGGGCTTATATATCCTTCCTTTATTCTTTGTTAAAGGGACCCTGAGCAGTGACAAATAATGGGCAAATGAACGTATCTGTGGCTTCCTCCAGCCCCTTATAGTCGGCTTGGTCTATGTATTCCACTCATTTTAAGGCTTTCCGTAATGGTTTTTCCTTATGCTTACTCTGAAAGATGCAGTGACATTTTTTTAGACTGTACAAGGCCCTGAGACCAACTGATTTGACTTGATCTTAACCTGATTTAGTTGTTTCTTTTTGTGTTTATCATTTCTCTGCCTGTTTCCCTTAACCCCCTTACTGAAGTCATTGACCTCCTGGTCTGATAAATTAATGGATTCAATGGAAGAAGTGTGAACTACCCTTAAACCATATGTATGTTTGCTTATGATATTGGTGTTTATTTCACTGTTTGCATACTCAAATGTTTGTTTCTCTGCACGTTCATTTTTGAGATGCCATGCTGACCCCTGTGTGGGTTTTTGCAGTGTACTTATCTGTTATCTCTTGATGTCTTCATCAATAAAAACCTTTTGAAACTAAGAGGAGCCTGAGATGAAAGCAGCCATATTTGTTTTCTTTTACACAATACCAGTTGCCTGGCAGTCCCCCTGATCTCTTTGGCCGCAGTAGTGTCTGAATCATATACCTGAAACAAGCATGCAGCTATTCAGATTGTTGTCAGAAACATCTGGCAGCAAGCTTGTTCTGGGTACATAAATAAAATGATTAGAGGCATTGGATCAGCAGGACAGCCAGGCAATGTGCATTGTCGAAAAGGAAATAAATATGGCAGCCTCCATATGTCTCTCACCTGGTGTTCACTCTTAGGATTTATCCCATATTTTTTGAGCAAGCATGGAACAGTGACTTGGGAGCTGGCTTACCTGTAGGCCCTCCTAGGTCTTCGGGGGAAGCATGCAGGTTGCACCCCAAGTGCTCTCCCCACCTGGAGACACTACTTGCAATGGCACCCCAAGGAACCTGGAGCAAAGCAGGGAAGTCTGTGAACCCCTCTGATGGTCTCGGGCAGCATCCACAGCTATGTGGAGGGCAGAGGCCCTAAAGTAGGCTGCAGCATGTGCTATATGGTAATCACAACTAGCTCCTCTCATTAGAAAGCCTGCACTTTAGATTAGCTCAAAAAGAATTCTCTTCCTCCAGCCCTCGCACTTTCCCAAGAGTTTCACCGGCAGTAAACCCGTGGGTAACTGGGACCCTTATATGCAGATCTTACCTACAAAAAATGATCTAAGGGCAATTGCTTTTTGCTCTGAGCGGTCCTTTAGGAGGGAGTTAGACAAGGTGAGGCTAACATGCTGATCCTGTGTCTCTTTAATATACTCAGCCACAGACCCGAAACCAGTTTGAATATCCAGTGCTCTTGATTAAAGTCTGCCCATATTATCCACATATTATCCACATGCTTGTTTCAGGTGTGTGATTCCAGCTGTATTACAGCCAAAAGGATCAGCAAGACTTCCAGGCAATTGGCATTCTTTAAAAGGAAATAAATATGGTAGCCTTCATATCCCTCTCACAACAGTGCATCTTTAAAAAAAAGAAAGGGATATGGGGAAAGGTCTACATAAAGACCAGAAAACTAAGATTTATAAATTAGTACTTTGCATTTTCAAGGTTTCAGGAAACAAATGACTGTTTACTAAGTGGTACAAGTCACCAGGAAAGCCTGCTAAAATAGATCCGACTCCGACGATAAGCTGAGAACTGCAAGCAAAGAAGAGACGCTTCTTGCTCCATCTCATATGGAATTGTCTCAAAGTAACTAGATTTTAGCGCCTAGCCCATGGACCATCATGTTTGATTGCACATGGCTGCTAATAAGTAGATACAAAACTCCCCCCAAATAAATGTAGCTAAAAACATAATCCCTGCTTCAAGAACCAAAAACTTTATTATCATTTTGTGATGCAACAAAATTACTTTTCATGACAGCCCCACGGTGCATATAGATAACATTTTGATAGTAACAAAGGTAGAAATAGAGGAATTATAGTATCCCAGGTATTTCAAATATTGAAACAATTTGTACACCGTGTTCATTATTTCAGAGAATATTCAGAGTTTAACAAGTTTATGGCAGATGGGAAAAATCTGTTTTTTAGTCTGTTGGTCTGTGTGCAAAGTACATATACACTGGTCTTCCAACTATAAAGTTGTAGTTCGGCAGAATTTTACTGTATAAAGGATACTGCAGACCAGCTGGCCGTATGGTCATATATATGTCGCTTTACGCTTAACATTATGGCCTATAAGCAATTTACTTTGTCTCCCAGTTGATATTTTCAGATCACGGCAACAAAATGCCCTTTAAACCACAAGCAAATAAGAAAATACTCAAAATAATTTTGATAGTTCTTTTTTTACCAACTGTTTTTTGGTACTTTTTGAATTGCAGAGTGCAGAAAAGTTATTTTAAAGAGAATATGAAAAATTATCTCCTAGGACATAAGTCAGGAGAAAAACTGAATTGCATATGAGCTTATGTATATTAACAAAGTGCTGTGCAAGTCTCGGAGGTGGGATTCATTACAAGTATACCATAGTCCTCTTTTTCTTTGCTCTTTAGTTTCCTGATCTTCAATTAAAAACCTTACTATATCTGCTGTTGAGAGAAGCATTGGAGATTTCTGACAAAAGAGCAAGATACCATAGTTACCTATTTTTAGTCCGTTATGTGATTTCTTTGGGGATAGTTATAAAACCCTGCACACAAAAGACTCTGTTCAGGAGAAATTACTGCTTTTTTGTAACCTGGGTCAAATATTTAAATGTATGTACCAATGAGTCATCCTCCTGTATCGGGATGCTTTCTGTAATTGCCTTTGCTTGTTCCATTTTATTCTTTGTACAAGTAATAAAGATTATACTTACAAATAAAGCAACTTGGAGAATAGAGTACCTGTACTGCCTTTGTAAGTAGCAAATGGCCCTTGCTTCTGTCATTACAAATTGTTATAGAGACAAGGTAATTACCGGTAGCTTTAGGGCAATAATAATAATAATAATATCAAACTTGATATTACCTCTATTTATATTGCCTTAAATAAGCTACCTGTGATTAATGTGTTTCTCTAAAGCAAACAAAGTTCACTACCTAAAGTATGCTTTGTACGTAGGGTCGGGCTTCTTATGTTAAGTTCATATCAAATTAATATTATCTCTTGCATGACTATTGACTAACCAATACATTTCCTTTTACGGAGGTGAGGGCTCTATTCCTACCCTGCAGTGTTCCCAGTGACTCTTCATCATGAGATTTGTCATTAGAGATGATTCCTAAACATCAGTTAGACTGATAATATGGATATGAAATATTACAAATAAATGCCTCACTTTCAGTTCAGCTGGTCAGATTGACAAATGTTGTGAGCAGAAAACAGGGTTGCTTTAACCTTCCTGGCGGTAAGCCCGAGCTGAGCTCGGGCTATGCCGCGCAGGAGGATTTCTCAGGCCCTGCTGGGCCGATTCGCATAATATTTTTTTTGCAACACGCAGCTAACACTTTGGTAGCTGCGTGTGCATTCCGATCGCTGCTGCGCCGATTAGCCGCCGATCGCCGCGCCCCCCCCCCCCCCCGACCCTGTGCGCTGCCTGGCCAATCAGTGGCAGGCAGCGCTGAGGGGTGGATCGGGACTCCCTTTGATGTCACGACGCCGATGACATCGGTGACGTCAGCCCGCCCAGTCGCCATGGCGATGGGGAAGCCCTTCAGGAAATCCCGTTCTTTGAACTGTATTTCCTGATCAAAGATTGCCGGAGGCGATCGGTGGGGCTGGGGGGATGCCGCTGCAAAGCGACTATCATGTAGCGAGCCGTAGGCTCGCTACATGATTTAAAAAAAATTTAAAAAACCTGCTGCGCTGCCCCCTGGCGGTTTCTAATAGACAGCCAGGAGGGTTAAAGGGGAACTCCAGCGAAAATAATGTAATAAAAAAGTGCTTCATTTTTACAATAATTATGTATAAATGATTTAGTAAGTGTTTGCCCATTCTAAAATCTTTTAAATCCCTAATTTACATTCTGACATTTATCACATGGTGACATTTTTACTGCTGGCAGGTGATGTAGCTGCTGCTTTCTTTTTTTGGCAGTTGGAAACGGCTGTAAACAGCTATTTCCCACAATGCAACAAGGTTCATACACAGGAAACTGCCAGGAACATGGTCCTCAGACCGTGGGAGGGGTTTCACCACAATATCAGCCATACAGAGCCCCCTGACGATCCGTTTGTGAAAAGGAATAGATTTCTCATGGGAAAGGGGGTATCTGCTACTGATTGGGATGAAGTTAGATTCTTGGTCACAGTTTCTCTTTAAGCCTTGTACACATGTTAGAGGGTTCTTGGCCGAGCCACTTAGATTTCGCCATTGCTTACGCGGCTACACCAACTATTTAGCATGCGTTGCGCAATTAGCATGGTAGGCGTTGCCTGGGTAACACACGCTATGCAATTAACATAGCAGGCCTTACCCAGGTAATACAGGTTCTGCTAGTTGTGCAAAGTGCACTAAGTTGTCGGCATACATGACAGTGCAATTAAACCAGCTCGGCCGATATCCGTCACTCATGTGTACAAGTTTTAAAGCAACTCTGTTTTATACTCACAACACTTTAGCAGTCACCTCAACTAACTAAAAGTGATATGTACCTAACAAAATAATTTTTTTTTAAATATTTACATTTTTTGTGCTTTAACATAAAGTTAAAGAATTGATATTGCCGCAGTCTGTTACAGGGAAGGTTCAGGCAGTGCTTAAAAAAAATAAATATCCAAATCCACTTACCTGGGGCTTCCTCCAGCCCGTGGCAGCCAGGCTGTGCCCTCGGCGCCACTCCGCAGGCTCTCGGTGGTCTCTGGTGGCGAGCCCGACCTGGCCAGGCCGGCTGCCAGGTCAGGCTTATTCTGCGCTCCACAATGCGTGTCATTGGTGCGTGCTGACGTCATCCGACATCCTCCGGGCTGTACTGCGCAGGCGCATTGGCCCTTGTAACGATCGTGCTCTGCAGATAACTGTACACACTATAGTTTTGTAACGATTGTCGTTCAATATGATCCGTCCTGTTGGATTTTCTCATCGTGCCGATATCGTTCATTCGTGATTGTACTTAATGATCGTTTGGTAACCTTCTTTACCCGATTGTCGGAAGACCGATCGTTAAGCTGCTGTTTCAAACCACCATAGTCGCAAGTGTGTACGTATTATTAGGCAGTCGAACAGCAAGTGAATTGTGCCTGGCTCTACTGAAGAGTGTAAATAGAAGGCAAAATACTATCTAGTTGAAAAAACAAGGCTAATAACCTTTTAGTGCTTATTGTACCTGAGGCAATATGTGGCATGACAAGATAAACACGTATATAAGTAGATAAATACTTGCTCTACTTACATAATATACTGTATGTATTGCACTGTCCACATTTTGATTTTAGTGATTTTTCTATAGTAAAAAAAGAGAAAATCCTTAGAATTTTCCATTTTCACTCTGTCTTGAAGCCAATCCTGACATAATTTCCTCCCTTACTCTGTCTGTGTATCATTGCCCGCCCTCCTCCCAGTTTTCAGACACTCCACCCAGCTCTGCAGTAGTGCATTGTCATTGTGTGACCCTGGAGAGCTGGTTTATTTGTATGGATCGGATTTCATTTCAAAAGCTGCTTTTCTCGGCATAAGAAACATTGGCCATTTAGAGAGGAACAGAGGTGTGGAAGGGGAAAACGGGAGGGAAGAAAAAGAGAAGATCCAGCATGCCCTGCAACTTCCTTTGTGCGGCAGATGTACCAAATAAGAGCCAGGGAAACTGGGGAATGATCTTTTATGGAGAAGAAAAGTAAGAGTGATTTTTAACTTTTGGTTTACCTGGTTAGCATCCTTATTACTTGTTTACCAGATAAAAATAAAGAATTGATTTTTGATTTTATGCCTGACAGTTACACTTTAAGTTTCTTAGCTGCCACTAAGCAACTCGAAGCTACAGCTACCTCCATAGATTCTCTATAGGACTGAGGTCTGTAGGCTGGCTAGGCCACTCCATGACCTTAAAGCGGAATATAACCCTGCATTTCAACTTTGCTCTAAAACATTATTTACAGCATATTATATGCAAAAAGCATTTTTTTTTTACTAGACCAGCATTGGAAGGGTTAAACACAGAGGTTTAAAGTTCCGTGGAGAGATATGCAGAAGTTCAGATTGTTACATTCTATTTAGTTATATGTATCTATTGAGAAATGTTACACACTCTTTGGCTGTCCTCCAACTCCTTCTCAGTCAGAGAGATGAGTCACATTCAACACTTAGATACATTTATGTAAACAAAATGTATCTATGTCAGCTTCTGATGCGTCTGCAGAAATCTCCAGGAAATTTAAAGCCCTGTGTAACCCTTCCAATGCTGGTCTAGTAAAAAAAAAATGCTGGTTGCATATAATATACTGTAAATAATGTTTTAGAGCAAAGTTGAAATGCAGGGTTATATTCCGCTTTAATGTGCTTTTTCTTTAGCCTCTTCATTGTTGCCTTGGAGGTACAATTTGGGCTATTGCCATGCTGGAAGACCCATCCACAATCGATCTTCAGTGTTCTGAATGAGCAAAGGAGGTTCTCTTCCTTTGCTCATCCATTGGCTCCTCAATAAAGATAATCCATCCTGAACCCTTTACAGAAAACAGAAAACCAGCCTCTGCGCTTGAATTTGGGGATGATGTTCTTTAGATCATAATTGATATTTGTCATCCTCCAAGCCTTCTCCGAATCATTTATCTGTTCACTGGCAAACCTAAAACAAGCCTTTATGTGTGTTTTCTTGAGCAGCGTGACCTCTCGGGGACTGCAGGTTTCCAATACATTAGAACATGCATGTTATCAGTGGTGCTCTTGGTGACTGTGGTCCCAACTACCTTCACATCATAAATTAGATCCTCTCAGGCAGTTGAGAGCCAATCTTTCACTTTTCTCATAATTGTCATTACGCCACGAGGCAAGATCTTGCATGTAGCTCCAGACCAAGGACAAGTTTTGCTCATTTCATATTTCTTCCATTTCCGAATAATCGCACCAACAGTTGACACACTAAGCTTCTTGTTATTGGTCGTGTAGCCCATTCCAGCATTGTGCGGGTCTACAGTCTTGTACTCAGACATTGTTTGACAGCGCTTTGGTCTTGCCCATGGTAATGGAAAGATTGTAATGGAAGAAACTGTGTCTCTGCATAAGTGTGCTTTATACACATAACATGTTGAGATTAGGAGTATATGTAATTGACTGATTGTAGTTTTAGTGCGACATGGGCATGCAAATGGGCTGCAAATTCTGGCTGAGTTGTGGGGGATCAAATGCTTATTTTACTCAAGTACATAAAATAAAATGTATGACTTTTATGTCGTGTTTTTTTTTCTGGATTATCGGTTGATATTCTTTCTCTCTTCATTGAAATGAAACTACTATAAAGATGACAGTTTGTTTCTTTGTTAGTGGGCAAACTTACAAACTTAGCAGGAGGCCCAATAACTAATTCTCACGTGTGTGTATATTTTTTTATTTTAGTTTTCGTCTCACTTCAAGTATGCTTTAAAGATGTAAAATACTTTTTCCGTTGTAGTTTGCAAATGTGATGGGACTCTACTTCAGTGTTAGAGATGGTGCCTCCAGCCGTGCAGACATGCTGGGCCTTCTAATTACAAACTCAGCAGCATTGGTTATCACCGTAGTGGTATCACCATAAATCTGTTACCATATAACTGTTTCTAAGCAGCTGGATTGTCCCGCTAAAGAAGATTACCGCCGATTTGCAATGCATCCATCCCCATGCTTACCTCCATTTCATATGGGGTTTGTTCACTTAATTTTATTTTCCAAATATACTTCAAGTTGCTGTTCTATTCTTATTTCAAACATGCAGATTCTGTTATTGTATCTGTTCATTTCTTGTTTCCCAATATGGTTGGTAGAGCTGGGTAAAAGCAGGCTGAACACAAAAGAAAACATGTAGTTGTGGTATGTTAGGTTTAAAGACTAAGCAAGGAAAAGTAATAGAGTTTTGGCTGGCCAAATAAACTGTACTTAGGAGTGCATGGCTTCCTTGATGTGAAAACCTTTGGTACCCTATACCGTCTATTAAGTTACAAAATGGCTTGTGCACATGACACAGAACCTCTAGGAATATTATAAGGTATCTTCCTGGTTTCTCCACGTGTTCTTTAGTAAACTGTAGATGAAAAACATTTTTTTTGGGGGGGGGGAGCAGTGACTTCTTCCTTCTTGTTATTTAGTGTTCTCCTGATGTGTAGTCATGAACATCAACCAATATGAGTAAGGCCATCAGTTACTTAGCATTTACGTTGGGTTCCTTTATAATCTCTCAGACTATTAAACACATTGCAATTAGAGTTGTTTCATATCTGACCACTTCTGACTAGGAAACCAGCAGTCTTGAATTTCCTCTATTATAACACAGTCTGGCTCTTTATTGGTGGACTCCAAACTCTTTAGAGATAGTCTTGTAATATTTACCAGGTTTATTGACATCAGGGACTTTTTTTTATGAGGTCCTCAGTCACTTCATTTGTTTGAGCCATTATACGTCTCCAGAAATCGCTTGTATGTGTGATCAAGCTTTGCTGAATTCCTGTTCTTTAATGAAAATGTAGTATTTCACCCACTCCTGATTGTCCTCTCAGGGGTCTCAAGTAATTGCTTGTAAAAACAAAGTCCAAAATGTCACTATCAGCTTTGGTGTAGGAATGGCCTTTTTTAGACTATGGAAGTGGAATAAACTTATGACGATAGGAAACTTTCTTAAAGAAAATGTAAAGGGAAAATTTTCCTCTAGTTTAACATATGGTACCTGGGTTCTAGGTCCCTCGCCTTCGTTCTGCTCTTATCCTACATACGGTAAGCTGTAGCCATCGGAAAGCTGCAAATGTGGCTCAGGGCTGCGCACCTCCTCGATCACGCTTCCGTGGGAGGGAGCATTCTACATTTGCGCAGTTCATAAAAATTGCAACTGTGCATGCGCCTGACACTCCCGTCAACAGGAGTGTGATTGAGGTCAAACATCAGGGGAGAGCAGGTGGAAAAAGTGTTAGAAATGTCTCACTCTTCTTCAATTAGTACATATATTCAGTTCACTTACAAACGTTTGGTATGTTGGTACAGGTCCCCAGCCCACTTGGCCAGATATTACAATTCTTAGGATCCTCTCTGCTGGAGAGGGTGTGGGGATGCGTTCTCCTTGTTACACGTATTTTGGGACTGACCAAAGTTTAAAACATTTGGGGTTTTTGTTCTGTCTGTCATTAAGAAAAAAGCACAGGAATATATTGCTACAGAGCATTAGTGTGTTCTGTTCCACCTGATCCATTTTCAATAAAAAACGTATACAAATCCCTGACCCCTTTTCTGCTTAATGCTGCAAAGAGTCTGATCCCTGCCAGGTGGAGACTCTCTTCACCGCCCCCTATCAGGCCTGGTCCTTTCGCATTAACAGAATCCAGGAGGCAGAGGAAGCCATTCTTATGAATAGGGATAACTTGGAAACATACAGCGATGTGTAGTTCCCTTGGTTTGAGATAAAATCCTCCTGGGAATATGTTACCTGTAAGTCAGATGATTCTGGTATGATATACTGTAGGTATCCCACCTATACGGATTGTAATCACTGATGCTTGGTGTACTTGGCAGGTACTATAAATGTCATAACCTGGAAAAAAAATCTCTGTTGTTTTCTTTAATCTTTTGTGTTCTTCTTAGTCAGCTCAACTGGCAAGTGACATTTTGCCTTATCCATTGTTGTGTACAAGATGATAATATGTGATATGCTTATTATTCTGATGAGACCATGTGTTGTATCTTACATAATAAAAACAAATGCAAAAAGTTGCAAAAATGTATTTCTGTAAAAATCACCTGAAACAATCCAGTGCGGTCCCCTCTAAACCTATAAAACAGACCCCTTTCCAGCACAGGACACATTTGCATTTATTTAAACTCAATGTGGACAACTGCACTCCATATACCAACCAATGGGATTCTATGACGACTGCAATCAGGCTGTGTATGCCCAGGTGGACCTAATTCAGTAATACCTCTGGTTCTCTTTACCAAGGCCTTGGATTTAAAGTTCCTTTAAAAGACATCCAAGGTAAAAAATAAACTGATGAGAAAAACTATTGAAATCACTCTTTCTCCTAAAAATGATTTTTTTTAAAATATTCCACAGTTTTATTTTATATTTAAATCTAGTTTTTAAGTTTTTACTGTTTCATTGTCTCTGCTCAATGACACCTTCATTGAAGTATGCTAGAGCTCAAATATATGAAATATTGACCATTTTTATCTCTTTCCTCTCAGAAGCCAATTACTGACAGGAAAATATTGTATGGCTGTAATTACTTATCAGTGAGGTTTATGCTCTTGTCTGACCCAGTCTGACCTGGTCCCAGCCTGGACAGAAACTGCCACTTGCATACCTGATGTTTAACTCTTTCAGGCCGAGAAAGAAAAATAGGAACACAGCACAGTTATTTGTGTGCTTTGCACTGTACATACACGTCTATCTCATCATGTCACATGTCACCTCGGTTGTCCTTTAAGAATATGTGGAGGTGCAGATATCAAAGGCAAAGCATTGTATATACTTTTACGCAGTTCAGTTTTTGCAGATCTTCATATGGTGTGCAAAAGCTATTTCCATGTAATTTTACCCCAGATTGATTGCATAGTCAGTAGTGTGGGGCATATTCAGCATGAGCCCCATATCATGAGCAGCATCATATGTGGGAACGTTATTGAAATCCATGCAGTCCATATGCACAAACCCTATGCTGCAAGGCATCTGTGTCGATGTCTTTTCAAGCAACTCACATGTCCCCAATGCAATGAGGGAAATTCAATGTGTGTCACTAAGGCCCCTTTCACACAGTCAGGTGCTGAGTTCACCGCCTGTCAGCTGCTCTTCTGCACCGGCTGGGTGCTTGGTAACGCTCGGTACTGGCGCAGCCGTGCTCAGACTCAACATATATAGCGGTTCTCTGCTGCACAGTAACATCACCGCTTGTCAACGCAACCACTGCAATTCGGTTGCATTTAAATTGCACTGGCAGATAGAATGAACCGCTCAGCAAGCGCGCAGTTCAGACGCCCATCTGAAAGAGGCCTTACTCTACCAAGCCTCCATAGGTGAATCCGCTCTGTCCATAAAGCAATATTCCAAAAGAGTATGCAAAAAATTATACTGACCATCTGCAGCATACGTATCTATGCTGCATAGATACATACCCCATATTGAGGTTAAATATATGCAAATATGTCCTGTGCTGGAAAGGGGTCTGTTTTATAAGTTTTACAGGGGACAGCACTGTATTGTTTCAGGTGATTTAGACAGAAATAAATGATTGCAACTTTTTGCATAAATGGCCATTTGTGATTATTATTTACAGTAAGTTATTGTACAAAAGCACACCTCAATTCTGATTATACATGTTCTATAGCTATTGGAAGAGGAGTCCAATCTTATTTGCTCATTGGTCTCTTCATTGTATGTAGATGCTGGAAACTTACTGTTGATATTGTTGGAAATGTCACTTTAAGCTTTTCTACGATTATTCGACTAAATAAAATTTATATTTATGTAAAAAATGTCACCATCAGAACACCACAAATTAAAATCTCTCACCAGATCCTATGATTATAATAAATGGTCAAATGCACTTATGCTGTATCCTAGGCTCGTCTGGTCTTAATGGGGCTTCTGCAGCTGTGCTGTGGATGGTAAATTTTCTCCAGCCATGCCAGTAAAAAATAATAAACTTGTTCAATACTGCTTTTCTCATTAAAAATGATCAATTCACACTCACACAGTATCCATGTATGTCTGTTAAAGGCATATCAAAAGATTGTAGTTAGGATACAGTAGCAGAAAAGCCGCTTCAAAAATGGTCGCTCCACTCCCACCACCTGATGGCGTCCCTCCACTCTCTCCTCTCCCCCTTGGCTCTCAAGCATCAGCTGTACCCGGTTTTGTCCTATGTGACTTTTTCAAGGATTAAAGTTTGATTCTTCTGTCACTAACTTCAAGCCAATTCCCGTCCTGAACTTCACCCCTGCTCTAAATTGGGCTTCTTTTTTGCTTACATATTCTACCATGTAACATACAATGCATTCTATTTACAGTAATACCTTGGATTACAAGTAACTTGGTTTAAAAAGCGTTTCGCAAGACCAGCAAAATTGTTAACAAAATTATGGCTTGATAAGCAAGCAAGGGCTTGATATATGAGCACAGAATGTGTATGTGCGTCACGTCATCACAACTGAGGCGATGGTTCTTTTCCCTTTAGCACTGCAGGATTGTATTTACGGAATTGTATTTAATCTACATGTAGGGACTGTACAATGTCAGATCCTCAAAAATAGGCAAAAACAACTGTCATTGGATACGTTCCTTGTTAAAGCAACTCCAAAAAAAAGATTGGGTGAGCCTAGGGATAGCAATGAGTCTGTTAGTTATAGTGAAAGCCATTTTTTGCATGCTTGCTTTGTACAGTGCTAAATTAAATATTTTGTTTTTGGATTGTGGAACAATTCATCTAAGTTTCCATTAATCCTTATGAGGAAATTCACTTTGATATAAGAGTGCTTTGGATTCTAAGCATGTTTCCGTAACAAATTATGCTCGCAAACCAAAGTTCCACTGTATACATAAATCAACTTCTCTACAAGTTGAATACTATTTATAAAACAAAACTAAATTAAAACTTCTTTCTGTTTATAAAGATTTCCACAATGTATTTTACCAAAGCGTCCCTACTGTTCAAAACAAACGCATAAATCCATGGAAATCAATGTCTGATTGGCACCCATCAGTTTTAGAAAAAAGGGGAGGGATTCAAACACCCCGGCTCAGCTGCCAGATAGACCTCCCCGGACCCCATCAAAATCATTAAAACCAAGATTCCTCTAAATAAATGCAATCAATCAATATTTATGCACTCAGTTGGATGCTATACAACAATTTAGATTGTACTTAACATTGAGGCCACTTGGGGTTAAAGTTCCTAATCTTAATATCCACTTACCGGTAGTTTCCTTTTTGAGAAGCTCTTTATTCATACTTCTCCAATGGTTCTTCACAACATCTACAGTGTAATACCCCTGTACAATATTTTAAATCAGAACAGTCCTGTTTATGACATTTTTAAAAACTTGCTGGTACTGAATAAATAATTGCACGGCTGGATAGTGTACTGGTTAAGGGCACCGCCTTTGACATGGAAGACCAGGGTTTGAATCCTGGCTAGGTCAAGTACCTATTCAGTAAGGAGTTCAAGGCAAGACTCCCTAACACTGCAGGGTGGCCTCTTGAGCGCTTCCCAGTGGCTGCAGCTCTTGAGCACTGAGTCCGACAGCAGAAAAGCGCTATACAAATGTTAGGATTATTCGGATTATAATGGTCTAGTGCTACCTTCTGTGTTTTTTACATATGTTCATATAGATGACGTTTAAAGGGTCAAGTCATTCTCACTGTATATTGGGCACTCCTATAAATGGCATAGTCTGCATTACAACCAGTGGCATAGAGATAGGCGATGCAGAGGTAGTGACCGCACTAGGGCACCTGGAAAAGATGGTCCCATCAAGGACCCTCCATCAACTGCTGTATTAGCTCTTTAATGGGTCTATGCTGGCAATGATCACCTCTATATGTACTTTGAATAGTGGTAATCATTAGCAAACTGTTCACCTCCTCCTCCTGCTTACAACTCTCTCAACTCTGACTGAAGTCTGACTGGACTAGCTGCATGCTTGGTCATGTTGCGTGAGTCAGACACTACTGCAGCCAAAGAGATCTGCAGGACAACACAACATTGCGGTAAAGTTGCCCTGGGCAGGAAGCACACAGCAATTATACCATTACTAATGGGGGGGGAGCACTGCACATTAGCTCTTTAATGCTACAGGTGCTACCGCAGTAACACACGCGTTGCTATGGTATACGATAGCAATGCGTGTTGACCTGTTAATTCCCACGGCGCTAAAGGGTTAACATGTGGTAGTCTCCCGGCATAAGTGATGGTATAATTGTTGTGGGGCAACTTTACTGACATGAGTGCATCAGGCTCAATAACCCTCTCAGTTCTGGTGTACTTCAATGAAGGTGTAACAAAGCTACTGAAGCAGGGATTTTGACGGTAATTTCACTTCAGTGTTTCTAATCCCCCTACCTTCCAGTCTCCCTTTTCCCCAGCTACCTTTCCCATTAGCTACATTGCCGGCACTAGATGAGGATGCTTGTATTTGTTTGCATAATACATGGAAATGTGATAGACTGATTTAGTGCATGGTATCTGTGCCATTATGTTATTACAGTAAAAGGTTGAGGAAAAAAACAACAACACTATAAACATTTCCAGAGAATCTAATGTGTTGAATCTACTGTACGGCTGAACAGCAAGAGAGATGGTGTGGCTGGCTAACACTAGAGTGTTGGTTCCGTCAGGGATATTGTCTCTATGGTGGTATTATGTGACTTCCCACAATCCATCACTCAATCTTCATCATCTTTCAACAAAGGTGGGCTTAAAGGAAAGCTGTAGCGTGCATCTGCATATACAGTGCGCATACACTTTCCTCCACTATTGTTGCTTCTTCCCTCACTATCGTTGCTTGTTTTTGCTTTGTTATTGGATGTTCCTATTTTGCAGGTGTGTGTGTGTGTGTGTGTGTGTGTGTGTTTGTGTGTGTGTGGGGGGGGGGTGTTTGTGTGTGTCATGTAGTGTGTGTATGTGGGTGTGTGTATGTGTGTGGTGTGTGTTGTGTAGTGTGTGTTGTGTAGTGTGTGGGTGTGTTGTGTAGTGTGTGGGGGGTGGGTGATGTGTGTGTATTTTTATCCACCGTTGTCTGTATTAGTCTGTACAGCTCTTGCGAAGATGATGTCACGTAATATAAAAAAGAATCATAAACTGTAACTATTTCATTTGGGTTTAAATGCCCACTCCTTGGGGAAGTGAACTGGTCAGTATTTTTATTTCTATCACTGAATCAGTCATTAGGGAAGGAACGTTAACACATACATTTTTACGCGTCGGTGGTTCAATGCGTAAAAATTTACGCATTAAACCGCTAATGCGTAAAAATGTATGTGTTAATGTTCCTGCAGCGGCGGGAATGCGTAAAAATGTACGCAATGCGACCCGCCGACCCCGAGGTTGGCAAAAACAAAACTAGCTGGTGGCGGGGGACTGGAGCAGCAGTGAGTGGCTGTGAGGGCACAGGATGGCTGCATTGGGCTGGGAGAAGCCCCAGGTAAGTGAAACTCATTTTTTTTTTGCCTGATAACTCCTTTAACAGGAAACATCCATATCCCTCTCAGTTTAGGTGCACTTTAAAAAAGAACTATAGTAAAAAAAAAATGCTGATTAACACATAGTCCAGAAGGAATATGGACCAGGTTGGGTTCATTCCCTATCGGCAAGCAAGCAACAACATTAGAAGAATCCTTAAAGTACACCATTATTCTTCCCAAAGGTAGCTCCCCCTTGCCACTATCTCAGCGAATATGGAGAAGGCCTTCAGCTCCATATATGGTCTCAACATTAACTAACTAGGGAATAAAGGGTCCATTCCTAAACGCAGTTAAATACCTTAATTCTCCCCTTTTCCATACCTCAAAATTCCATGCCCATATAAATATATTACACTTAATCATTCCCACATTGCAATACCCAGTCTATTGGTGGGCTGCCTGCCTGCAGAGCAGATGGTAGCATAGTTTAGAGGCTTTACTTCTAGGCTACCTCGAAGTGGCTATTTACCCCCTCCACTACCTGAACATGTAAGAGGAAAAATGTATGGAGGTGGACACCTCCAAGAATCAAAATGGAGGACCGGCAAACCCCAGAAGCTAACTGATTTCCTCTCAGAGGAGCCACTTGAATATGCCCAAGATGGTCCCAAAGCAACTTAGACTCCAGCATCTGTAGCATGTGCCTTCCATTCAGGTGACGGGGAAGTGGTACCCCATGAAGAAAGGGGAACTTCTCTCCTACTACAGGCACCCCATCATCCAGAAGCTCAGTGAAATACAGAGCACGATGCACTGGAGAAGGAGGTAGGCCTCGGTTCAGAACGGTACATACATTTGTCACACTCTCTTCTCAGTGAGTGGAAAGGTTCCCAACCACAAAGCAAGTTATCTCACAGGACTCCATTAAAGGGAACCTAAACTGAGAAGGACATTGATTTTTCCTTTTAAAATAATACCAATTGCCTGACTCTCCTGCTGATCCTGTGTCGCTAATACTTTTAGCCACAGCCCCTCAACAAGCATGCAGATCAGGTGCTCTGACTGAAGTCAGATTGGATTAGCTGCATGCTTGTTTCAGGTGTGTGATTCAGCCACTACTGCAATCAAAGAGATCGGCAGATCTGCCAAGCAACTGGTATTGTTTAACAGGAAACATCCATATCCCTCTCAGTTTAGGTTCGCTTTAAGGAAGTACTACCACAGGTCAAGCCATCTTACAGAAAAGCCTAAACTTATTCAAAAACTTGGCAGTAGAAATTAACTCTTTGTCAGCCACACTGCAAAGCTCCATTAGTTCTCTGATCGAAAGAGTTTCATGCAAGGAGGATAGGGTTGCAGAACTCACACTAGAACACAACAAAGTTGTGGATACTATAGATTCCCATACAATAAACTTCACCTGGCTCAAGTTAAAGAGAATCTGTACTCTAAAAATTTTACAGCAAAAAGCATACCATTCTATTCATTATTTTCTCCTGTGCCCCTCTGTGCTGTTTCTGCCACTCTCTGCTGCAATCCTGGCTTGTAATTAACAGTTTTAGGCAGTGTTTACAAACAAACTAACCAGCTTGTGATAGGCTCACATAACCAGAGTGTGTGAGTCATACAGAGCCTGCAGAGGGCCTGCAGAGGGTGTGTATCACTTCTATCCAATCACAAGCAGCCCTGCACATTCCACACATTCAAGCCTTAGCCCGACAGAGGGGACAGCAGGAAACAGACTAGATCATATAACAGAGATAACACAGCCACTGTGCAATTAGGAAAGGCTGCAGTAAGCCAGAGCACATTAGAACAGGCAAAGGAACTTATAGGATAGAAGAACTAAGGCTGAAAATGTTGTTACAGAGTCTCTTTAAAGATGAAAGACGCAGGAGATAGAAACAGGCATAACACCCTAAAATTTCGTGGGATTATTGAATCTATGGAAACTTCTGTTTCAAAATATTTATTGGATTTTAAATTTTTCATTTAAAACAGTTAACAAACAAGTTTGGTCGCAGACCAATATATAACAGAGGTATACCTTATGAGCCCTGACTGAATATAAGTTTAAAGTCTGTGAGAGAAGTTTGCATTAGTCTTGCCGTAGCCTCTCAATCAAACTCACGTAGTATGGCTCATGGAAATTCCGTAGTTTGGTCATGGGTATAACCAGCAGTGAACATCCTTGGCCAAGTGGCCGGATAGCAAAAAAGAAAAGAGAAAGAATGTGTGTGTGTGTGGGGGGGGGGGGGGGGGGGATTTGAGAGGGAACAGGGTATGTCCAAGGACAGGCCTCTGAAAGATATCATGGTTCTCTTTGGGGGATTTTCTATGGTAACTTCTGATCTATGTGATTATACCAGGTCCATTATCAAAGCTGCATTTTTGAGCATGAGTGAGGAGGAGATGACCTTGGATAGAGCACACAGGTTACCGAAACCCAAGTTATTGATGTACTCCGTAACCAGAAATATTATTGCCAGATTTGTATTTTTTTCAAACAAAGGAAATTCCTTCTTGGCTGTGTCAGGGGAAAAGGTTATTTCCTACTCCCTTTCAACAGATTCAACTTTATTCAGACCTCTCCCAGGCCACCTTACAAAACAGGAGGGCTCTTTTACCGATCACCAAAGCATTGCGACTACACCAAACAAATGACACTATCCCATGAAACTGCTAGTTTCACATGGTGGCAACAACATGGAAGAAGACCTGCTAGCTCTTACCACCTAAAAATCTCTCCTCCTCAGGAGCTCAGATCATATACCAATAAAAAGGTAGAGTCCAAAATCCCACAGGAAGGGCAGAAAGTAATCTATAGGTAGTTAAGTTATAATCCTTTCATCCTCTTCACTGTGGCTGGACACTTCAGGTGTCGGCTCCGGTATGCCGGTATTCAGACATCTAACTTGAATTCCTCCTGCCACTTATACAGATCATATATACAAGTCTTTGATTACTGTTTTCCTTTGTTCCATTTAACCTATTTCATTATGGTATCTCACCCTACCTAGCGCTATCTATTTACAAGTCTAACAAGCTGTCAAACTTTTTTGAGTCTTTGCCGCGCCTACTAACATGATTGATTGCTGAGTGATGGCACTTAAAGTACCCCTGAACTGAGTGTTGCTTAACCAGTTCCAGACCGTGTTCGTTGAAATCTACATCCGGTTTGTGGCCTCTTGTTTCTGACAGATCATAGATTTCAACATCACCGCCACGTGTTCTCGCCGATCTCGTTGCTTTGCACCTGTTGCATTTTACTAGCTCTGCCCTCTCTATGACGGCAGAGCTCTGTGAGCCAGTCAGGAACCAATTTCATTGGCTCCTGACCACGTGATCACTGTGAGCCAATATCATTAACTTACATTCATGACAGGGTCAGGAGCCAATGAAAGCGGCTCCAGACCGGCTCACAGAGCACTGCCGTCATAGAGATGGCAGAGTGGGTGGGCGTAAGTGACGGGTGATTGGCTGTAACGGCGATTCTGTGCAGCGAGCCCCAGTTTTTGGTACCAGAGGTCTCTGGTCTTTAAGGGACCAGAGATCGCCAGTACTTAACTGGTTAACATAGTGTTTTATGTGGGTTGTTATGACATATGGCACATCACCATTCTCAGTCCAGCGCCCCCTGTGGTCCACGCACTGATCAGCCGAAATATTTAACTGAGCAGAATGTCAATTATGAGATGGGAGGAAGTGGCAGCTCTTTTCCCCCTAGTCCATCCCTAGGAAAGCTCCTTTGATTCCCTGTTTATGGTTTCCGATAGTACTGTTCTACACACAGGGGTTGATTCACTATAACAAATAGCGTGCGTCACTTTAAAGGACATTATCCCCGCATTTTGATTGGCCCAATTGGCTGCCTGTCACTTGACAGGAAACTTGAAAGGCAGCCTATTGGGCCAATCAACGTGTAGGGATAATGTCCTTTAAAGTGAATATTTACCGGATGAAAAAAGAAAAAGTCAGATACTCACCTAAGGAGAGGGAAGGCTCGGTCCTAATGAGCCTTCCCCCTCCTCTCCCGGTACCCGGTCCCGCGCAGGATCCCCCGTGGCAGTATTCGACCAGTTCGGTCAAATTCTGCCACTTCCGCATTCCTTCGGGAGGTTTCGGAAGCCTTCGGGAGCACTCGGGCTCCCGATGATGTGGCCGCTCCATACTACGCATGCGCGAGCGCCCTCTATGACGCACTCGCGCATACGTAGTATGGAGCGGCCCGTCTTCGGAAGCCCGAGTGCTCCCGAAGACCTCCGAAGTCCCTGCGGCGGCGGATGCGAACGGGGGAGCCAGCGCAGCACTAAGGACACCGGGAGAGGAGAGGGAAGGCTCATTAGGACCGAGCCTTCCCTCTCCTTAGGTGAGTATCTGACTTTTTCTTTTTTAATCCGGTACCCATTGGCTTTAAAGTGATTGGACCCGCAGGGGCTCAGGGCAGGACGAGTGGAGCTCTCGTCATTGCCATTTAGCAGGCATAAGTTTGTAACGCTCGCTATGATACTCTGATAAGGCGTGTTAACTCTGATAAGGCATGTTAATGCTGATAAGGCACGTTATTGTGAATCAACCCCACAGTGTGCAGGAGAGCTGCGATGTGTGTGGGCTTGAACTCGGAACGATAGTGTACTGATAGCTTCACACCTTAAAAACCATTGTATTGAAAATGAATATAAGTGTTACTATTTTCTAATCAATCCAAGGTACTGAGAATTCTCCCAATTGTTATAAGAAACTGTTTGTTCGAACTGTTGCCACTCCTGCCTACCTGACCACATTATATCACAGTGCAGACACTCTTTAGCCCTGGGACCTCCCAGTACCCTGACAAGATCACAGTTGTAGTAAGGCAGCACAGTGGCGTAGTGGTTAGCACTCTCGCCATTCAGTGCTGGGTCCCCGGTACGAACCCAGCCAGGTCAACATCTGTAAGGAGTTTTTATGTTCTCCCCGTGTCTGTGCAAGTTTCCTCGGGACACTCCAGTTTCCTCCCACATCCCCAAAAACATATGGATAAGTTAATTTGCTTCCCCTAAAATTGGCCCTAGACTACCATACATACAGTACACAATACATACATGGACATATGACTATGGTAGTGACTAGATTGTGAGCCCCTCTGAGGGACAGTTAGTGACAAGACAAAATACGCTGTACAGCGCTGCGTAATATGTCGGCGCTATATTAATACTTAAATAATATAAGGCGCCTTCTCCACCCTCCCCCCGTCCGCGAGCTGCTTGTTATACAGGTGGCTGTAGCAAAGCATAGCACTTGCATTGCTCTCCGATTCTTTCCAATGCTGTGCAGATCCCACTCAATTATAATAAATGGGATCACTCCTCTTTGTACAAAATTGCATGCAACTATGCATTACGTTACCGCACTGAATCTTAACGCATGGTTAGAAACATTAGACAGTGCAGTCTATGCACATCTGATGTCTTGGGTATCCCACACACTGCGTTGCTACAAAAACGATCAGCAATGCATAAGTGGGGAAGGGGCCTAAGTATTGAATCTCCATTGCCTATAAGAGGTACTTATTACAAGAGACTATCAATGAATTGCTTATATTTTTTAGCTGATTCAAATTGTATGCAACTGTAGCTTATAACTGGATCAATCAGAATAATCAGCTACTGCATCTGATTGGTCCAATTCCACGCATATTTTCAGATAAAATGAACATGTAGTCTACATTGACTCCAAACTAATAGTATCGCATTGACAATATCTTAATGCATGTAGAAAGCAGTTTGCTTAAGACAAAAAGCTATAATTCTTTGTTTAAAAGGAATTCTCACTGGCAATTATTCACTAGAAACAGGCAGATTTACTGTATCAAGCTCTTTTTCTACACTAGAAAGTTGAGGGGTCATTTGAAACCCTTTCTCAGTTCCCTATATAGGAAAGGATATGGTCTTGGTGGAATGGCCAAAGCCACTCAACACAAATTTGCATGAACTAGATTTAATCCTGGTTTGACGGAAACAAATCCATACTCCTTATTCATTTAGTTGACTCAGACTCTTTATGACATACAGTATGTACTATTGCACCCCAGATGCCTCTTCCAGCTGTTGCATAGGAATGTTTATAGCTTCACATGCTGTCTGTCCATCTTAGCCTCTGTTGTCCACTTCTTTTGCTCTCAGTTTATCAAGCATCAAGGATGCAAAGGATTCCAGGCTTCTCATTATGTGTTCAATGTATTTTTGTTTTAATTGTAGTATCAGCCCTTCTAGTGAACACTCTGACTTTATTTCTTAAACTATTAACTGGTCAGGTCTTATGGCAGTCCAGGGAATGCTTAGTAGCTTTCTCCACACCCACAGTTCAAAAGCATCTATTTTTCTGCACATGACCAACGTTAACAGCCATATGTTACTACTGTAAAGACCATAGATTTAACTATCCTTTGTTGGGAAAGTGACATCTCTGTCCTTTAATATCTTGTTGAAACTTGCCACAGCTTTCCTTCCAAGCAACAAGTGTATCTTAATTTCATAGCTGCAGTTACTATCTGCAGAGATCTTCAATCCCAGGAAGATGAAATCTGTTACAACTTCTACTTTTTCTCCATCTGTTTGCAGATGGCTCATCAGAGCAGATGACATGACTTTATGTTTCTTGATGTTAAGCAGTAGAACAGCTTTTGCACTTTCTTGTTTGACATTCATGACTAGGTTTTTTAATTCTTCAGCCATCAGAATAGTATCATCAGCATATCTCAGATTGTTAATATTCCTACCCGCTATTTTAATACCAGCATATGACTCAACCAAACCAGCTTTCCACATTACATATTAAGCATGTAAGTTAAATAAGTAATCGGAAAATATGTGTATACAATCCACACATCACTACTAAAACTGTCTATGCCTAGAATATGCTATTGACCCCATTTTGAGGTGTTTTAAGGTAGGATATTCTGCAGCCTGAGAATTATAACCGTACTGTAACCTTTGCATTCTTTCCTGTTAGGTATTCAGTGGCGGATACCATGGGGATACATCTGAAACATTTCTTGTGGGAAACGTGGATGAAGTTGGCTGCAAGTTAGTCAAGACTGCCCGGAGATGCAGGGATGAAGCAATAGCAGCCTGCAAGCCAGGAGCTCCTCTCTGTGTTATCGGAAATACAATCAGGTGAAGTTACACTGTGTGGTGACAAGCAGAGGGAAGGCTGGCAGATGTGACAGAGGTTCTCAGTCTGGTATAAGCTGATGATACCTTTTATAATTCAAAACCACCATTTCACTGATGCCAGGGTGCAGGAGACCAAGCTGTTGCTGTTTCTTGGGTGACAGAGATTTTTCCTTCAAAGTGAATTACCTTTGGGTCAGTGAAGATAAGGCCGAAAGAAAAGAGAAAGATGTCAATTTAACAGCTGGCAGTTATGTGTTAGACCTGCCTGAAAACAATTTCTAGATGGGTATGAACTTTAAAAAAGCAGTATATTTGTCAGAGGTTTACACTTTTGTGGGTTAAAAAACAATATATATATATTTATATTTATTTTCGGCCCAAGATTTTTTATATTAGATCAGTCCCATTAACCATGACTGGTTCCATTTTGGTGATTCATGTAATTATTACAGCACTGTAACTGAATTAATGATGGCCTTAAAGTAGACTTGTACAGTGTATGGAATACCCAGCTATTGTAAAATCCACATCATTAAAGTTTAATATCAAGTTCCATCACCAGGATAAGAGTATAGAGTCAATGTGAAGTATGGAACTTCTAAAATCCTTTGTCAAAAGAAAATTAGGGTTTTTTTAAAGCTAGTTTTGCATATCTATTCCATTTGAATATATTTAAATGATAGAGAAAAAATCCAGAGCATCAGTACAGATAAAAATATTTTACATATATAAACATAAAACGCACAAGTCATAACTATTCTGAACAATAAATTGCCCGCTTAATTCAGATAGGGAAATCATATTTGTTTATGATATTTATGTGTATCTTTAAATACCATTTCAATTATCCTTCAGTGTGAATTCTTTCCATGTGATGAGACCGTGCCATATTCTTCTCAGATGTCACAGACCCTCATGGAATTTAAATGCATGGACCTCAATATACAATATTGTATACAATGAAGCAGGGGGGGGGGGGGGGGGAGTTGATGTATCATTTATATGTATTTATTGCTATAGAAATGTTGTAACTGATTCTGAAAATCTAACTTTAGCAAAACGTCTTTAGGTTATATCTCTCAAGCTTTTATTGTAGACTTCGAGCAAAATTGTGTTTTTGACAGTTTTAAATTATAGGCTAACTATCATCGGTGGAAAAAAAAGGAGACCGTCTTTTTCTTCTTTTATAGGAAATGTTGAATCAGACCCCTGCTGGGAACAGAAATTTAATGCATATCTCACTATCTTACTATCCGTGAATATAATGGAATGGAATTCAGAATGCAGTTTTATTTTTGCAAAAAAGGGATGAGTCGATAGGTGCCCCTCGTCTTCCCGAACACCTAGGGTTCAAACAAATTTGCTGGTGGTGTTCTTGCATTTTAACAAAATGTATTCTTATGTGGAAAGGGCCAGCGAGTACGAAATTCTTATTCAGGCATTGTATGGAGCTCTGCATTCATAGCTGTGTCTAAAGGGCATGTCAGCCTTTGATTCTTTCTGAGAGGTAATTATCCTTTTCCTGTCACGGAACAACAAATGATAGCTAACTACACAGGCACATTTGCGGTAGTCACATTCATCAACTGCAGAAAAAAAAAATTCAATTTAATTGTGCAACCCAGCTGCACATGAGCTTTTCAGCATATCTCTTGTTCCCTCTCCCTGTCTCTATTCCTCCTTCCAAATTCATTTTTTAAGAAAACTTTTTCCCCATTTTTTTGTCGTCTATTTCTCCTTTTTTACTCTGCACTTTCTTGTTAAAGTAATTTTCTCTTATGGCTTCTTTTTTTCTTTTCTTTTTTTTTTTTTTTTTTACCTCTCTTTTTTTTTTTTTTTCTTCTCCCCCATTGAAGGATATGAATGTAGAAAATTATCACAATTACTCATATAATTGAGCCTCTTTGTAGCAAGTGCAACTCCTGTAGCCTTTCTCCTTCATGAAAATGGTTTCATTATAGGGTTTTTCATATTCCCTGACACCATCTACACAGAGGAACAGGCGCGCAGATGAGATGTTCTCGGAACAGCGCGGATCAGTAAGGTCACAGTAGGAATAATTAGCTCTGCAATGGAAAGAGCTCGTAGGCCTTTTACCGCTACATAAATGTACTGTCCGTGGCTTTTAGTCGCAGAAAAAACTTACTAACAAATGGAACTCCCGCCTACTACTTTGAAAAAAAAATTTGTATCAACACTACAATTTTCTATCATTAAGACTAATAACACAGAGCCTGCTATACATCAAGAGGAATAAAAAGAAAAATCTCACATTCAAGTGGCGGCTGGGTGCTGACCTTTGTTCTCTTTGTGTGTGTGTGTCTGTGTCTGTGTGTGTGTGTGTGTGTGTGTGTGTGTACAGTGTGTGTGTGTATGTGTGTGTACAGTGTGTCTGTGTGTGTGTGTGTGTGTGTGTGTGTGTGTGTGTGTGTGTGTGTGTGTGTGTGTGTGTGTGTGTGTGTGTGTGTGTGTGTGTGGTGTGTGGTGTGTGGTGTGTGGTGTGTGGTGTCTGTGTGTCTGTGTGTGTGTGTGTGTGTGTGTGTGTGTGTGTGTCTGTGTGTGTGTGTGTGTGTGTGTGTGTGTGTGTGTGTGCACAACTTGACAAGAAAAAAGACCCACACCCTATGCCAACACCCAAGTGAACACTGGCAGAAAAAGCCCCTTTTTTTCTATATTTGTGCCCTGATACAGTTCAGTATAGGAAATCAATTTTGCATATACAATTCATAAAACTCAGCTGTTAACAAAAGGCAATAAATAAAACATAATTTAAAGAAAAAAAGGACAGGTAGGCGGAGGAAACACAATTTCAAGTGACACTGGATTTTTGATGCGGGACTACCAAGACTTCAGTAGCATAGTGTAAATATTAATGGGAGAAAGAAATAATCGAACACTAAAAACAAAAAAAAATGATAGAAACTGGTTCTCATTTAAATTTCAACAGTCTGGTGCCATTTGTTTTGTGTTATTGTCTGGAATGCATAAATGGTAATTGGTCTTTTTTTTTTTTTTATCCCAATTGCATCTGATGAATATTCTGATGCTATAACTGGGCAATCTGGGTAATGTATTCCATAGTTGGAAAAAAAGAAAATGAAAACAAAGAAATCATGAGCTATTAATATTAACTTGGTGCTCTAAAATATAATCTGCTGGTGTTTCCTGCAGGGATCGAATTACATTTATGAAACTTTCGCTTTTGGTTTGAGAAATTTACACATTCAAAGCAATGTGAGAAAATCATATACCTGTCCTAACCATTTATTCTGGGCTACTTATTACTTAATTTCTGTAACTGACAGGTTAACCTATTTTCTTGATGCTTGTTTATGCATTTCATAGTGGGCCCCGCTGTTTTTTTGTTTTTTTTATTGTTTTTTTTTTTAAATCACAATTTACTATCAAAAGTAAAGCACAGTGACTAATTTAAAATTATAATGTTTATTGCAGTAATATCCTGAAATGCAATTCTCTACTGAAAATAGATTGCTTATTTCAGCCAATCAGCCTTTGAAGTTTGGATCACTTGGTTACTGTAGTTTATTTATTATACTCCTCAATATATTGCTGGCAATTCATTGCAGCATTTTACAAAGTACATTATTATTATTTAGTATTTATATAGCGCCGCTGTACAGAGTATACTGTCTTGTCACTTAACTGTCCCTCACAGGATCTCACAATCTAATCCCCACCATAGTCTATGTATGTATGTATGTATCTATCGTAGTCTAGGGCGTAATTAGGGGGAAGCCAGTTCACTTATTTGTATGATTTTGGGATTTGTGAAGAAACCAGAGTGCCTGGAGGAAACCCACAGATACACAGGGAGAACATACAAACTCTGGGCAGATAGTGCCCTGGCTGGGGTTCAAACCGGGGACCCAGCAATGAAAGACGACCAAGCTGCTTATTGAACCATTAAGTACAGAAAAAGGCTCAGTAAGCCTCTAAGGTGCTCAGAATATAATGTTCCTTCCACATTCTTTTGCCAGTTAATGACTAAACATTGTGTATTTGGGTTCTGTGAGAAAACCGATACAAATGGCCTCTTCTTGTAGATACGGAAAGTGATTTCATGACTTTTCAGTTTAAGGCATTTTATTCCCATATTTTCGTGATATTCATTAAGGCGCAAATTAATTTATTTTCACGGATGGAGCTGGATGACAATGTGACTTATTGGGATTATTGTAAATATAAAAAAATGACAAAATTAAATTGGTTAAAATAGAAACAAAAGCAAATGAGTTCAATGAAACTGATAAAATAATGATTAAAATGTGTTCATCAGAATTGAACATATTGGGCTTGATTCACTAAGACAAATAGCATGCCTTATCAGAGATAAAACGCCTTATCAGAGTAGCATAGAAAACGTATGCCTGCTAATTGGCAATGACGAGAGCTCCACTCGTCCTGCCCTGAGCCCCTGCATGCTCATATAGCTTGCTATGCTACTCTAATAAGGCGTGCTAACTTTGATAAGGCGTGCTATTTGTCTTAGTGAATCAAGCCCATTGAGTTAATGATGAAAAAATTTCAGAAAGTAGTCAAGAAGAAGATGTTTAATGGAGAACAGCTCATTGGCTCTGTTGGGACTAGGAACCTTAATTATGCCCAGGAAGTCTTACAGTAAACCTGAAATGTAAGCAATATGGAGATTGCCATTTCTATCCCTAGTTAAAAGAAAATGCCAGTTTCTTGATTATCCAGCAATTTATATACCCTAAAGTGGGATTCAATTCACCCAGCTAAAATTTGCCACAGCAACATTACACTTCAACTAGGAGGGAAGGTCAGGCAGAGAATCACAGAGCTTTGCCTGATAAGATTTGCCGATTACAAGAGCAATAAAAACTTGTACTGCCCTCATTACACAAATGAATCTGTGTAATATACTAAGAATGGTTTAAAAAGATATTTTATGTATTTTACAGTGGGTAGTAAAATTTTTGTTTGGGAAGTTTATTAATAGACCACTATCGCGAAAAAAGTAGGCAGTTAAAATGTGACAGAACGGACAGGTTTTGGGCCAGTCCATCTCCTCATGGGGGATTCTCAGGGTTTTCTTTGTTTTCAACAGCATTTCCTGAACAACAGTTGCAAAATTTAACTGACATAATAGTGTGGAAGTGAGTAGGGAGGCTGGCTGGTTTCTTAATATTTTGGCAGTTAAACTGCTGTTCAGGAAATACTGTTGAAAACAAAGAAAACCCTGAGAATCCCCCATGAGGAGGTGGACTGGCCCAAAACCTGTTCTGTCAGATTTTAACTGCCCCCTTTTTTCGTGATAGTGGTCCTTTTAAGCTTTTTTTTTAAGTCAAGAAATTACACCACCGCCTGATATGTGTACTTATAATGGGGCAGTAATGCAGACAGTATTCAAGGCAGAGGATTAGCACAATAGTAAGGCAAGTACCATTGTTAAAATTAAGTCAGTAATGGCACCTTTTGTAATCTTTTCACTTCAGGTTTCTATTTTTTCCCCTTCCTGGCTTCGAGGACCAGTGTCCTGGGTGGGATATAGGAAATGCTATATTGTTGCGTATGAATTTGGCTGCTATTTACTATGAATCCCAAGCAAGCTTGCTTGTTCCTTGGGAAACAATACAGGCATGTTGGATTAATGTGGCTCTGTAATATTAACAAGCTGACACATCATTGCATTCCAGCGGTTCTGAAGGTGTGTTCAGCTATCAGGGACAACACATGGACAGTTTGCATATTCGGCAGTGATGTATTGTGGGACAACTTATATACATTCTGTTTTAAGAAGGCAAATTTCTTTTTTTACATACCATTTTAGTAAGGAAACTTTTTGATCCCTTAAAGCCCCTTACACACTACTGGGTACTCTGGTTCACTTTGAGCTTGCTGGGCAATCTGTAATACTAGGAGGGGTAAGGTTTACTTTTCTGTACAACTTTTTAGTGTCTTGAGCATGAGGGGATAAAGCAGCTGATCTTATTCAAACTTTTTTCCTGAGCGAACTAATTCAATTGGTTTGACCATATTCTAGAATTTAAAAAATGTTTAAGTAATCCAGAGATCAAAAGAACTAATGAATCGATGCTCTTCCAGGGCTTCGTCCAGCCCCAAATATTAGTCAGCGTCCCACGCCGTCCTCCCGCGGTCTGCCGTTCAGTCACAATCAGCCCCGGTAACTGGCTCAGTCGCATCAGTCCGTGTCTGCTGCGCATGCGTGGGAGGTCTGCTCATGCGCAGAAGACCCAGACTGGTCCTGATTGAGCCAGTTACCAGGGCCGATTGCGGCTGAACGACAGACCGCGGGAGGACGGCATGGGACTCAGACGAGCTTATGGGGCTGGAGGAAACCCTGAGTAAGTATCGATTATTTAGTTCTTTTGATCATTGGTACACTTTAAGAAAACAAATAAATGACTCCACCTTATTGTCATCTCTTTATATGGTATTGTAGGGGGGGGGGGGAGATGCTGAGAAATTCACCAAAATGTCGCCTAAAACTACATTTACTTATTTTACATAGGCTTTGGTGGGATATAAACCCAGGACATGAGAGTTGCAAATCAAGCATACTAGTGACTGAACTTTGATAAATAAGATAGTAAATTACAATTTACAAAACAAAATGTATTAACAACATTATGTATTTCTCTTTAGTAACAATGAAAAAACCCTGAACCTAATAGACAGGGTAAGATTCTAATTACCACCTTTGAAGTAACTTAAATCCTAGAGAAGCAATTTTAATGATTAGTGGTATTATAGAACGAATCCACTATAGTGCAAATGAAGTTGAATCAGCATTAAAGAGTAACTGTTAGCATTAAAATACACAATTAGTTCTACATTGCAGGCTGATATATTAGTAAAAAGGATGTTAATCAGGCAATTGAAAATCATTCTTACTGTTTTTTTATGTGCAGTTTCTCTCCTCATGCCCTCAGGCTCTAAGAGCATACGCATGGCCGCAGAACAGAAGTGACAGGCATGCTGAATCAGCCTGATTGGCTGATGCCTCTGGCACTCACTTCTCTGCTCTTTGATTGGCCGCCTTGGTCTCCCCTTCTCTCCGTGGTCCAGCCACTGTAAGAGCGCAGGGAGGGGGGGCCAGAGGCTATCTACTGTCACTGTCCTCGGCCCCCCTCCTCCAGTAGAATGTCCGCTCCCCCCCCTCAGCCCTTCTGCCACCCTTCTGGAAGGATAAAGGCGGCGCACACAGAGTCCCTGAATAATGGTTCCAGGCACTTCAGTATCCTCCTATACTCTCTGCACTGTCTCTGGTGGTAGTGCAGCGAATGCATGGGAACGGCAGAGCTTGGATCCATTAGCAGGTGAGTCTGTGGCTGCTGCATTTATTCCTCCCCGCTGTGCACAGAAACAGTGCGGGGAGGAGGGGGATGCGGGGGGGGGGGGGGGGGGGTTAGGGAAGGATCCAGCCAGAGCACACAAGATGGCCCCTGCCAGGAACAGGAGTCATCTAACCTTGGAATTCAAATAACACAGGGAATAAAAACATGGACACTACAATACATCTGTTATGTAAGTAGAGCAAGTATTTATCTACTTACATATGTGTTTTGGGCGGGGGCATTTTTTAGCTAATAGTTCCTCTTAAGGCCCCGTTCACACTTGCAGTTCGAGTCTGCAAGTGTCCGGGGGTCCGGGTCCGGGGGCCGCAAAGAGACCGTACGGGTCTCTGCGGTGGCCACAAGTTGCCACAAGTTGCGGATCCAGAATGTATCAGTTCCGGCTACAATAAAGTCGAACTTTTAAAACTAGATACATTGCAGTGCCAGAAAGGCACCACCAGCATGGGGGATACCGGCGTGTAGTCCGGGCTCCCAAGTGGCATAGGACCGGTGCTGGAAGCATCCGGTCCTATTGCCAGTGTGATGGGAAACATCCGTTTCTCATTGCACAGCATGGCCGCATGTTCGGGTCAGGATCCGCCCGGGTCCGCAGCCGCACGGGGACGTACGGCAAAAATGGAGCATGTTGGAAAAAAAAAACGGATCGTCACGGAGCTGCGTTCCCGGATCGGATCTGGACGGTCGCACGAGTGTGAATGGATACATTGATAAACAATGTATCCATTCACCATCCGCTGTGTACGGAGCGTTCCGGGTCCGGGGAAGCCGGACCTGGAACGCTAATGTGAACTGGGCCTTAAGCATTATATTTTGCATCCCTGTCTGTTAGCAATGGAGTGTTGCCATCAATGAACGTGCTACTTCTGGTAGAATAGGAAAATGTAAATATATCAAAATGGGTTTTTAAAGATCTGTATTTATTTTCTCTGACTGGCTTGCTATTAGTTATTTATCTTTGAGAATTTCAAATATTTTAACTCAAGAAATGTAAAAATCCAGGCAGCATAGAATATTTGGAATGGTTTTCTTGGGGCACATGCAATATACAGACTAAGAAAATAAAAGTATAAGGTGTGCAGTGTAAGTTAGCCCCCCCCATAACTGTTCTAGGTTTGTCTTTCGAATACCCAAGCAGCTTGGGGTGACCCAAACCTACAGGGAAAGTATAGGGGACTAAAAGAGACAGAAAAGCCCTCCTACTAAGAAACAATGCTTGGTGTAGTTTGCCTTCTTAAAGCGGGATTGTCCCCATAAAAATCAAATTTCAACAGCAACTGGTCTGAGTGTATTAAGTGATAAAGATGCTAATCCTGAATGCAATACTTTTTCTGCTCTTATGGTTTGGAGTTTTACATACCTTAGGAGCACTGGCCCTTTAATAGCCATTGCCAAACAGTTGCATGCTGGGGGTTCTTTTTATCTATGATATATTCCTCCTCTTCCCTTTATTTCCCTGCCTAGCTGAAACATGATACTCTGCTCACTTGTGGTTACAAGCAAGGCTGAGGTGACTCAGCGATTGGAGGAGAAAAGAAAAAAGTTAAGGGAAGAAATGACATCCGTTTAGCCTCAAACTGTGGGCAAAAGACATGGTTCCCACCAAGAACAGAATTCTCATTTACTATGTAAAATTCACTGAAATCAAAATGTGGACTGTACAATACACGTGTTATATAAGTAGATCAAGTATTTATCTACTTATAAATGTGTTTTCTTTCCCTGGCATAGTATGGCTAATCCTCCTGCTTTAAAACAGAAGGTATTTGCGATAATTCAGCTTTAAGTGAATGACTGTGGTCTCCCACAATGCATCACTTATGAATATGCAAATTGTCCCTTTATGCCCCTGAAGCCAGGCTTACATCCAAAAGGACCAACAGGAGGACCAACAGTCTGAAATAGGCTGTCTGCATGTTGGGTTGATGTGGCTCTGTACATTTTATATAAGCTATAGGCTTGCTATACACCAGCAGTTCTGGATGTAAGCCTGGCTTCAGGGGCATAAATAGATAATGTGCATATCCAGCAGTGATGCATTGTGGGAGACCACAGTCATTGACTTGAATCTCAATTATCGCAAATACCTTCCGTTTTAAGAAGGCAAACTACACTAAGCAGGACTTTTTTCACCTTCCTGATCACCAGTCTCCCCACCAGCAACAATAACATCACTACCGGCTACCACTACATATATGGCAGGCCTGCTTTTTTGGTAGCCACTCCCATCCTCAGCTGAACTGTTTTCCCAATTTCTAATTGAGAATCCCTTCCAATTCAACCATGGCAGCTATCATACCTATTTAAGCGCTGGAGTGAAGCCACTTGTGGCCTAGGTCATTTGGTGCCATTTAATTCCTAAGTGCCATTTATTACAAAGTGCTTTACAACTTACCAAGAATTTACCAAGAATTCACCCAGGAATTCAAACAAGATTCAACAGCCACAGGACTCTGCTGGAAACAACTACTCTGCATCCAGAACTGCCTCCAATACTGTTGCTCAAAATGCCACTGCTGGACATATGTTGCACAGCCAAGTAGAATCTGTTTCTTTATTTACACAGGTTTGCTTGCACTACCTGCATACCCATATAAACTGTTTAGTAGCTGGAAATGTCCTGGTTATAATCATACACACTTACCATGTGTACTGCACTTTTTCTTATGTTCTGCCTGTCTGCTAACATCTACAAGTTGCATTGCTACATGCATCCTTCCAATGTACCACACTCTATATTCATTTCACCTGCTCTGCTTTCCTCACCTTACTCAGCATCTCATGAACTGTTAGCTCTCCTGAAATCTCTCTCTCCCCCCAGCAGCTCCAAAACCTCACAACATTTAAAGAGAGACTGAAGCGAGTGAAACAGCATTTGATTATTGTAAAGCACCTTACATAGTGCTAAACTGCCACATCCCCACGGCAAAACGAGGGGTTTATACCCCCCAAATTCCCTCTCCTTTGTCCGGGGAGCGCTTCCTGCTTGAGGCAGAGCTAATGGCTGTAGCCCTGCCTCTTAGTGCCTCAATCCCGGTTGATTGCCGCCTCTCCCCGCCCCTCTCAATCTGCCTTTACAGAGAGGGGCGGGGAAGAGGCGGAGATCTGTGTGGCGATTGACGCGCATCAAGGCAGAGCTGCAGCTCATAGCTCTGCCTCCATGAGCAGCAAAATCCACGACCAAGAAAGTCGTGGATTTTGCAGGGGGATTTGGGGGGTATAAACCCCTCGTTTTGCCGTGGGATAGCGGTGGTTTAGCACTATCTATAGTGCTTTACAATAATCAAATACTGTTACACTCACTTCAGAGTCTCTTTAAATCCTATTCACATTTGCTTACTCTCTCCCTCCTGCTCTTACTTGCAGCTGGAGATATATCACCTAATTCAGCCACAGCCTGCTGCCAGACAAGCATCCCCTGCTGCACACTTTTCACAGCCCTCTGTCCACAAATAACCTCAACATCCATCCTCACCCCAACCTTATTTCCATCCATTCCACCCACAAACACATGCTCCCCCTACCCTGTGGTCTCTGGAATCTCAGATCCGTCCGCAATAAACTTACAGCGGTCCATGACCTCTTCCTCCCCAAATCCCTCACCATCCTTGCTCTCACTGAGACATGGCTCACCCCCTCTGACTCTGCAGCAAAGGCTGCCCTTACCTACGGTGGGCTTCACATCAGTCACACCCCCACACCAGACAACAGGACCGATCTTATATTCACTAAATCCACCACCTTACAAACCTTCACATTGCACCCTTCCCACCCTCAGACCATCACCTTCTCACCTTCAACCTCCTCACAGAAGGCACCTCCAAACTACCCGCCCACCCACCTGGACGATGGCAGCAAGACCTATGCAAGCTCAACCCTAGACCTAGACTCCTTGCTGACCCCCTCCATGCCATCTCCTCCACTCCCCACCCTAACCTGTCCTAATCTTGCTGCAGTTCAGTATCGCCAAACTCTCATTAGCCCTAGAGAAAGCTGCTCCACCAATATTCCGCCGCAACCGCCCCCCTAACCCCCAGCCCTGGCATACTAACCATACACGCAACCTCCAGAGAGTAACACGTGCCACTGAACGGAAATGGAGGAAAACTACAGTACAAGACTAACCTGCTGCAGTTCCACACTGCCTTACTGATGCGAAGCAAGAATACCAAGCTCATCTGAGCACAAGCTTCCAACCCCCGGCGTCTTTTTGCCACTTTCAACTCCCTGCTTAAACCCACCCCCCCACCCTCCGTTTCCTCCCTCTCTGCCACAGATTTAGCCATCCACTTCACCAACAAAATTGTCTCCATCCGTCAGGAAATATCCAATCAGCTCCTCCTCCACCCTATCCACCTCCTTCACTCCTACTACCCCTGAGGAGGTCAACCACCTACTGCAGACTTCCCATACCAAGACCTCCCCCCTTGACCCCATCCCTTGTGATTTACTCCAGCCTCACTTCACAAATTTGTCCCCAGTCCTCACTACCCTGTTCAACCTCTCCCTATCCACAGGCACCTTCCCCTCAGACTTCAAGCAGGCCACTGTACTACCCCTGCTCAAGAAACCCTCCCTCGACCCCTCACTACCCTCCAACTACCGCCCTATATCCCTCTCCCCCTTTGCCTCAAAATTCCTTGAGCGTCTGGTTCACAAACGCCTGACCCAGTACCTCAATGCCAACTCACTGCTAGACCCACTGCAATCTAGATTTCGGCCTGCCCACTCAACGGAAACTGCTCTCACCAAAGTGGTCAATGACCTTGCCTTAGCTAAAGCTGAAGGTAAATACTCCATTCTCCTCCTTCTTGACCTTTCAGCAGCTTTTGACACAGTAGATGATTCCCTACTCTTCCAGTCCATTGGCATTTATGACCTCGCCCTGACCTGGCTTTCATCCTACCTCTCCAACTGGTCCTTCACACCTCCTTCAATAAGTCCTCATCCCCCCCTAACCACCTCTCGGTGGGAGTCCCCCAAGGCTCGGTCCTTGACCCCCTACTGTTCTCACTATACACATCCTCCATTGGCAAGGTTATCTCCTCCATGGGTTTTAACTATCATCTGTATGTTGATGACACCCACATCTACCTCCACACCCCTGACATATCCCCCACTACCATGGACAAGGTCTCCTCCTGCCTATCAGCCATCTCCACCTGGATGTCCGCTAAGTTCCTGAAACGAAATCTAGACAAAACGGAATTTATGATCTTCCCACCCCGGCCATCCCTGAACCTCCCAGATGCGCATGTCACTGTTAACCACACTACCAGTAGCCCTACCTCTCAAGACCGCTGTCTGGGTGTCACCCTGGACTCCTCACTCACCTTCACTCTCCACATCCAAAACCTCACAAAGTCCTGCAACTTCCACCTTCGTAACATCTGCAAGATCCACCCTTTCCTGACCTCTGCCACCACCAAACTCCTCATCCATTCCCTCATAATTTCCTGCCTTGACTACTGCAATTCCCTTCTGTCTGGTCTCCCTATGACCCGACTAGCCCCGCTGCAGTCACTCATGAATGCGGCAGCCAGAAGTATCCACTCTTCACATTGCTTCACCACGGTGGCTCCCCTCGGTGAATCCCTCCACTGGCTTCCTATCCAGTCCAGAATCAGATTCAGGATACTGTGTCTGACCTACAAATCTGTCCACAAAACCTGTCCAACCTACATTTCCGATCTTACTCAAAGGTACACACCTAGCCGCTCACTCCGCTCCTCGAATGAACTTCGTCTGACCGGCACCTGCATCACCCAGTCCCATGGCACACCTCCAGGACTTCTCAAGAGCTGCTCCAACACTATGGAACTCCCTACCTCCACCTATTAGGGCAGCCCCCTCCTTTAACATCTTCAAGAAGGCCCTCAAAACTCACCTTTTCACTCTGGCCTACCATCCTTCACAAGTGTTCTAAACCTGCAGCTGAACTCTGGTCCCCTACCTTTCGTGTCCCTACCTCTCCCTGTAGATTGTAAGCCTTTGGGCAGGGTCCTCTTCCTGTTGTGTCCTACCTGATCATGCACCTCCATTACTGTGCACCCATGCTATGCATTTGAGTGAACCTAACTTGCCTAATCTCCATGCTCCCATCCAGTGACTAAGCATTACCTACTGTGCTGCGTGATCTGTTTTTTCTTGTATTCCTGTATTGCCATATTGCTGTATGTCACCCCTAAATATTGTCTGTAACCTAAACTAATGTCCAGTGCTGCGTAATATGTTGGCGCTTTATAAATACAATAAATATTAAAGGGGGACTTACCAGATGCTGATTACACCAAAGTTACAAAGTCTTAGTAAACGCTTGAGAGAACATTTGTTACCAGCAAGACCAGTCCAGGTGTCTCAATGCTCAGTCTCCGTTCATTCTCTTCTCCCCCTTATGGCATTTAACCGTATATAAAAAAAAGTACATAAAATAAAACCCTAAAATCATTCATATATTAGGTCCAAACAATTGGCTCCCAGTATGGATACTGTAAATGCCTCCTTCCCAAAGGACCCAAGGATCAGTTTGTGTGCCTCCTGTACCCAACCCAAATACTCAAACAAACTAGAACTAGTATTTTAGAATATTTTCAACCAAGGATACTATAATCAAGCATTTCATCTATTTAGAGAAGGTTGTTGTTGTTGTTGAACAACAGTTGAAATGGCTGGATAGTGTAATGGTTAAGGGCTCTGACACAGGCAACCAGGGTTCGAATCTCGGCTCTGCCTGTCCAGTAAGCCAGCACCTATTCAGTAGGAGACCTTAGGCAAGTTTCCCTAACACTGCTACTGCATATAGAGCGCATCCTAGTGGCTGAAGCTCTGGCGCTTTGAGTCCGCCAGGAGAAAAGTGCTATATAAATATTATTTGTCTTGTCTTGAAGGTTAGTAGTTTCAGCTATGGACCTTTTTGCAGATTGCTGATGCCTATGAAGTCCTTTGAGAGCCTGCTGAAGCCAATGAAACTCTTCTGTGGAAATTAAGACTATGGTAACATGCAATTTAGTGGCAATGTTATAACTATTTTTTTATATGGACTGGGGTGGGAGGTGTTTGAAAGAACCTATATGCCTCCCGGAAAATGAAAAAGAAAACTGACACTGGAGGCCACATCTGGTATAATAAGTAAGGTGATTGGAAACTGGCTAGGTACTGACAAGACTGAGTTGCAGACACGGCAACCACAATAAACTAATTGTAAATATTGCCCGTCTTCACTGCAGTTTGTGGTATCAGTTGGTGTATATGCTTAGTCGCTCTACCGAACAAAAAGAAAACTTGTCTATAAATGATAAAAATTATTTCTCTACAATATACTCCACCAAAAAGGGGGAGAAGGAGTACTAATATAGTTACATAGTTTGGTTGAAAAAAGACATCCGTCCATCAAGTCCAACCAGAAAATATGTAGGAGGAGGCACCTCAAAACAAATACATTCAAAACAGTTTAAAGAGGAGCTGTTAGGTATAGGGTCTCAGAGAAAAAAAAACACATATCAGTAGCTAAATGTTGGCTGTACTTACATTACATATGCATTTCACTGTCCACGTTTGGATTTCACAGATTTTTTTTATAGTATTTGCAGAGATTGATGCTCCTGACAGCTCATGGCAGGTTCCATGATTGTCTGTCTTTTATGAAGCCAATTGTGATGTAATATCCTTCCTTACCGTGCTTCCTGATGATTCGACTCACAAAAAAGATCCGGATCAAAGATCCGAATCATTCATGATCCGGACAACACTACTGTGCAGTGAATATTAATTAGCCATGTGGCTAGGAACAATACCGGACTCGTGCAGTATACTCTAACGGAACATGTGCCCAGTGAAAAGCACATTGATTTTTCAGTGCTGTGAGTTGGGCTGCGTTACAAGCTGCTGTAACATGAGCCTGTAACTTCTCACTGTGAAAGCATAGAGAAATGAAGGGGAGGACCAAGGGAGTGCAGTGGGGAGAAGAAGCAGCCCCAGAACGTGTTGCAGTATCTGTTATGCGGCCTGCCGACCTCCTTAGGAGCTTAGGAATAAAGAGCCTTGCTGTTCAGCAAACATCAAAGTAAGAGAGATTTTTAACTTGAGTATTGCCTTTTTGGCTTCCTTTTAAACTGTTTAACACAGGAGAATAGAGGTTTAAGTTAGCTTTTGCAGCCTGACAGTTACTCTTTAAAGTACCCCAGATTTGGGACATAAAAGTGACGTTTTACTTTGCTGGGGCTTCTTTCAGACCGCCCAAACTTATTCTATCAGGCCCCTCAGTGTCCTCCAATGTGATTCTGCCCTCTCTATAAGATCTGCAGCTGGACCTCTAGTCACAGCTACTGTGCATGCAAGCGCCCGTCTGCCCGCCTCCTCAATCGCACGCCTGTCAATTCTTTTGATAATCAAACATGCACAGAATGGGAGAGAGCAGGCGGATGGACAGGACCGCGGATGCACCGACTATAGCTTCATTTGCAGATCTTTCAGGGGGCAGCAGCACATAGGAGAGTACCCAGAGGACACAAGGGGGGACCTGACAGGCTACATAGGGTTGAAAGAAGCCCCAGGAAAGTTTAAAAAATGCTTTTTTTTGGTCCAAATTCAGGTGTGCTTTAAAGGGAAAGGTAAGAATAGACTTACCACAATAACTTGCCATCAATAATGTGCAGCAAGGTTGGGGGGGAAATTTAGAAGCAGGTGGTTTCTGCGGCAGGCACCAAGCGCCTGAGCTGGGCGCCGCTATAGCCCTAATGCTGTAGTGCACACCCCACACAAGGGTAATTCGTCGTTCCGGCAATCACTGGACCCCAAATTACTTCTCCCTCTGAGTTGCAACCACTTGGAGGTGACATAGTATTTTACGCCATTGGGGAATATAAGTGCCAGTAGGGTTTGCCGTCATTCCGGCTCACTGCGCCCAAATCGCCGGTGGCATGCTAATATGTATGCAAATATCTTATTTGTTTGACACACTTAAGACAACACGATTTATGGATAATTCACATTTCTTCAGGTCAATTTTAAGTGTCTAAAATGAATTAAAAAAATTATCGCATAGCCATATACTAAAACAACTTCTATAAACAGCAGAATTAAAAAGCATGATATAAAAAATGAAATTCATATCAGTTTAATTTGTGTCATGTGTAGAGGTTATTGTCTATAAGAAAACTGAACTGATCATTATAATTAAACAAGGAGCAAAAACATTAGAACAGTAAAAATGTTTGCCCAAATGGGCAGCCCTCTCTGTTCCTAGTCATTTGTACAAGCCAGTAGCAGTGTGACATTTTCAATATTATATAACACACCTACAACTTATAGGCATGGAAATGGAGATAATGAAATGGTCGTAAGTTTAGTGATTTTTTTAATCAAAATAATTGGGGTCTTTATTTTGCTGTAAACTGAAATAGTGAAAGAATTACCTTTTTAGGTCTTATATTGTTTCATGATGAAGTGTGTAGCGAAACAATGGCAGTTGCCATCACCGACCCTGGAAGTGTAGGACATTGCATTCAGACAGTTTCAGAGAATAAGAAACAGAACCGACTTACATACAGATCTTTGACAAATTCTGACAATGACACTTCCCAGACAAACTCATCAAAGTGGTTAGACTAAAAGCTAGAAAAATGAATCCATCAGCTTCACTGTCCACAACAACAAAACTGAAAATTCTGCCGAGATTTGAGTTAACTTTATTACACATTTTTCAACAGATCATATTTTAATCAGATCCATACTTCAGAACCACTGGTCATTTCTAACTTGTGATCCACTACTTAGACCAATCATAAAGAAAAAGCCAAACTGTATTTTTAGGAGAACAAGGTGTTTAAAGAACACCTTAGCACTAAGTAAATTAGATTCTCCAGTCAACATACACAAGAGCCCATAATCCCCAGTGCAGCGTACAAATGTGAAAAGTCCATTTGTTTAAGTTATGACTATATACAAGAAGGAACCTGGTCCTTTGGTTCTATGGTCACTTCAGAAACTTTTCCTTTAACTCAACAGTTTAAATATGATACAACTTACTTGTATATAATATACCGCATTTCCTTCCCACACAAGAATTACGAGGCACAGAAAAATCATAACAAAGGGATTTAAAAAAGATTTTCTAGACATTGTAAAGAATTTCATAGGCAGGACACCAACTTGATCAACTTCACACCCATAGAATGCACCGGCCCATATGCAATTCACTTTTTCTCCTTAATTTTCTCCTAGGGGATATGTTCACATCCTGTCATTGTAAACTGTCTTTTAAACCGCCAGCAAATGAGAAAATACTAATAATTATGATAGTACTTTTTCACCTACTTTTTGGTATTTTTTCAATTGCAAAGTACTGAAAATATATTTTAACGAGAACAAGAAAAATGATCTCCTAGAAGAAAACTAATATGGGCTATTACCTCTAGCCCTAAATAAGACAGTTTTGAGAGACTCAGCGCTAGGGAAATGCTCTGTATCTGAGAACATTACAACAGAAGGGCTTGAGTGCTTGTCTGGAACATAATTATTGTTGGACTTCGGGTTTAAAGAAATGTATTATTTGCTTTTTATATATATTTTTATATGCTTATATATATATATGCATTTCCTTTTTTCATTTATATCTTCCTAAAGGTAGTTTAGCGTCCTCTGTACACACTGTTACTAATTCATCTAGTCACTTGGTTATTCCATTTGTTTTTATTCTTATGTTTTTTTTTTTATTTAAATATGTATTTATTTACCCTACTTACTTATAACATTTACGTCCCTCCCCCAGTTTCTTTTCATCCTTTTTTACCCTTTTCAATTTCCCACACTCATCCCATCCATCACTTAATTATTCCGTCATTTTTTATATTTCTTGAGATCCCTTACTGGGCCACTATTTTGGTTGGGGTCTCACCTATGGTGTTTTTTTATTCTATGTTATTACCCATGATACATCTTTCTCATGCAAAGTGGTATTTCCCACACTCGCAACACATATTTCCCACACTTGCATTTACCTCCATATACTTTTTTCCCCAGGCGTAGAACACTTTTGTTTTTTTCTTTAACATCTTACCCCCCCCCCCCCCCCATACACTCCCCCATTTTTCCCTTTTTCCCTCTCACAAGTTCACATCATCTCTTACCCTCCTCTTCAGCAAATCCATATATATTGACATTTAGCATCCATTCTCTTACCTCCTCTTCATTCTGTTCACCTGCATAGTTCTTTCCCTTCTTCGGTTTTTCCCTTCTTTGAGTTCTTCATACACAATCTTTTATCTATTCCCCGGCTCTTTTCTTGATTGTTCTCCCTCATTCACTGTTCTCTATCCACACACACCTCTGCTTTACACAATGTACCTTTCCTCCTCCTATTCCCCTCCATTGGCTCCTCTACTGCTGTACACAACTTTTTCTCAATTCAGTCCCCGGTTTACACCCACTACTTCACTGTCCACCCTTATGCTCGTCTGTCATTTGCCCTGTTCTAATATGGCGGCAATACCACATCCGCTGATACATATAAGTGGCATGTGACATCACACGTTCTCTTGATTACCATACAGTTCTTAAGGTTATGAATGGACCGGAGCAACCTTACAGGTGTTCCTAGCTGGCTATCTTAGGTAATCCTATTGAATTTAATTATCTTGAGTTTGTTGTCCTAAACCTTGGGCATATCTAAACCTAGATGAAAGTAATTTAGTGACAGCTTAATTGGTTCCGTAAACACTTGTAATCCAAAGCACTCTTATATCAAATGGAATAGATTAATGGAAACTCAAATGATTCGTTCCACAATCCAAAAACCTTTATAAAAAAAATTCATACGAAGTACTGTAAGAATGTAAAAATGTTAAAAAGGCTTTCACTATAACTAACATCATTGCTTTCTGTTGGCTCTCCCCAACCTGTTTTTTTGTGTGACTTTTTCCAATAACAGTTGTTTTTCCTACAATTCATGGAAATGTGACATTGTACTTTCCCTAAATTTAGATTAAGTAGAATTAAGTACAATCCTGCAGTGCCAAAGATAGACGAGAACCATTGGCTCAATTGTGATGACATTACATGCATATAGGTTTGTGCTTGAATATCAAGATGTTGCCTGTATATCAAGTCAAATTGTCCTACATTTTTTTGCTCGTCTTGCAAAGCGCTCTTAAACCAAGTTACTTGCAATCCAAGGTTTTACTGTACATCTACTAATATCTTTATCCGCTTATCGGCTTACTGACATTAAATTTAAATCCCTGAATAATCTGGGCCCTGGATACATGAAAGAAATGTTGCAGCTGCGTAGCAATCCCCGCATTCTCAGATCCACAGGTTCTAATAATCTAGTCTAGTCATAATTTGCATATATTCAGCAGTGGTGCTCTGACATCTCGAGCTCACTCCAACCTGAATTATCGCAAATTCTTTCTGTTTTAGGAAAGCAAATTTTTGTTTTTCTTAACATCTTAGTAAGGGGGCTTTTAGGACCATTGTAGTCCCTTACACACTCCAATGAGTTCTGGGTCACCATGAGCTTGCTGGTTAGTCTGTACCTCTCGGTTTACAAGCCCTACTCCATAGAGCCAAATTAATCCATGCCATGCACTGATGAGGATCAAACAATCCGAAACAGTCTGTATGCATGTTGGATTATTATGGCTCTGTACAATTTAACAAGCTGACACATCATTGCAATCCAGCGGTTCTGGAGGTGTGTTTAGCTTCTAAGGGTACAATGGTTAATTTGCATATATTCAGCAGTGGTGCTCTGGGAGACATCTCGAGCTCACTCCAACCTGAATTATCGCAAATTCTTTCTGTTTTAGGAAAGCAAATTTTTGTTTTTCTAGTCATACCCAGAGTCCACTTGGAAACGGTTGGTCCCAGAGCCTTCTGTCATGCTGCCCCTACGTTTTGGAACTCCTTACTTCAACAGATCAGGACAGCTCCATCCCTGGACGTGTTTAAATCCAGACTGAAAACCCACCTGTTCAGTTTGGCATTTTCAGAAATATAACTTTTGTTGTGTGATACGAACTAATGAATCTGAAAGAGCCTAAGCGCTTTGAGTCCTATGGGAGAAAAGCGCTATAGAAATGGTATTGTATTATCTAACTGCTGATTTTTCAGTCATATATAAATAAGCATGGAGAGGGTTGCCCAGTTGAGCAAATATTATTGTTTTAATTTTTTGGCTGGTTGTTATTACAATTAATTACAATAATTAATATACAATAACCTCTAAACTCAACACAAATGAAACTGAATTGAATGCAATTTTATGTTATGCTTTTTATATATCATGTTTGTTTGTTTTTTTATTCTGTTGTTCATATAAGTTGTTTTAGCATATGGCTATGAGCTCTTGTTTTATAATCACATTTAGATACTTAAGTCTGAAGAAAATGGAATTACCTGTAAAACGCGTTGTCTAAAGTGTACTAAATAAATATATTTTTTTCCCCCACGTTGTTGTTAACACAATATTGGGGTTCTTACCTTTCCCTTTTAAACTCTTTTTAATAATTGTATTTGCTTTGCGGCACCTTCTCATATACCCTGAAATAATTATGAATATAAATTATATGTAAAGAGATCGATAAAAAATGTAATGCGACATCTTTGTACTGGTCACAACCTCGCAAGTACTGTCTATACTACACTGTTTTAATGTTTAGTCTATATTCATAATTTAAGAAAATGCTAATTTTTATGCTAGAGGTTAGTGGAATTAAAAATATAGTTATTTTCCATTAAAATGTATAAAGCCCTTAAAATCTGTCCATGGTCCATCAAAGAGTTCACAAACACATGCTTTGAACCACTGGCAGAATGGCTACATGAGCCATTCATTTAACATTATATCCATCTTGGGGCAATTGTTTTTATTTGGGTCCCATAATAGTCTCCTGTTTAGACAGATAAGAAAGCTCATGGCATGGAACTTTTGGACTTGTAGGAAAACCTGTTCTGATAAATCCCACTATCTGAAGAGAGACACTTAAGATATCTGAAGTGCTCATCCTCACCTCCCATTAGGTCTTTGGTAACTTCAGCCCTGATGTTTAGCATCATGACTTGAATTAGAGCCCGTTTCCACTACATGCAGCGCTTTGAAACTGCAGTCAATGATAGTCATTGGGACTGTTTCAATTGACGTGAATTTCCGGTCATGGGCCTCGATTCATCAAGACTTATCGAATCAATTACCAACAGCTCGGTAAAATACCGAACTCGATAAGTTGATTTCAGGATTCATCAAAGTTATCTACAGCTGTTAGCAAGCATTCGGTAATCATTCGGTAATGATGCGATACAACGGAGGAAAGTGCAATTCATGAAAATGAAAGTGGGCGTGGTTTAGCGTTAAATTTAGGATTAGTTATCTCCTTCACTGCTCTGTCGTTATTCCTGTTAGATCTTTGCTGATAGAGAAGATGGAGCCATTTGAAGTGGTTATGTATCAGCTGAGAGTGATTCAAAGGCAGCATAGGGGGAATATACAGGCTGGGAACGCGAAGAATCACTCGCGTTCCCATGCCTGTCGGCCGGTGACGGCCAAACCGGAAGTGCTCGCCGGCGGGTCCTGGGACATCGGAGCGGAGCTGCGAGGGCACCGATCGGCTGCTGGGGGCTGAGGGAAGCCCCAGGTGAGTAAATCTCATTTTTTACATTTGACTTAAGGTTCACTTTAACGAACTGTAAAAAGTTATCTCAAAGACAATGATGAATCGAGTCCATGATAAGATGCGGTGTGGCTAAATTTATGGATAGCATGCTGCAGTTTTCTGCAGTCTGCATGTGGGTCCCATAGGGGTTGTATTGAGCTGCATCACGGTGCGACTGGAAATGCATGCGGTGCGGCAGTTGCACCACACAGCGGCAATGCGGGCATGTGCAAACAGGCCCTTTAAGCATTTGATCCCACTTTATATGCTTGGACTGCCAGACTGATTTTTTTTTTAGTGTAAAATAACAGTAGAAGAATAGTGCTTACATGGGGTAGTTTAACCACTTCTGCCCACCTCCTCTATAATAAAACCTAACTGTCCCTGCGTCATCCTTCCTGTCCCTGGCTGTGTGTCCATGGTTTTTTTGTATTGCACATGTGCGCAGTACAGACAGCCGTTAGGACAGGAGGACGGGCCAGGGACCCAGGCGGACGGATTAGCGGCGGCATGAAGAGACCTAGAGCCCTTTTTTAAATGGGCTTAGGTCAACTAGTTGCAATATAATCACCTCCTCTCTGCCACCAGTTGTAGCAGAAGGATGTGATTGTTAGTCTGGTGTCCAATTCTCCCTCTTCCTTTTTTCACCCCAGGAAGAAATCGGCAGCTAAAGAAGCATGGCTTGAAAGGGAACCTTAACTGAGAGGGATATGGAAGTTTACTTTTAAACAATACCAGTTGTTTGGCAGTACTGCTGATCCCTTTGGCTGCAGTAGTGGGTGAATCACACACCTGAAACAAGCATGCAGCTAACCCAGTCTGACTTCAGTCAGGGCACCTGATCTGCATGCTTGTTGAGGGGCTGTGGCTAAAAGTATAAGAGACACAGGATCAGCAGGAGAGTCAGGCAACTGGTATTATTTTAAAAGGAAAAATCCATATCCTTCTTAGTTTAGGTTCCTTTTAAGTTATTTTTCACCCGTTCTGGTTCCATCAGCAATCTGCTCTCTTTCCACATTTGTCCTAATGCTGAGCTCTTGTGTCTGCATGTACCCAGTCCTGGCTTGATGATGTCATCAAGCTGGAACATGGTACGTGCAGAGACACAAGAGGCCTAGCATCATTACAAGTTAGAGGAGAGCTGATTGCTTAATGGAACCAGGGTGAGGTGAGAGCAGTGAGGGTGAGAGGAGGTTGCACATTGCTGGAGGCTCCTAGAGCAATTGAGAGAAGCATTTCTTCCACCACCCGATATCCTGCAATATACGTATGGGAGGGGAGAACAGGACTGGGGAGCATCTGCAAGAGTAAATATACCATCTGGCTATCAAACCCTGGCCCTAATGAGGAGTGCTGTGCTGTCGTGGCACCCCTGAGAGGACCACAAGGCTAACAAGGAAAGCTACTAGGATGGAATGGATTGGGGCCAGTAGACTACCAGAGAGGTGGGAAAGAGCAAGTCGCACCAGATTACCAAGGGAATGCCTTAAATGAAAGGCAGGACCACTAGACTACCAGGGAGTGCCTTAAAGGAGGTCTACCCCCCAAAATAATAATAATACCCCACCTATGTTTGAAACCATATTCATAGCATCATAAAACAACTAATTACATTTGTATAAACATTTTATTCCCCCATTTATTATTATTGCAATACTATGAGGAAAAAACTACATATTACAGAAAATTATATCTTTATTTCAGAAATAAATATCACCATACATTGTACCTGAAACAAAATATACAGTTACTGTATATTCTGGCATATAAGACTACTTTTTAACCTTTGAAAATCTTCTGAAAAGTCAGGGTTTGTCTTTTACGCCGGGTGTCATTGATGCTGGGTGATACGCCCTATCCTGTTACCAACTCTCAGATCTCTCTGCTGAGGACTGTAGTGAAGCGGCGCAAGCGCGCATGTGCGAGATCTGAGAGGCAGAGAAGGAGGTAAATAGGATACAAGGGCGGGCCAGACGGGTGAAAGGCGTGTTTTATGGGCACAGCGCAATCTATTCTTCCATACCGCTCTGATAAACAGGTAGTCAAGGAGAGCTGACCAATCCAACCAGTCAATAGCCTATATACTGTTATATACTGGATACCACATACAGTACAGCACCAGTATCTGTTCATACATAGCACCAGTATATGATGTTTTCGCAAAGGGTGGATCAGCGCATCACCAGGCCGCCACCAAATGGCCTACAATCAGAGGTGCGCTGAGCCCCCCCAGAAACTGCAAACACACCTTGAACCCAAACAGAAGCTCTGCATATACACCAAAAGCAAGGCTGCTAAGTGGGAGCAGCTGACCAAAAATGAATTAAATTAGTGCATAGCAAAGAAATGAACAGCGCTACTTAAAAACAGATAATTGCCTACCTGCAAGAGAGTGCAAGCTTCACTTGTGGGATAAAATACACACCTAGCATACACATAACCTGTCTACCACTGGAGGATGTTGGTTTCCTGTAACAGCTTGCATGCAACTTGTTAAGTACTCGTCCCTCCCACTGCGGAGAAGTCATCCCCCCATGGGAGGGTACCTAACGCTAACTAAATCCTAACCTATGCATAGCCTGGGTGCGCTACCAAGTAAAATCAAAAATTGCGCAAAAGGTGCATCAGCGCATCACCAGGCCGCCCCCGATTGGCCTACAATCTTAGCAGCCTTGCTCCCACTTAGCAGCCTTGCTTTTGGTGTATATGCAGAGCTTCTGTTTGGGTTCAAGGTGCGTTTGCAGTTTCTGGGGGGCTCAGCGCACCTCTGATTGTAGACCATTCGGGGGCGGCCTGGTGATGCGCTGATCCACCTTTTGCGCAATTTTCGATTTTACTTGGTAGTGCACCCAGTCTATGCATATGCATAGGTTAGGATTTAGTTAGTGTTAGGTACCCTCCCATGGGGGGATGACTTCTCCGCAGTGGGAGGGACGAGTACTTAACAAGTTGCATGCAAACTGTTACAGGAAATCAACATCCTCCAGTGGTAGACAGGTTATGTGTATGCTAGGTGTGTATTTTATCCCACAAGTGGGGCTTGCACTCTCTTGCAGGTAGGCACTTATCTGTTTTTAAGTAGCGCTGTTCATTTCTTTGCTATGTACTAGTATATGATGTTTTATTTGGTGTGCATTGGAAGAGGGGTAGTCTTATACAGCGAGTATATCCCAAACCCTATATTTTAACTGGAAAAATTGGGGGTCGTCTTATACATCCAGTTGTCTTATACGCCGGAATGTACAGTAATAATAAATGGCATAAATAGACAAAACTGAGAGGTTCCATTCCCAGTGCATCAGTTGTGTTGTAGAACAATTGTGCATGGTTTACTGCCTATACAATTCTATGGGCCTATTAAAGTGAACCGAACATAATTTTTAACCTTTAGGACAGCTTTATAGCAAATTAAAAATCCATTCTAAAAACGTGGTTGTTTATTAAAAAAAAAACTTTCATTTTACCTCATCTATTTACATTTAAGGGTTAAAATAGGCACCTCTTCTGTCTGTGAAAGGACTTGTGGTCTGAGCAGCAACAGATGATGGAAGGCAGATAAGAAATCACCTCATTAGACTTAATTGACCACAAACAAACCCTGAGTCTTCCCTACTGTACTTAAAACAGAAAACATTACTCTGCCTCTTCCCCGCCCCTCTCTGTGAAGGCAGATTGAGAGGGGCTGGGAGAGGCGGCGAGCAGCCAGGATTGATGGGCTGAGAGGCAGAGCTACAGCCATTAGCTCTGCCTCAAGCAGGAAGCGCTCCTCGGACACTGGAAAGGGGATTTGGGGTTATAAGGAGGGGTTATAGTGATGAACTCAACTACAAGTTAAAAAAGGGAATGTAGACTCACTTCAGAGTCTCTTTAAAGAGAAACCGTGATCAAGAATTTAACTTCCTCCCAATCAGTAGCTGATACCCCCTTTCCCATGATAAATCTATTCCTTTTCTCAAACGGCTCATCAGGGGGCTCTGTATAGCTGATTTTGGGGTGAAACCCCTCCCTCAAATGATGTCAGCACCTTACAGCTCTGAGGTCCTGACATCACTCTGTGAGAGCCTTGTTGCATTGTGGGAAATAACAGCTGTTTACAACTGCCAAAAAAGCAAGCAACAGATACTTCCAGTGACATCACCTGCCAGCAGTAAAAATGTCACCATGTGATAAATGTCAGAATGTAAATCGGGGAGATGAAAGATTTTACAATGAGCAAACACTGACTAAATCATTTATACATAATTATTGTACAAATTAGGCACTTTTTAATTACATTATTTTCACTAGAGTTCCTCTTTAAGTGCTTCAGAAAACAGGACTGTATTCGAGCCTGTGGGTCAAAGAACTCAGAGAAGCTCTTTTGCCTACATACCTGTTTTTTTTACTCTTCCTGTACTGGAAAACAACATGAGACTCTTTTCTTTTCTACTACTGTTCTTTTTCTTAGCTGTACTACACATACAATTCATTATACCTGTATCATAAGTTTATTTTCACTTCAGGTTTGCTTTAAGGATAGGTAAGGTACTGCAGATACAAATCCCTCGTCAGTTTTGAGCATTACTGCAGTGAATGTGCCCAGAGTAACTGTTGCCAATTTCAAACATGTGGTCAGCGATAGATGCAGGTATATCATCTAGAAATGAAACTGTAGCCATGGTATTGACCTGGGCTCAGCATTTCATATACTCAGCTGAGTGATCTGTCAAGCAAGATAATATAAGCAAGAATTAGAGTAGCTTAATTCACCTCTGAGTGAAACACAATGACTAGTTTGTCCAACACCCCGAGGACCGTGGCTACCCGCTGATAATTACAATTCTGTTTCCTGTTATGTTATTTCACGTTTTAAACAATAACTCAGGGAAAATAAAATAAATAATTCTGATGTCAGCGCTGATAATGTGGTGTGACAGTTACTGTAAATTACAATTACTATGCTCTTCACTGTACCTGAACATGCAATGCTATAAATTATCGTTTATTACAATCCATCACGGGTGCCTTAGAGAAAGAGAACACAAGATAAGTTCAACTTCATTGTCAAAAACAAAATGATTTATGTGCCATTTGTATGTCAGAAATGTCTTTGTCTGAATAAACTGTCTCTGCCTGAAGAAGGAATTCGGTGCTTAAAACAGAAGCAAAGGATTTGTTGGTTTATGACTTATATTTATGACAAAGTGATGGGCGTACTATAAATCTTTCGGATGTGTGTTAATGTTTTAAGCCTACTTTCCATTTGTACTGTATATGAATATATATATATATATATATATATATACATATACATATATACATACATACATACACACCGTAATTTGTCATATAAGATGCGCTTTTTCTGACCAAAACATGGGTCCCTGCGTCCTATCCGGCAAAGTCAGAGAAAACCCCGACTTAGGAGCGCCCGCCGATATGAACCGCTGCCATGTAGGGGATTCCCTGTCTTCTGTCCCCTGTGTGCCCCTTCTGTCCTGCGCCTTCGCGTCCCTCCTCCGTGTCCCCCCTACACTCCCTGTGTCCCCGCTACCTCCCCCGGGTCCTCCCCTACCTCCCGTGTGTCCCCGCTACACTACCTCGAGTCTCCACTACACCACCCCTGCCCCGCTCCCTGTGTAAATCTATAGAGTGTAGTGCCAGTTGTGTCTTACTCTCCAGCAGCACCCACGGGGATAGCCGACCTCTTCTCCACAGTTCTCCCTCTAGTGTTGGCTTGTACTGATGATGCGATCAGTACAAGCCACGTTCACTAGAGGGAGAACTGTGGAGGACAAGAGGTTGGCTATCCCCGTGGGTGCTGCTGGAGAGTAAGACACAACTGCCACTACACTCTATACATTTACAAGGGGAGTGGGGACACGGGGTAGAGGAGCAGAGGTGCAGGACAGAGCGAGCACACGGGACAGAAGGGAGAACAGAATGGGACCAATGGAGACAGAAGGAAAGAGACACCTGTGGACATAAGGAAGGACAGAATGGGACACCTGTGGACAGAAGGGGGGGCAGAAGGGGACACCTGGGGTACACAGGAAGATACCAATTGTGAGAGAACATCTACAAGACTCTCCTGGAACATGGGCGCACCAGAGTTAGTTTATATTTTTTTCCCATGGTTTATACACTCTAAACCTAGGTGCATCTTATATTCCGGAGTGTCTTATATGGTGGAATGCATATACACACATATATACAGTGGGATGCTAAAGTTTGGGCAACGTTGTTAATCGTCATAATTTTCCTGTATAAATCGTTGGTTGTTACGATAAAAAATGTAAATGAAATATATCATATAGGAGACGCACACAGTGATACTTGAGAAGTAAAATTAATTTTGGGGGATTTACAGAAAGTGTGCAATAATTGTTTTTTAAACAAAATTAGGCAGGTGCATAAATTTGGGCACCACAAAAAAGAAATTAAATCAATATTTAGTAGATCCTCCTTTTGCAAAAATTACAGCCACTAAACACTTCCTGTAGGTTCCAAAGAGAGTCTGGATCCTGGTTGATGGTATTTTGGACCATTCATCTTTACAAAACATCTCTAGTTCATTCAGGTTTGATGGCTTCCGGGCATGGTCAGCTCTATTTAACTCACACCTCATATTTTCAATTATATTCAGGTCTGGGGACTGAGATTGCTATTCCCGAACATTTTACTTGTTCCTCTGCATGAATGCCTTAGTGGATTTTGAGCAGTGTTTACAGTCGTAGTCTTGTTGAAAGATCCCGCCCCGGCGCAGCTTCAGCTTTGTCACTGATTCCTGGACATTGGTCTCCAGAATCTGCTGATACTGAGTGGAATCCATGCGCCCCTCAACCTTGGCAACATTCCCAGTCCCTGCACTGGCCACACAGCCCAACAGCATGATGGAACCACTACCATATTTTACTGGTAGCAGGTGTGTTTCTTGAAATGCTGTGTTGTTTTTCCTCCATGCATAACGCCCCTTGTTATGTCCAAATAACTCAATTCTAGTTTCAGCAGTCCACAGCACCTTATTCCAAAATAAAGCTGGCTTGCCCAAATGTGCTTTAGCATACCTCAAGCGGCTCTGTTTGTGCTGTGGAGAGAAAAGGCTTCCTCTGCATACAGCATCTCCTTGTGTAAACTGCGCCGGATGGTTGAACGATGCACAGTGACTCCATCTGCAGCAAGATGATGTTGTTGGTCTTTGGTGCTGGTCTGTGGGTTGACTCTGACTGTTCTCATTATTCGTCACTTCTGTTTATCCTAGATTTTTCTTGGTCTGCTACTTTGAGCCTTAAAGGGAACCTAAACTGAGAAGGATATGGATTTTTCCTTTTTAAAAAATACCAGTTGCCTGACTCTCCTGCTGATCCTGTGTCTCTAATACTTTTAGCCACAGCCCCTCAACAAGCATGCAGATCAGGTGCTCTGACTGAAGTCAGACTAGATTAGCTGTATACGTCTTTCAGGTGTGTGATTCAGCCACTACTGCAACCAAAGGTCAGCAGAATTGCCAGGCAACTGGTATTGTTTAAAAGGAAACATCCATATCCCTCTCAGTTAAGGTTCCCTTTAACTTGAGCTGAGCCTGTCCTCTTCCATTTCCTCAATATGTTCCTAACTGTGGAAACAGACAGCTGAAATCTCTGAGACAGCTTTCTGTATACTTCCCCTAAACCATGATGGTGAATAATCTTTGTCTACAGGTCATTTGAGAGTTGTTTTGAGACCCCCATGTTGCTACTCTTCAGAGAAATTTAAAAGAGGAGGGAAACTTACAATTGACCCCATTTAAATACTCTTTTTTTTATAATTGGATTCACCTGTGTATGTAGGTCGGTGGTCACTGGAGCTTACCAAGCCAATTTGAGTTCCAATAATTAGTTCTAAATGTTTTGGAATCCATAAAATGACAATAAATTTCATTTCACTTCTCAAATATAACTGTATGCATCTCCTATATGATACATTTAACTGACATTTTTTATCGTAACAACCAACAATTTATACAGGAAAATCATGACGATTAACAACGTCACCCAAACTTTCACATCCCACTGTATAGATAGATAGATAGATAGATAGATAGATAGATAGATAGATAGATGTACCGGTAATCCCCCATTAACAAACTAGATAGGAAGATAGGGACTGTAGGGTCATTCTAAACCTGAATCTGTCCATAAGTTGAAACACTGTGCCATCCCTTTATGCCCCCTGTGCCTCCAGTGTCCCCCTCTGTGTCATCTATGTTCCCCTGTGCCCTCAGTGTACCATAGTAAATTGTTAGTTTAAAAACCATTTTTCCTTTGAATTTTTATAAAATCGATTTTCCCAAACCGACAAGGTCTTTTTGAAAAACAAACAACATTTTTTGACTTGTTCCCACAGAATCAAATTTTTCATTTTCAGGCAGTTTGTATCTGCAGGTTGTACCTAAGTTGGTTGTTTGTTAGTCAGGGACTACCTGTATTCTGTATTGAGAGAGTAAAATGAAGGCAGGTTTTACATTTGTAAGCTCCACCTCTTAGCTGTACCTTATTGCTTACTGTTTGCTGTATCATTCGCACTTCAAATCCACCAAAGACAGTTTGTGGGACCTGTTTTTAGAGTGGCAGTATGTACATGGATTCAGTTTCAATAGTGACTGCTGTGTGGCCCTGGAGGTAGCTGGATCCAGATGTTTGTAAAAAGCTGTTTACAGCCTATCAATTTTTTGGTGTTCCTCGGCACTGTGACTTCTCTTTAACCATGTTCTATATGAACAGCACAGAGCAAGTAAGTGTATGTTGTCATGTCACTTCCTGTCCATGGGGAGGGCAAAGTGTCATTGTTCAAACGTAACTACAGTAGCCCTGGAGAACTCCACCTCATTTTCCTATTAGGCCCCTTGGTTTCTAGCTACACCACTCAATAGACCTGTTTTCCTCCACTAGACTTAAAGGGTTTAGAAAAGAAGTAGCGCGTATTCCACAATATATTATAAAGTGGAGGGCAGGAACGCCATTGAAATGTGTTGAAGTAGAAAAAAAAGTGTTGAACAAGAAGTATAAAAGCTCTACACAGAAGCCTCAGTAACATATACCAATGTAACCAGAAACTGAGGATTAATGCCAAAACCAATATCTAAATGGTATTTAACTCCTTGCCGCATGGCTAGGCATAACTTCTGTTGGAAATGTAAAAGGATGTCTGGTTCTTTTGTACTTGTGATGTGGGAGAACCCTGTGGCAAGGAGATTCTGGAGGGTGGTGGAAGCCTTCTGCCTATTACATCTTGTGCCAAATGTGGTATTTGATGTTAAATCAACAATCTTTGGAGTTCAGGATGTTATAAGAGAAGATCTGGATCAACTCCGGTGGTCTTTGGTGGAAAAAGGCACAAACATAGCAAGAAAGCTTATTATAAGAAAGTAGAGGAACCTAGACCCTCCTTCATTAGAAGAGTGGATTGGGGAGAATACATAGTTTTTGAAAGATGAAGGGTGGGAGGAAGAGGAGGGGGCTTTCTCAGCTAACACTCTAATGGTGGCAACTGATGATCCAAAGTTTTTTGTCCACTCTTACCAAATCTATGTAGTAGAAGGGGTAACTGAGTGGATATATTGAATGGGTACCTTAGAGTGTCCCTTACATTACATTGAAATGGTAAGGCTGGAAAAAGAAACATTTCTATCATTAGTGGACACCTTAAAGGGACACTGAAGCGAAAAAAAATATATGATATAATGAATTGGTTGTGTACTATGAATAATTACTAGAAGATTAGCAGCAAAGAAAATATTCTCATATTTTTATTTTCAAGTATATAATGTTTTTTCTAACATTGCATCATTCTCTAATATGTGCAGATTACACAACACTCTGCATTCAAAATGATTCTTTCAGAGCAGTCTGTGAACTAATGAACTCTCCTCTGCCAGAGGAAAAGTAAATAGTTAACTAACAGTTGAGATAATAAAAGTCAGAAAACAGCCCTCTCCACGACTTTTGAAAGTCGTAGAGATAATGGCTTTTTTGTATAGAGATAACAACTGGAGTTTCTTAACTCTTCCTGTACTGGAAACAATTAGACTGATGTATCTGATCTTAATGTTTTATTTCTTAGCTGTACTACACATATAAATCATAATATCATAGTTTTTTTTTTCGCTTCGGTGTCTCTTTAAGAAAGAGACATATTCTGGGACTGCATAATACCATAAGAGTAAACATATTATAGAGTCTTTCAATACAGACTGGAAAGGAGAAAGAGGGGCAGGGGGGATTTTGGAGAGGATGTGTGTGCTTTCTTTGTTTTTGTATGGAAAGTGTCAGTGTATGAAGTTTTATTTTTGCTTTTTCCTGTTAACTGAAGATAAATACCAAAAGTGATGAAAAGGTGTTTGAGAGATATCCCCCTAGCACTCCTCTCCAGACAAGTGTTAGCTTTTTCAGAAATGATGTGTTATTTAATTGACAACAGACGCAAAGCATTTTGTCAACACTTTTTTACATTTCATAGGGTACACAGTGGGCGTTGTGTTCTCTGTAATAGCCGACATGCAACGGGTAAGCAGCGCCACACCTGTCTCTTTTAACGTGTGCGTTACAATGCCACACACCTTTATACCGCAATTCACACTGTGAGCTTCACATAGGTGGTGCATTGCAGTGCGGCAAACCACATTACAAAAAGGCCCGGATGCCACATCGCAACACACCACTGTGAGCGTAGCCTAAGCTATAAAGTACTATTTTTCTCCAAGTTAAGACAAATAGGCCTCTGTGTGACATGAAAACAATGTCAATAGAAACGGAACACTTCTTTGCCCACCTGCGCTTACATTTCCCATGCTTCCTCATGTAACTTCCTCGTTGTGTGTAGCTAAAAGAAGTGGGCATTTTGGGCAGAGTAATAGTTTGATTTGGTGATGCTGACATGTTGCTGCACCCCTCACCGGCCTCCTTCAGTCAGCTACAATTTTCTCCCCGGCCTGCCGCTACTTGCTGGTGTTGTCTGTGGAGCTGGCTTTACGTGTTTCATTGCCGATGTTGGGAAAATGCCTATTTTGGCATCAGCTGAACCCACACGGCGCCGCTTTTTGTAAACAAATTCATGCAAACAGTTATGAAATAATAAAGAATTCTGGCATTAGTGTGAAGGTGATAATTAAAATTAAAAATGATTACTGTAAGAAAAACCTGCTTGTGGTGAATTTTCATTTCTTTCATGTGGGTACCGTGAGATGTTAATATTTCAATTACATTGTGGAGGAAAGCAAAAGCAGAAATGTTAGATATCATTCTAAGTATAAAACTGACACTTTTTTCAAGAGCTTAAAATGAAACAAATGTAAATTATGTGGAATTCATCCAGCAGTGTAACTACAAATCATGGGGCCCCCTGTATACCTTTCATGGGGCCCCCAATGTGCACATCCTTACCCTTGGTGGCCCTCACAACCTGGGGCCCATCTTGCAAGGGCCACTAAACAAATGTGGACATCAAAATCTTCACCCCCGTAACAAGTGAAGCCACAAACACCTGATCTGAAGAATGGACACCTTTATAGGAGGTTGTGAAGTAGTGCTCTAAACCCGCAGCTGAACTTTCTTCCCCTACCTTTCATGTCCCTACCTCTCCCTCTAGATGTAAGCCTTTGGTCCTCCTCCTTGTGTCCCCTACCTGTTCATGCACCTCCATTACCATACACTCATTCTATGGATCTGCGTGAACTCAAGAAAATATTCTCATATTTTTATTTTCAGTTATATCGTTTTTTTTATATAACATTGCATCATTCTCTAATATTTGCAGTTTACACACTACTCCGCATTCTAAATGATTTTACAGGGCAGGCTAGTGAAATTTTGACCTGTCCTCTGCAGAGAAAAAGAAAATACAGTGCCAGACACTTGAGATAAGAAGCTTCAGAAGACAGAGCTCTCTGCGACTTTGAAAGTCAAGGAGCTCAATGGCTCTTTTGCATAGATAACTGGAGGTTCTTAACTCTTCCTGTACTGGAAACAATATTAAACTTATGACTCTGCTCCTAATGTTTTATTTCTTAGCTGTACTACACATACAAATCATTATATGATAATTTTTTTTTTGCTTCAGTGTCTCTTTAACTAATGTCCAGTGCTGCGTAATATGTTGGCGCTTTATAAATACAATAAATAAATAGTTGGGCCCCCTGCAGGTGCAGGGACTTCTTCCCTCGAGTTATGCCCCTGAATTCTTCACCCCACCCAGTACACAAATGGAACCATCAGGTGCCTCTTGTACTATTATATTGCATATCTTCCTGTTCTTGGCTTCACTGGTTCATAAATCCCCCAAATGTCTGCCTTTCCTGGATGTTCCAGCATGATGTGTCCAAGTGCCATCACACTGCAGTACAAGGAACTATGCAAAAGTAAGGCCTCCGAGACTTGCATAGTTAGAGAAGACCCAGTTACAACCCAGTTCCCCCCCCCCCCCCAAGAGAAAAGAACAGTAGAGTGGCTGGTGGCAATACGCTTACCATACTAATGCACCCCCCATGCTGCTGGTCAGCACTGGAAGAAGGTTAGTGCCTGCAAAAGCCCAATGGACAGAGAGGGAAGGGTCTTAGTAATACTCACCCTCCTTCTGTTCACAATACTTTTGCCATATCCAAGCATCCCTCAGTGCTGATGGTTAGAATGAGAGGAAGATTAGTGTCCAATGGACAGAGGGGAAAGGTGCACAATGCCACCTTAAAGAAGATACAGTGGTTGTTACAATGATGCAGCGTCCCTCATCCAGGGGACTGGAGGACTGCAGCTGGAAGAACTACTTCACATTAGTGATCGATTGACATAACCATCGATTCCAGTATTAATCCATATGTTGATTGAATTATAAATTATTAGAAAATCACATAATATATTCCCAAGTTTTATGCCACATGCGCTAATTTGTTGCAGAAATTAGTAACTATGGCTAGACTTTTATTATATCTTATTGAAGTTGCTAGTGTCACCAACTAATTAGTAGTAGTGGTGATTAGTTGCTGCAGGTGGTTGCTAGCTGCTGAATGATATGATCCTAACTACAATACCACCTACAGATAAGGCAGACCGATCTGGCAGTCAGTGTAATTTAGGCCTTGTTTATTTTGGTGCTAAGATCTTAGCCCCAGGGATTTCAGTGCTAGATCTCAGCATCAGGTGGGTATGTTTGCGCTTTACTTTTAGCACACATTTCCACTATCGCGAATTTGCATGCGTTTTTCGCATGTAAATTCGTATCGCAATACAAGTGAATGGGACTGTTTCCACTTGTCAGGATTCCTTTGCGTTTTTCTGTTCAGAAAAAATTCACATGGCAGAGCCATCAGAATTCGCATATCGCATACCGCTATGCTAATCGCATACAATGTATTTAATAGGAAATTTGCATGAGGTTTGGGTATGCGAATTTTCATGCGAATTCGCATTGAAATTCGCATAAAACAATGGAAAAGCACACCAGCACTGCCATGGTTAAATTCGCATACATCGTCATCCATGCGCGTCAACTTCGCATAGACCCGCATGCGAAATTCGCATCCGCATGTGAATTTTTACCGCAGCGATTCGCACCGCACAAGTGGAAATGCAGCCTTAAGGTTGGAGGTATATTAGTTTTAGGCACTGCTGGGAAGGTAGAGGGGAATTATTGGGACATGGGGGGTGGGTCATTGTATGCTGATAGTAGAATGGAGAATACTCTTCAAGATTGGACTGCTGACATTCAAATCCCTGCACAATCTGGGCCCTGGATACATGAAGGACTTGCTGAAGCTGCACCACACCTCTCACAACCTCAGATCAGCAAGTTCTATAAACTTGGTCACTCCCAGAGTGCACCTCAAAAAATCTGGAGATAGAGCCTTCTGTCATGCTGCCCCTACTCTTTGGAACTCCCTGCCACACCCAGTAAAGACAGCACCATCCCTGGAGCTATTCAAATCCAGACTGAAAAGCCACCTGTTTAGCCTGGCATTTCCAGACTTATAAAATTCTTCCTCTGTACCACGATGGTCAGAGCCATGCTTATGCGCTTTGAGTCCCATGGGAGAAAAGCACTTTACAAATGTTATTTGTTGTTGTTGTTGGTAATACTATTGTGCGGGAAGGATGCTTGAAACTGGAAGGGGTTTTTTTTTTTGGGGGGGGGGGTCTCAAATTTTAACACCAACTCTACTAATGAACATGGCTGCATGTTGTAGGACATTGGAAATTATATACTCTGATTCTACACCTTTTGTTGCCACACAGTGGCCAGCAGAACACCCAAAACCACTACTCAGCAACCAGGGTATCAGCCACAGAGTCATTAACAGAGATTATGGGAAATTAAGTTATGTGTCCAACAGGCAGTTATTGCAGGAGGTGATATTTGTCCCTCCCAATATCTTCTGTCAGGTTACTGCTGGGGTTCTAAAATGATATTTTCACCAGGAATTTGCAATTGTCCTGGTTTGTGTCCAGCCCTTATTTTTAAGTAGTTTGGAAGTGAAATTAATGGGACAAGCATGAGGAATACAAAAGGGGAATTTTTCATTGACTTAAAGTTCACCTTTAAATTTAACATTTTTAAGAATGAATAAATAGTTTCAGCCTATGCTAGGTAAACCTTGAAGAGGAACTTTATTGAATATAACTTAATGAATAAAATAGTTTTTTTATATATATAAAATACAAATTTATAGATGATTTAGCACATGATTGCCCATTTTAAAATCTTTCTTCACCCTGATTCACATTCTTAAATGTATTAGTGATGCCAGCACCTTTACTGCTGGCAAGGTAAAACAGGAAGGTCAGTTGATCTCCCAGAGTGCTCAGGGGTAGAAGGCTACGTGACATTATTGCCTAGGATAAACGTCACTGGTAGGGTGGGGCTACATACCAATGTACAGCAATATGTAGATATAAGAAGTGTTTCTGATGCTGAAACCAGGATAATTAATGTAAAAATAGGTTTCCTGTGTAATGATCCGCTCAGCTGGCTGCACAGGCAGACAGCTGTTTGACCATTCTTCGAGTCTGTGGGCTGCAGGTCTCTGGAAGAGAGACCTGTCTTCACTTTGCAAGTTTCAGACCTGCTCTGCTGCTGAGGATTTTGCATACATTTGTCATGCAAATTGCCTAGCCGCCTCCTTTGAAGGTTTGCAGCATAAATACCATATGATCCCACAATCCTTTGCTGGTCATGATGGTTTGTTACCACTAAACACTCCTTGAGTGTCAGCCTTGCTATTGTTTGCTAAAGATAATCTTAGAGTAATTCCTGGGGACTGCACTAGGCAGTCCTTCTAGTGCAGTCAGGTTGTATTATCTGTATTGATATTACAGATTGACATGAAAATCGCTCCTAAATACATTGTTTATGGTTATTGAAATAATTATATAACTTTGGATTTTTAGACTTTGTCCCACCTCATACCAGTATTGATAACATATAAATTTGGTGTCTTCGCTACACATTATTTATTGACACAGATTATATAGTTCATAACTCCAGGGTCACGGTATTAGATCCTCTTATGTATAAGTCACGGTTGTCAATACCACATTATTCTCATACTGTTACGCCACACACGGTCTTCTAATTGTTGCTTTTTATCTCTGTCGTCATTTTTTAGTGTACCACTCCAGTTGTTTATTGCCTGAGGAAGCGGGATTTTGCCCGTGAAATGCGTTGCAACTTGTCTTTGGAGTATATAAATAAATTATTTATTACTTGAATCGACAGTACCTGTTTTGGGTTGGCTGGTCCACCACCGCATCCCGAACGTTTTAAACGTTTTAGTGACTTTTATCCTACTGGCGCCTCTGTACAGCTCTACACATCAAGAATCCACCCTTGGTGGAAGGGTAGTACACCCTCTTTTTTTCCTCTATCCACAGAGAGCGACGTCTTATTCCTGAGTGGGGACAGGGGTGGTCTCCCCACCTGCCTTTTCAGTGGTTGCCTTGGACGTAACCCTGGTTTGTAAGTACAATACTTACATTTCATCATTATCATTCGCACTCCTCCAATACAAGCTACACTATATTGGGCTCTCGGTTTTCTACCTTTTATACTTCTGCCTGTCTTGTCTTGTCCTTGCGATTGCACTCGCTCTTGCGGAAAGAGCAGTGGATCCTGCTAGGTCTATTCCTGTACTCGGATCACACTTGCTCTGGTGGAAAAGAGCAGTGGATCCTGCTAACTTTATTTCTGTACTTGGATCACACTTGCTCTGGTAAAAAAGAGCAGTGGATCCTGCTAGCTCTGTTTCTGTACTTGGATCACACTTGCTCTGGTGGAAAAGAGCAGTGGATCCTGCTAGCCTTGTTTCTCTACTTGGTTCACAATCACTCTGGCGGAAAGAGCAGTGGATCCTTCCTGTCCTATCCCTGAACGCGGATCGCACTCGCTCTGGCGGAAGAGCGGTGGAACTTATCTGACCTATTCCTGTTTTCCGTTCGTCTGGAGCAAGTGCTTGCGGTTGTCTGCGGTAAGGCAGCCATTTAGCAAGCGTTCCTGTTATTTGTTCATTGGTGTTCATTCGTTAGTCAGGGTGGCACGCTTGTCTCTGTTGCGCTTAACGTGCGGATACCGCGCTGTAAACGCGCTTGTCGCTGTTGCGCCTAACGCGCGGTGACTGCGTTTAGGTATTGCGTTTGTTATTTTAGTTGTCATTCTCATTGTATGATATGCTGTGCCTTTCTCTCTGCTCCTGTGTTTAACCTTTACTCTGTCTTGTGTCACTATTGGCAATCGCCACTCTTGCGATTGCGTTCTCACTAGGTTTCCACTGTGGTGTGTTCACCGTCGCTGGTTGGCGACTAGATTGGTGGACATACATACATTCCTTCTCTGTGCTTATTCAGTCTTGTGTCGCTGTTAGCAGTCGCCATCTCTTGCGATTGCTTTCCCACCTGGTCTTCACGGTTGTGTGTTCATCGTCACTCTGGCGACTAGATTGGTGGACACACATACACCCTGTCTCTGTGCTCTCTCTCTTTAAGGGCTATCTTGCCCTGCATCGCTTCCTCTCGTACAATTCCTATCTGGCATCTGTGGCTGTGCAGAGGATCTGTTCTTCTGCACTCCACAGCTTCATCTGCCGGCAGGAATTCCCCTCTACAGGTGCATTGCACCATTGCTGGGTTCTCTCAGATTATACGCTTGTGGAGGATTTCCGCAGTGTCAGCGCGCATCCTGTGCGCTGACCACGGGAATAATTCCACAATCGTTACATCCTGATTTTTTGTTCTGCTATGAGTTGTTAGGGTTTCCCTTTAAGGCTGGACTACAGACAGCAATCCTAGTACAAATACCTAAAAACTAGCCCAACACTCAGGGCTGGATGTGCACATTGTATCGCCCAAGACCACAGTCACCAGCCTCCCCCTGACAAACTGCAAACCCACTACCACAGACACGCTTTTTTTGGTCCCAATAATGAATGTATTTAAAGATTCTTATTAACGATGCAATTTTACTGAACAATTAATCATCTGATTGTTTGTATTGGACAGTGTTGATGGTGCCAATTGGCTACAAATGACCAGTTTGTCAATCATTTTATCAATCTGTTTTGTGCATTGATTACATCTGAAATGATTGGAATTCTTATCATTTTTATTCCATTTGTGGAATTTTTGTGCCAAATTGATGATGTTTGCTGTGATAGGTTGGAGCTGGGTGGATGGTGGAGTTGGATTCAAAGAGTGGCCGACTGTGAGGATGACTGACAGCTCAGGACACAGACAATAAGCTGCCCACGTTTGCTGCCCCGACTGTTGCAGTCCCTGTTTGGCAGCTTGACTGCATGAGTGTGCCAGCCCGCTCCTTGCTTCCTGGTGCCCAAGACCATGGCATTTGTGGCCTTGCCTGGAATCCAGCCATGCCAACACTACTTTAAGCTTGAAAAGCAGACAAACCGAGAGCCCAATATAGTGTAGTATGTATTGGAACATGGAGGAATAATGACAGGTAAGTATTATACTTACAAACATGGGTTACCGCTTAGGTAACCACTATATAGGCAGGTGGGGAGACCTGTCCCCACTCAGGATTAAGATGTCACTCTCTGAAGAAAGAGGAAAGGAGGGTGTATCACCCTTCCACCAAGGGTGGAAAACTTGATATGTAGATGTACAGAGGTGCCAAAAGGATAAAATATACTAAAAAGTTTAAAATATTCAGGTGGCAGTGGTGGACCAGCCACTCTAAAACACACGATGCTGTCGCTTGAGGTTAAGATAATTTTTTCACATACTCCAAGATAAAACTGCAACGCATTTCACGGGCACAACCTCGCTTCATCAGGCATTAAACAACTGGAGTATCACACAGCTATGGGTCCAATATACGCTTGGCACCTCTGTGACCTGAATATTTTAAACCACCGCCACCTGAATATTTTAAACTTTTTAGTATATTTTATCCTTTTGGCGCCTCTGTACATCTAGATATCAAGCATGAAAAAGTCTGCTTATGTTACCAAGAACCTTTGAAATCCACGTAAAATTTGGATCACATGACCATTGGCAGGTGCATTCTGAAGACAAAGATTTTGGTTGAGGGGCAGCACTCAAACAATATTACCATGGCTGAGTGAGTGAAGGACATAAATGGTGGATAAAATTGGGTGCAGCGCTCAGCATATATCAGTCTCTCATAGGTTCACATGCATTGATGGGCACTCCATAAGCATAGGGGGGGATTTGGATCAACACACTCCCCCCAATATGAAAGGACTCACCAGATCAGCTGGCCAAGTGGGCCCGTCTGCGCAGTAGGGGTATTGGCCACCCCTCAGCCACCTCACCATAGCGTAAAAGAGTAGGGGATTGTGTCCCACGTTTATTTAAAAGTTTAAAACATAAACAGAGTCCAACATCAGATGTCGCATAGGGATAGGGATGCCGGAATGTGCACAGCTCTGAACAGCCTGCTCGCCTGTGAAGGCTGCTCCGGCTCCAGTCCCCGCAACCGCCGCTGATGTGTACAAAAAGCGTGTATGGATGGTCACCGCGTCCGGTGACGTCACACGCACAGCGCCCCTCCGTAGCTCCGCCCAACGCGTTTCGTTGCTATGGCAACTCATCAGGGGCTGATGAGTGAAGGCCCTTCATTCTAGTGAGGAAATTATGTAAATCTCCATCAAGTTTACCACATGATCATTATTTTGCAGATTCAAGACAGGCAGACCAGAGAGAGGGACTGAGACTAATTTGAAAGAAACGTTTTGTCAAGTAAACAATCGTTTTTGGTATTTAAATTGCAGCGTTTTATTGTGTTTACGAGTAAAAACTTTAATACAAGCATGATACCAATAATTGGCTCTCTCACTCAGATTGAAAAAGCAAGCTTTCAAAATACTTTCGGCTTCTTTGTCAGGCAGGTATCATGCCTAACAGTAGAACTTACTTGGTTTCAAAAGCTTGCTTTTTTTCAGTGTATTGAGCTAGTTAATAGGTTGCATCAGATGCCTGAGCTATTTTATATGGACAGAAATTAATAAAATCCTTCCTTGACTACTGCAACGTGCTTCTCTGTGGCCTACAAACTAAAGGACTATCATCCCTTCAGACTTTACTCAACTTATCTATTGCTTATCCTCTTTCAAAACTGCTGCTTCTCTTTTGCCAAATTTTGTATCAGCTGCCAATACAATCAACCTAGGTCATTCCCCTTCAGCCTCCGACTACTGATGGTTAGGTCTAGGAGAACTCATGGAGAAGCATGTGATTGATGATGTTGATCAGCTGATAGATTTGCAAAGCTTTGATTTGCTGTGATCACACCCTGCTTTAGCACATGATCCTGACTTCCAAATCAGAGATTTAAATATCACCTGACCAAACTGATCACATGCTTCTCCATGAGTTCTCATAGACATGACCGTCACAGAGGCAGGAAAAAGACGCTGAACATCTGGGCGACCCATAGGCTGTAATGTGAATTATGGCTATAGCAGCGCTCAGAGGGTAATTTTGTCACCGGAAAAAGACGTCTAAATTATGATAAAAGGAGTGCAATTTGTCCACCAGCAATAGCTGGCAGATGAATTGCATCTTACGACTGAGTCCATGGTGGCCTGGAGAGGGAATACGTCGCCAGAACTTTTGCAGGAGCAGGGTGAGACGTTTTCAGCTTCACCCTCCACCCACATTTCCCGGCGCCAATTTTTGAATGTATGTGACCATCACTACCAATCTCTTGTCTCCTCTCTGTTCCTTTAGATTGTAAGCTCACAATGGCAGAGTTCTCTCTCATTCTGTTCCTTGTAAATTTCTGTACCTTTTGTTAGCCACAGTGTATTGGTCATTGTGATATTTATGTTGTTTACCAGTTCTGTATGTTATACCAACATATGTATTTATGTATCCATATTTGTTTCTTGATCTGTACAGTGCCACAGAAGATGGCGCTACATTAAAAAAAAAAGTTTGGGAAACTGTACAGACTGGTCAAGTGTCAGTATTGTTACAAGATGAATTGTAAATTAAAGGATACCTGTAGCCATCAAAAAAAAAAGCATACTCCCCAAAGAAGAGGGACGACTCTGGATCCTATAGAGCCCTTCCAGTACTCTCTGTCTCCTCCTTACCCTGCTGTCTCCCAATTTAAATTCCCCACTGGCGGCATTTTCGGGTCTCCTCGGAAGGCTTCAGAAGTACCTACAAAGTAGAATAGTTCCGAAGACTTCTGAGGAAGCACAAAAGCTTCTTCGAAATTAAAGTTGGACTATGGTAACCGGGGCCCAGCAGTGGAACGAGGAGATGCAGAGGGGACCGGGAAGACTATACGGGATTCAGAGCCTTCCCTCTTCTTAGGTGAGTATGGAACTTTTGAGTTTTTTTAGACTGCTACAGGTATCCTTTAAAGGGGTATTGTCATCAAATTTAATCTATAGTCTAAAGCATTAAAAACCGCATAAAATGAACAGCTAAAACCATCTGACTAGTTTTCTAGGCTTAAATATAATGCTTTATGCCTGGTACACACCATGCCATTTCCTGTCAGATTGACGTGTGGAAAGGGTAATTTCCGACAGCTTCGATTTTCTGATTAATTTTGTATAGAAGTGATCAGAAAATCATTCAGGAAAAGATTAGAAATCAGATTGGACTTGACAAAAATTATCAATTTGATCTGTCGATCTGCCGGGAAATTGCATGATGTGCACCAGGTAGCTGCTAATTGATAAGCCTGCCATTACTGGGCAGAACTATCAGCTTGTGCTGGAAGTGTACACACTGTGTAAACAAGGCAGAAAAGCTACATTTTTTTTTTTGTCTGAGGCAATTGCTTGTGATGAAAATCTTGCATGACCACAATTGTCCGAAAACACAATTGGCCTTTTATATGGAATAATCCAACGGCCTATATTCAATTCACATTGTCACAGCATTTTTGCAATTGAAAAAGTACCAAAAATGTCTGAAAAAGTATTGCCAAAATTATTCTGATTATTATCTTGCCTGCTGGGGGCATAAAAGGCATTTTATTGATAAGGTGTTAAAATATCAACTAGGAGAAAACTTACGAGAAAAAGTGAATTAAATAAGGGCCAATGTGTTAGATTACTTTTGCGCGACTAATATTTGTATTTATATAGCACTGACTCTCCCACAGCACTGTACAGAGCCCATAGTTATGTCACTGACTGTCCCCAGAGTAGCTCATAATCTAATCCCTACCATAGCTATGTGTCATATTGTCTTTCTTTTTTAGCCCTCACAGCACAATGTATCTCCCACTAATCAGGGCTGTGGAGTCTGAGTCGAGAAGTCGGAGTCGGGGCAATTTTGGGCACCCGGAGTTGGAGTCGGTGGTTTCATAAACTGAGGAGTCGGAGTCGGGAGTCAGAGTCGGGTGATTTTTGTACAAAATCCACAGCCCTGTTAAATATTAGACTGAGGAGTCGGGGCCATTTTGGTTACCCGGAGTTGGAGTCGGAGTCGTGGTTTCATAAACTGAGGAGTCGGAGTTGGAGTCGGAAGATTTTTGTACTGACTCTACAGCCCTGCCACTAATCCATCTCCTTAAAAAAGAACAGGCTGCTTGTGGAAGTGCTGGAACAAAGTGGCGCTCCGTTTTATTACTTAGAATGATGGGTGCAGCAGAAAAGGATTCCCTGGGGGGGGGGGGGGGGAAGCCATATAATTAGAGCGTCTACAAAAAATGGAGCCGGATATTACCAATATTTTTCTACTTAATTCTGATAGTAAAATATTAGTAATCTTTACTGCCCTAACCGAACCCTACTCTTACACAGAACCCTACCTTTATTGATGCCTGACCCTTAACCCTACCTCTACCGATGCCTACCCCTTAACCCCACTGTGATGGTGCCTAACCCTCCTCCCTGTGGTTTCTAACCTTTAACATCCCCCCCCCCCTCCAATGTCGTGACTAGCAGCATTACAGGGAAATTTCGGCGCCTAGAGCCTTCCACTATGAGATTTTCATATTGAAACTTCCTATTGCCGTTATATATGAATTTCAATATGATTTTTCTATTGAGACTTCCACTACATGATTTTCGTATTGAGACTTCCTATTGCCATTATATGGATTTCCCTATGATTTTTGTATCAAGACTCCCACAATGTGATTTTTGTATTTAGCCTTCCTATTGCCATGAAAAAATACTGTGCGCCCTTATTATACTGTGAGTGCCGCTAATAGCATTGTGCTGGATGCGGCACCATTTTTAACCGCTTGTCATGTGTGCTCTTTGTGCCTGTTTTGATGGGGGGGGGGGGGGGGCTATGAAGTGGCCTCCTGTCAGTAGCATTGTAGGGGGTTATAATTTGGCAACAGTAAGACTGCTTAGATGCAGCCTTCCTGTGCCTTGATTTTCCAGCAGGTTAGCAGCCCACATTTACGGGCATTGTTTTGTTTACTGTTACGCTAGCCAGGCACGCTCAAATTAATATTAGGCTGACAATTATTTTAAATGTTTCCACAAAGAAAGATTATCTAAAAGGACATGTTTTAACTGAAGATTACACCAAATTAACTGATATTAGAGGGTGTGGCAGCCTTTGAACTTTGGAGTAATGCAGGCTTGAAGCACTCTTATTTATCCTAAGAAAAGCCACTTAAAACAATTATTTTAGTGTTCCGATGAAGAGATTGAGAATGAGAAGCAAGGCACACCCTCGTCTGGCAATCTGCATATTACCTTACTTTCACAACTGGAAAGTAAATGTGTAAAAACGCATATCAGCCTTTTATGGAATGCATGTTCTATTTCTAATCTCTAGACATGTACACAACGTAGACTTTCCTCACACAAAACTATCACAGCCTACTATGTGTACTCCATGTCTCAGCGGCCTCTTCTTTTAAGGTGCATACACTTGTTCCAAAATATGCACGACTGATCCCACGACATACCGTTTAAAGCTCATACACACGCTCAACCAAATTGCCTGAGTGTCATCTGACTTCATGTGTACGCATGCAAAAGACTAGACGATAAACTGATAACAATCGGTTTGCCCGATCCAAACAGCGAATCATCTCACATGGCTGTTGGGCTGATATCATGCAATTTGCCATGTGTGTACAACATCGTTTAACCTTCCTGGTGGTAAGCCCGAGCTGAGCTCGGGCTATGCCGCGCAGGAGGATTTATCAGGCCCTGCTGGGCCGATTTGCATAATTTTTTTTCTGCAACACGCAGCTAGCTGCGTGTGCACTCCGATCGCCGCCGCTCGGCGCCGATTAGCCCTCGCTCGCCGAGCCGCCCCCCCCCCACACACACGACCCCGTGTGCTGCCTGGCCAATCAGTGAGGTTCAGTTTGCAGTAATCAATTATCTTGTTATGTGTTCTATAAATACGAGCCCAATTATGACTATGCTCCAAATCCATTTAATTAGTTCAGGACCATGGACAGGGAATGAAAAATCAACCAATTTAAATGAGAATAGGCAGAATGCTCATAAAAATTAAGATATGTGTGTTTGTCTTATGCAATTTCCACATTCCCAGGATATTGAAATCCAATGTATAGGCTGCTAAAGATAAACAGATCTATTGAATAATATAGTGCAAAGATCAATGATTTTGCACAGAAATGAATATCAGCCATTTAGAAATCATTATTCACAACTCTTGGCTATAGCGGAATCTGATTACTTTGTGTAATTTCACACACAACAGTTAAAGAATTTGGTGCCTGTAACATGAATCCATGGACACAGCCTGTGTTTTGTTTACAGTGCAGGCTGCTGGTGGTTTAGGGTGCAGTGGAAAGGGAGATTGCTTACAGCTGTCAGATATACAGAAGCTGTGTGATGCAATCATGTCAGCCTGGACCAGATTCTCTAATGTTTCCAACACCAGAATCTTGTGTAATCCGTGACGCAAAGAAATGATGCTTCTTTGGGGCAAAAGGGAAGCCCTACCCAGTGTAAGTGTACTCAGCACTTATGGAGTACATACAGTTAGGTCCATAAATATTTGGACAGACATCTTTTTTCTAATTATGGTTCTGCACATTACCTCAATGAATTTTGAATGAAAAAAACTCAGATGATCGCAGAATCATTTCCATGGTGAAGAGAAACCTCTTTACAATAGCCAACCAAGTAAACAACAGGGGTAGGTGTAGCGATATACAAGTCTTCCATAAAGAGAAGACTGCATGAAAGTAAATACAGAGGGTGTACTGCACGGTGCAAGCCACACATAAGACTCAAGTATGGAAAGGCTAGATTGGACTTTGCTAAAGAACATCTGAAAAGGCCAGCACAGTTCTGAAAAAACATTCTTTGGACAGATAAAACGAAGATCGACCTCTAGCAGAATAATGGCAAGAAAGATGTATGGAGAAGGCGTGGGACAGCTCATTAACCAAAGCATACCACGTCATCTGTAAAACACAGTGGGGGCAGTGTGATGGCTTGGGCGTGCATGGCTGCCAGTGGCACTGGGACACTAGTGTTTATTGATGAGATGCAGGACAGAAGCAGCCGAGTGAAGACCTACAAATCTAGCTAAATACAGTCTCAAATTGTTTGTTGTTTCACGAAAAGCAAAGCAAAGCAGGAGTTTATTAAAGTAAGGAAATGGAATTTTCTTGAATGGCTAAGTCAGTCACCTGATCTTACCCCAATTGAGCATGCATTTCACTTGTAGACTAAACTTCCGAGAGAAATACCCAAAAACCAAAGATCAGCTGAAAGCCGCTGCAGTAAAGGCCTGGCACAGCATTGAAAAGAGGGAAACCCAGCATCTGGTGATGTCCATGAGTTCAAGACCTCGGTGTCATTGCCAGCAAGGGGTTTTCAACCAAATAATAGAAAGGACCTTTTATTTCCAGTTATTTAATTTGTCCTATTACTTTTGAGCCACTGAAATGACGGGATTATGTTAAAAAATACTTTAGTTGCCTCACATTTTTATGCAATCACTTTGTTTTCTCCACTGAATTAAAGCTGAAAGTCTGCAATTCAGCTGCATCTCAGTTGTTTCATTTAACATTCATTGTGGCAATGTACAGAACCAAAATGAGAAACAAGTTGTCTCTGTCCTAATATTTATGGACGTAACTGTATCAACGTTGCACATTATTCCCTAATATGAAGTATTACAATATATATTTCTATTTCATCCTGCAGCCAGTTGTTCATTTCTAAAACTGACTGGAAGCTTTCTTGTCACCATGGCATTTGTGCTTTCTCTTGAGCATAGACTGCTCAGAGTTCCCCATCTCCATGCATGAATAATTAGCTATAGAGATCAAGAACCTTTTTCAATCATTTTGATTGCTGGGACTAATTCCTTGCTTGGAATTAAGCTTTGATACTGCCATGTAACAATTAGGAACATTCTAGTGTATTTTGTGGTGGTAAAAAAAACAATGTAGGGTGACTGAAATGATCATTACCATTAATCCTTTCATAAAGCGGAACTGAAGGAATTGATTTCTTTCTTAATCAGAGCGGTATAACTGATGTCTCGTGTGTGGACTGTCTGCAGCTTATTGTAAAAAAAATTGTGAATTTAAAATATGGCTTCTTGTTCTTTTGCACCGTATAACAGGGTGCATTTAAATCCCCCTATATGTGCTGGTCGACTGAAATCCATCATCAGCTTACAGTTAATTTGTCATAAATTGTAATTAGTGCCATTTATAGATATGCCATATTAAGCATAACATTATTTACCCAAATTAATTTTAATAGATCTTAATGAATCGGGCATATTTATGATAACCGCACATCTGCATATCATTTGCATTACATTTTCTGGGATCCGAGTTGAACGCTGTGCTTTTACTGCGACGTTAACCTCTGCTGGTGCCGCATCATTTTCCGAGGTTAGGACATTTATCGGCCCGGTGAACTATGTAAATCCTGCGTGCGTTTGTACGCTGAGTGCCACATGCTTCGTCAGCGGGTGGGGGGGATTCAGCGCTACGCTGCACACTTGAAAAGACACGCAAGGATACAACGTGTATGGGTGCATCTGTAAGACAGTACAATGTCTCATCATTGTATGAAGGAAAATCACTGCGAATGTGACTAGGAAGAAAATAAGTTAGCCAAGTGTACAGCCACATTGTATATGTAGTGCAGCTATGAAACAGAACATTAGTAGCAAAGAAAAAAAGTCTTTATATTGTGTTCCAGTACAGGAAGAGTTAAAAACTCTGAGCTCTTTCACCCAACATGGGTGGAATACAGTCCTGTTATTTGAAGAAGTTAAACAGCCAAGAAACACTGAGAGACAGTTTGAAATAAGGTTTTACTGCAGGGAAGTTCAAATGGTCATTATTTCTGCTTTGTTTTATAGCTTAAAAGACAGAGTGCGCTTTTTAAACTGCAAATATTACTGAATAATGCAATGTTATAAAAAAAAAGCTATTTAACTGAAAATAAAAATAAGACTCTTTTTTTCTTTGCTACTAATGTTCTATTCGCTATCCGTACTACACATACAGCTCATTACGTCATACGTTTCTTATTTTGCTTCAGGTTTGCTTTAACCTCCCTAGCGGTAACCCCGTGCTGAGTTCAGGGTAGAAAAATTTAGGTAAGAGCACTAATCCCGAGCTTAACATGGGGCAGGGAAATACCGGGCTTCTGCACAGTTTTGGAGTCCCAAGCACGATCGTTGCTGCGCAGCGGGACTCCTGCATCTCTCCCCGGCTGTCAGCATTAATCTTCGGCTGCTGGGATCCCCATAGCCCCGCTCTTCTTCCAGGGACCCAGCGGCCAATCAGATCAGTAGCGTTTCGGCGGTCTGACGTCGAGGCGGCGTGACGTAGGAGGGTGGGTGGTGCGGAAATTTTAAATATTATAAGCTGATTAGCCCAATTTATGAATGATTGGATACAAATGCTTAAAAAGCATTTTTATCGAGTGCAGTGTAGCCATTTGGTTCCCTGCTGCTTCTGGAAAAAGTGCTGTGATCTGCTGGTCTGTCTTTTTTTATGGATTACCTGTGTACCGATTTTTGCCTGTATTTTGACTACTTTATTTGCCTGCTGCCAGTACCGACCTCTGCCTGGATTTTGACTATTCTGTTTGCCTGCTGCCTGTACCGACCTCTGCCTGGATTTCGACTATTCTCTTTGCCTGCCGACTGTACCGACCTCTGCCTGGATTTCGACTACTCTCTTTGCCTGCCGCCTCTGCTTGGATTTGATTACTCTCTGCCTATCACCTGCCCATCACCTACTATGGTGTCAGCCTCAAGGCGTCTCACACCAGAAGTGCTGATAGAGTTCGAGGACAGCGTTAATGATCTGCAGTCGCTGGCGGACTTAAGTGACAGTGACGCTGACTGATCATGAAATATCTGCATTTTTCAGATACCACCTTTGATGAGTCCACCCACCCTGTGCCAAAGCTGAAAAAAATTTGGGAGGTTTATCAGCTGGTTGTGGAAAACTTCAGAAACACTTATGTACCCCAGAGGGAAAATAAGTGTTGATGAAAGCCTGATGGCCTACAAGGGGAGACTGTCCTGGATACAGTATATCACATCAAAGAGGGCCCACTTTGGCGTGAAATCGTATCTGCTATGCGAGGCAGCAACAGGGTATGTATGGAACACCATTCTGTATACCGGGAAAAAGACAAAATTCAACCCTGCTTTCAAGGACTACGGACTGGCGACATCATCAGTGCTGTCTTTGATGAAGCCGTTGCTGAACAAAGGCTACTGTGTGACCACAGATAATTTTTACAGTTCCCCGGAACTTTTTGAATTCTTGATAAAAAACAAAACGGATGCCTACGGCACTGTTAGGCCTGCCAGGCGAGAGATGCCATCAACTTTCGCTAAACAAAAATTTAAAGCTGGGGACATTGTGGCTTGGCAGAAGGGAAAAATGATGGGTCTCCGCTGGCGTGACAAGAAAGATGTGTGTGCCCTCAGCACAGTCCATGACCCCTCAACTGTCACCACCAGAACAAGAGGGGGTAAAGTCATCGACAAGCCTCAAGTCATCCTGGACTATAACAACACGATGGGTGGGGTGGATAGAGCCGACCAGGCGATGAAGTTCTACCCCGCAGTCCGCAAACAACAGAAAAAATATACAAAAAATATTTTGACACCTGCTGGAACTGTCTCTTTGGAATGCGCACATCCTGTACAAACAGCGCAGTGACAGGCCAGCAACGCATGCGGACTTTATCTGGAAGGTTTGCGAATCCATCTGCATGAAGTACCAGACCTCATCAGATGCCAGAATTGGGCACCGTGCATCCTATGTGGTCAATACTAAGCGTCTCAATGGCCGTCACTTTATGGACTACATACCGCCCAACTCCCCCAAAAAATGCACCAACCAGGATGTGTGTGGTTGACTGCAGCAAGACTGATGCCAAAGGGGAAAAAGTCCGTAAGGAATCCCGAATGTACTGCCCTGACTGTAATGTCGCATTGTGTGCCGTTCCGTTTCAAGATATACCACACACGGGAGGTGTATTAGGTATATACTGTATTGCATGTACATCCTGTATATATACAGTAATCTTCTGCCTTATTTGTACAGTTTTGCTATCTTTTCAGTTTTTGATAAATTTAATTATTTCAACAAATTTGTCTTCCAGTCTTTTATTTATATGCAGAATGTATACCAGACCTTTATTCTGATATATTTCAGGGAGTTATGACTTAAGAATTGGAAGTTTAAAATGAAAAAAATTTACCACTTTTGACTCATTCCAGACAGAAATGCACCACCAGGGAGGTTAAAGAGAACTCGAGGTGGGTTTGTGAAATCATATTAGGACACAGAGGCACACTCTGTATACAATCACCCGCCTCTGTGTCCTTTCAGTGTAGTTACAGCTGTCCCAGGCCTTCATTGTGCCTCTGTTTCCAGCTGCTGCACCTTTATTTCTAACACTAAACAGAAGTTCGCCACAGCTGGGAATGAGTCCATTTGAACTAAGCATGTGCAAGTTCCCAAACTGCACATGCTCAGTAAAAGGAAGTGCTTGTGCACCTCTTCCTGCATTTGTGCACTAGCACTTCCTTTCACTGAGTGTGCGGTTTGTGAACTTACACATGCTCAGTAAAAATGCGCTGGACATGGGCAGTTCATTAACTCCAGGTAGAGAGCAGTGTAGAGGGTTTTCCTGACCCTGTTTTTCCAAAGGGCTACAAAAGCTGTAGTTTGGGGTCACAGAACGTACCATATGAGATGTCAGCAGTACTTTTCAGCAAGCTGCAGGTTCTAATTAACCAGTTACATGTATTAATAGTCTAATGGATTTCAGCCTGACCATAGAGAAGGCTGTACAATAAGATTTGCCTAATTCAACAATAATTATGTGTCTTTTTTTTTCTCCCTTTACTTTAAAGCCACATTGCTAAAGAAAACAATTTCCAAGTCTGTCCTCAGTTTATTGGCCATGGAATTGGGTCCTATTTTCACGGCCACCCTGAAATTTGGCATCACGGTGAGTTATTTTCCTGCCCTTATACATGAAGTCATTGATTTAATAGATGCATTGATTTGTTGCATGGAGATCATGAGCAGCATGGGGCCTGCGAAAACAGACTGCCGTACAAATGCACTGTGTGAACATGGGAGGTTAACCACTTTACCTCCAAGGGTTTTTCCCTTAAAAAAAACAGAGCAATTTTCACCTGTCAGCGCTCCTTCCATTCATTCAGCTATAACTTTATTACTGCTTATCACAACGAAACAATCTATATCTTGTTTTTTCGCCACCAATTAGGCTTTCTTTGGGGGGTACTTTTTGATAATAATTATTTTATTCTAACTGCATTTTAACAGGAAAAGTAGGAAAAAAATTGAAAAAATGCATTATTTCTCAGCTTTTCGCCAGTATAGTTTTAAAATAATACATGCTACCATAAATAAAACCCACACATTTAATTTGCCCATTTGTTGTGGTTATTGCAACGTTTAAAACATTTCCCTAGTACAATGTATGGTGCCAATTTTTTGGGGGAAGTAAAGGTGCATTTTTTTGAGTTTTGCATCCGTCACTATTTACAGGCCCATAGTTTAAAAATGAACAATAATCTAATCTCTTGACATACATACTAAAAAAGTTCAGTCCCTAAGGTAACTATTTATGTGTGTTTTTTTTTTTAATTGTAATTTTTTTTCCCTAAATGCAAAACATTTTTGGGGTGATTATGGGATAGTGTGGGAGGTAAAGTGTTAATTTTAAATGTATTTGTGGGTCTTTTTAAAAAAATAATTCTGAGTAGGTGTAATTTTACATTATGATGTTATATGATGTTAGATGATGTTTTTTACTCATGACCTGCTCTGCCCTCATTGGTCTGCGCTTCAGCAGTCTTTTTAAAGTGATTGGACCATAAAAATAGATGCAGTTCCCCATCAGGTCCTCCACCGGATGGGAGGGCTTACATTTAGGAACCTAGCCTGATTGGCTGACGACAGGGCGCCCAGACCATTTTGATTGGCTCCCTAGTGGAGCAACTACTATTTAAAGCCATTGAAATTGTATGTACTCAGAGGGCTTGTCAGCTTGATAAAGAGAGGAGGCTCCTCTCGAAACGTCGCATAGATTTGACCTTTTTAATGCTTTTTATGCTTTAGAAATAAAGAGCTTGAAATACATTTTGAAGACGGTGCTGGGTCTCTTCTCTTGGAAAGAAATATTGTTTCCACAACAGAATACCCCAGCAGCTCAGGGTGACCCAAACTACTAGGAAAGTATAGAGGACTAAAAAGAGACAGAAAAGCCTTCCTACTAAAAAGCCAATGCTCAGTGTAGTTTGCCTTCTTAAAAGAGATGGTATTTGTGATAATTCAACATTAAGTGAGCAGCTGTTGTCTCCCACAATGCATCACTACTGAATATGCAAATTGTCTCTTTATGCCCCTGAAGCCAGGCTTACATCTAGAGCCAGTGGTTCATTGTTTCCACAGTACAAGAGAACACATTGCATTCAAGATACCACAACACTCAACTGTGGTCCCTCTGCTGAAACGCTCATCCACACTATCAATCCCTAAGGTTCCCTTTACACTATTGCTGTGTGATGATACGATCGCATAACGGCCATGACAAGTCACACCGCGCGATACCGCTCCGGTACGACCACATCAGTGAGGCATACTTTCCATTGAATGTATGCCTCACTTCCAGAGTTACTGCGCACTACGCTCTTGCAATGCCACAACGGGAAACGCAGCCACATGCCACACTGCACTCGGTCTGATAGGACTATCTCTACTTTTGCAACGGGATTCAACGTTTTTGGGCGACGCGGCGTATCGCCCTAAGTGTAAAAGGTACCTAAGTCAGACTATGTGGCTAAGTTACAAAGACAGATTCAAAGTCAAATGTTGGAGAAACTTAAGGAATAAACAATTAGAACTTTTTTTGTTTTATATTACAGATTGATTTTGATTGGTTGCCCTGAACACATCTCCACTCTGGCTCCAATTTTCTTTGTACCTGTCTCTGTAAATTATCCTGTGTTTTCTCTATTTCTTTGTTTTCCCCTGCAGAAAGTAGTCTCCGCTTCTCGTCCTTCTCCACCCTCCATATAGAACAAGAACACGTAGATTAGCCAAGTACCGTGTGCATGACTGTCACAGGGCCTCTGGGCAAGGTGTCGTTTAAAGCAATCACTTGTCATTTAAAGCAATCACATAATTTCACAAAACAAAGACTAATTTTTCCACTTCTCAAGACTATGATTTTGGAATAAAGATTATATTTTACATGTTTAGATTTGTGTATGAAACTGAAGAATAATATAACTAATTTCTCTGCTATTGTCTTAGATGTCTTCATGGCCTATAAAGTGTATGGACAGTTTCCTGTGCATATCCGCTCCTCTATTGCACCCCACACAAGTTTAATAGCTTACAGTGGCAGAAATTAATAATTTTCAAATACCTTTTTACAGACTACAAAATGCTGATCAAATGTGTCTGTCTTTTTTTTTTTTTTTTTCAAAACTCAGATCCACTCATTAGAAGCCTTTTTAATGGGAATCTGATGTGAAAATAAGCTTATGAGATAATAAATTGTATGTGTAGTACAGCTAAGAAATAGGACATTAGTAGCAAAGGGAAGTCTCATATCGTTTCCAGTACAGAAAAAGGAAAATTTGGTTGTTTCTTTGTAAAAAGAGCTGATCTCTCCGACCCAACTTGGTTCGGAGACAGTCCTATTTTCAGAAGCACTTATACATCAAAGAAACAGTGAAAAACAGCTTCAGATACGTTTTTACTGCAGGGGAGTTCAAAGGGTCATTAGCTCTGCTCTGTTTCAAAGGCTTAAAAAACAGTGTTGTTTATAGTTGCAAATATGACAGAATGACAGGAGAATGCAATGTTCTAACAAAAAAAAGCTATATAACTAAAAAATAAAAATATGAGACTCTTTTCTTTGCTAGGATAGCCTAACATCTTCTAGAAGAAAACATAAAAAATAGTTACTAAAAAAAAGTTAATAGACTGCAGTGTCGTCAGGGGCGTAACAATAGACCCTGCAAGGGATGCAGCCGCAGGGGGCCCATCCTGAGAGACTGACAACTAAGGGCAAGGAGAGAGAAAAACCTTTCTTCTCTCTGCACAGTTGTTCTAATGACTGCATCTGCTCAGCCACTGATAGGGAATCATACAAAGTTTTGCAGACAAAGATTTGTTGACAGTCCCTATTCAGTGTGTATCAGGCTCTTCTGTACAACGTCCAGCCCCCAACCTCTCTACCCCTCCCTGAGTGCTCTGTCCTGGCAGGAGGGGGCCCCATCCAAAGTTTTTCAGGGGGGCCCAGTGATTCCTAGTTACGCCCCTGAGTGTTGTACCTGCTGTAGTGTAGGGCTGCTGGTGCTCACTTCACTGGGTGTAGCCATGGCTAGGGGTGCTGCTGTGGTGCTCAGCCATTGTGTTCTTCCACCTGGGATCTTTTCTCATAGTTTGGACAACATTCAGGAAAATAGCAGCAGGCAGTGCAGGGGACTGTACTACTTCCTGCACTAGATGTGGCACCCCTCTCCCTTTCTGTCCCGTGGGAAATGAGTTTCCTTGCTCTCTACACACAGCCTGCAGTGAGTTAATGTGCAGAGCAGCAAGGTGAGTAGAGAGAATGATTGCTGTTCTGCAGCTGGGACATTAGCAGGGAGAGGTGGCTGGATGTGTTTAGTGCTTCAAAAGTTGCCTGTTATTAGTAGCCATGTGCACTGGCTGCTGTAATACCAGAGTACCCTGGACTATTGATTATTTATCCTGATCAGAGTAATTAATCAATAATGCAGCGCAGCCTGCTGTTGCAGAAGCCAGAGATACAGGTGCTGACAGACGACTTTTGTAGTGAGCAGAGAACCAAGCAAAGATTAGCTTGATTGCAGGTAATCTTATCTCTTTTCCCATCTCCCCCTTCCAGCCTCTTGTCTTCCCGATGGCCCTTTCCTCTTTTCAGATTTTAGTTGCTTCTTTTAACAGCATGTCCCTGCCAAACAGCACTGGTGATGTCTGCAGTCCTGGTGAGAGGTCTTCCTGCCATTTCTCCTTTCCCACTAGGCTCTCTGTCTTGTGCCTCCACCTCTTTATCCCCCCTCCTCCTATGCACCCCTTCTTTCGTATATCCCCCTTTTCTGACTGTCCTCAGAGGAGCTCAGAATCTAATCATACCATAGTCCTAGACTAATATCCTACCATATTATGATTGTGTATTTATATAGCACTGACATATTTTGCAGCACTGTATAGAGTACTGAATTTCATAATGGTTAGCTTCGTCCACATCCTGACGACTCCTTTTCCCAAAAAATCTGAACATTTGCAGTGACACACTCAGTGCCCCAACCCGTCAACCCTCCCATCAATTTTTTTTGGGGGGGAGGAGGGGTACCTGTAAATAATCAGCCCCGGGTTTCAAATTCCCTAGGTACGCCACTGAGACTGTTTCACTTTGCTCAAAAGCTTATCAATAACGCCTCACCCAGCTTCCCCAATTATCTTTTGATTATTAACCCCCTTGCCGGTCCAATTACCGCGGCAAGGGGGCAGCGCAGCACTTTTTTTGAATTTTATTTTTTTAAAATGATATCCAATGATAGCCGCTGAGCAGCGGCATCTCCCCACCCACCCACTCCGATCGCCTCCGGCGATCAGAGTAAGCAGGTGATCCCGTTCACAACGGGATTTCCTGCTGGGCTTCCCCGGTCGCCATGACAACGGGGCGTGATGACGTCACCGACGTCATGGACGTTGGGACGTCATAGGGAATCCCAATCCACCCCTCAGCGCTGCCTGGCACTGATTGGCCAGGCTGCGCTGGGGGGGGGGGGGGCGGCTTGGCGCGGCGGGTAGCAGCAAATCGGCGGGTAGCGGCGGCGATCGCATACCACACGCAGCTAACAAAGTGCTAGTTGCGTGTAGGTAAAAAAAAAAATTTGAAAATCGGCCCAGCGGGGCCTGAGAAATCCTCCTACGCAGGTTACCCCGAGCTGAGCTTGGGATAACCGGCAAGGAGGTTAATTGCAGTAGAGAAGGCTGGGCATTCATAGCTGCAAGTTGTTTTTTCTTTGCAGGATTGCAGTGGCTGTAAGCAGTAACAGACAAGAAAATGAGGACGAGAACTGAATTAAACCCTGGCCACAAGGAAAAATTACAAAAAAACAAAAAAAAAACACACAGAATCCTTGTTCCTCACCTCAAGTAAGGACGTTTAATTTAAATGTCCTAACGAGATAAGGAGCAAGGATTCTGTGGAAAATGTCCTGCAGGAGCACTAATATACTGGCCAGTGGTGGGATGGGGTTACTGGCAGTTGTACTTTAGGGTGACCCTGTAGTGGGTCATGGTATCACTATCTGATAGTAAGGCTTGACAATAGACAGCACTCCTTCCTCATCTGAGCCCCAACAGCACCCCATAGTGGCATAGCTAGGGAGTCATAGGCCACAGTGCAAATTTTGCACTGGTTACCCCCAGCACTGTATGCTTAATAATTGCATAATACAGACAACCAACCCAGCCCTCCTAATTTCAGTATTAGGGTAGCCTATGTCTTAGTGTTGCAGAATTAGGTTGCCCTTTGTCCCCTGCTACCCAATCATGCAGAGTGCACAATGGAGTGTGCCACCAGACAAGTGGGATTCTGCATCCCTGTGCTCTCTATAGCCATTGGGGTGTTACCATCAGTGCACGCTGGATGCTTATGACTCCCCTTAAGGGAGATTCTAAGGCCTTGGGGCTTGGGCAATTGCCAGGTGTATTCCTATGCAAGTGCCGGCCTGTCTTAATTTCCCACCTGGAAGCTACCTAGTCACAGTATTAGTGCTGTGTCCAGGCAAGGACATCATCGGGAGGCTGACTAGGGTGTAAGAGATGGATCAAATGACCTTGATAACAATGCACATAAAGAAGAACAGGAGCCCAATATAGTGTAGTCTTGTTAGAATACGTGGAGTAAGTGGTAGTTAGAAATATGAGGCACTCACAATTAGGGCTGAAAGATAAATCGAATTTAAACCGAAATCGTGATCACCAACATCACAATTTCGGAATCGTCAAAGTGACAATTATCGCGATCACGTAAGTTCCACATGAGGAAGTTTGAAGAAATGGCTGCAAACCTCCCCAAAGCGGCCCGCAGCTTTGGACATACCTACCGCTCGAGTCCAACGCTCTCCGTCCTCTATCATCGTCTGCCGGCTCTGGTGCTTGGCAAAACTGTGTTACTCTGTCACATGACCTACAGGAAGTATTCCATGGATTAGAACCGGCAGGAGGCGAAGTGGATAGACAGGCATCGCTGGACTCGTGCTTGAAGCTATGTCCAGAACTGATGCAGCTTCGAGGACAGAGGAGGCACAGAGAGACACAGACAGTGCGGGCACAGAGAGAAACAGAGCGGGCACAGAGACACAAAGGGGGCAAGAGCGAGAATCAGAGGAGGCATAAAGAGGCAAAGGGGGCACAAATAGATTCAGGGGGACAGAGGGGGAACAAAGCTTGATTTGAATGAAATCGTGAATAGAATCGAAATCGCAATTTCAGACAGAAATCGCTCAATTCAATTTTTTCCTAAAATCGTTCAGGCCTACTCACAATCCTTGGTTGCTAGATAGCAACCACTTGCAGCGCATGTGAGGAATGCTCATTCCGCACTGGGGTTAGTGGCTGTCCCCTCAATGGGTAGGTCTTCTTCAAAAATGTGAGACAGTGCCCTCTACCCTCCAAGGGAAGTGTACACAATTGTAGTTCAGGAGATCAGAGGTGCCCGGGGTATAAAATGGTTAATCTCAATAAAATAAGGCAAGAGACTACTTACCTAAAGATGAATGTCTAAGCTTCTTTACTCAGCAGTCTAATGGAGCTCAGAGCGTCTCTAAGATAGAGTCACTCTGAGCTCCATCAGACTGCTGAGCGTGCATGTTATTGACCTGAGGAAGTGGGATTGTAGCCCATGAAACGTGTTGTCTTTTCTTGTGCAATAAACGCTCTTTTTGAGCATGCAAGCTTAGACATTCATCTTTATGTAAGCAGTCTCTCTTATTTTATTGATTTGAATAATTTTATACCACCGGGCACCTCTGATCTCATTAAGCGCAAATGTCTAGGGGTGTGGTTGACATGGGAGGAATGTGGCTGTGATGATGAGAGGGGTCAGCATATGGACACAAGGGGCAGGGCTTCCAAACCATGAAGTCCAACTAAACATCAGCAGTGTGAACAAAGCCTCATTCAGGTAGCAGCCTAAGTGCTGAGGGGGAAAAGCTTTATCATCTATAGTCATGCCTCCAGTTAATAGTCATGCAAACGTCTATTGGTTTGATTTAATTGTGCGTTTGTAGTATCATCCAAAAGGTGTTAGGAATTTGGCAAACTCACCCTTCACCTCTGTCTGTCTGTGAGATTGCACTTCAATGGTGATGGATGTGGCCCAGGTGCTCACTGCAAAGCATGGCATCAGTGGCCATAAGGCAGGGCATGGAACAGTAGCATGAGACAGCTTGATGATACAAGCATTGTACTGCATGTCTTTATTTTGAGAACTAGTTCTACACTGTGAGTAGCAGGGCCAGATTTAAGCCAAGGCCACCTAGACCATGGCCTAGGGCACCACAGGAGCAAGGGCACCAAAGCAGCAGGCTAACTGGTGCAGCATTTGCAAGCTTGCAAATGCTGCAATGCAGGGAGATCAGGCTAAAGCCTGACCATGGTACTCTGCTGCTAGCCGCCTGCACAGCAGCAACCTTGCTCTCTGTGCACATTTGCATTGTGGCAACTTTGGACTTGGGCTGCATTGGAGACGGAAAGGAAGAGGAAGCTTCTGCACTGGAAACGAGTGGTGAAATGAGTGACACTGATGGCTGCTACGTATACTGGAGGGAAAAGGGGGAGTGGTCATCTCGCTACCTATACTGAAGGGGGGCGGCTTGTGACTGTGGACTTGAGCAATAAAGAGTACAAATCTGGCCCTGGTGAGTAGCCAAAGAGGCCAGTTACAATGTGGCTCCATCCGTCAGACTGTAAAGACAAGATGTGGAACGCTATAATCGGTAAATATAAAAAGAGAGAACCGAGAGCCAAATACAGTGTAGTAGGTACTAATAAATGGGTCAAATAGAAAAGAGTACAAAGTTATACTCACAAACCAGGGTTACCTCCAGGCAACCACTGTAATAGGCAGGTGAGGAGATTGTCCTGTCCTCACTCAGGGTTAAGAAGTCGCTCTCTGTAGATAGGAAGAACAAGGGGTATCCCCCTCCACCAGGGGTGGATATTATGTCTAGTGTAATGGATAACAGAGGCGCCAAAAGGATCAAATCGCGTATCGTGACCTTAAGACTGCACTGTGTGTACTCCTGTTAATTATTGCCTGAGGATGCGGGAATATACCCGTGAGACGCGTTGCGAATATACCCTGGAGTGTACCAATAAATCTACTTTGTTTTCTGAATACACAGCTTGTTGTGTCTGCTTACAGGAGGTGAGTCCACCAACTGCCTCCAAAGCATTTTTAAACTTTTTAACAATTGATTTTATCCTTTTGGCGCCTCTGTTATCCATTACACTAGCTATAATCGGTATACTATACTACTAAGGCCAGAACGCTTTTCTAAAAATTATCAGGTTTTTATATTTTTGGGGAAGGGAGAGTAGCTTTTCCATGAGCCCAATAGGGGTAAAGAGGTGCCCAGATGTGAATCACAATCATAAAACAAAAACTGTGAGGTGGCTTTCTTCAATCAAGACAGTTTCGTGAGACAATAACGAATGTGTTTAGCACATTGAAAGCATTACTCCTAATACTAGAAGCTAATACTCCTATAAGCTAATACTCCTGGCTGTTCCTTGTTTGGCATTTTATTGGCCTGAGGAAGTGGCCTGTGACCCGTGAAGCGCGTTGCCTGTTCTAAATAAATGTGTTTTTGTCTTATAAGACTGTCTTCATTAAGGTACGCCACCTCACCTTTTTCATTTTTATTATTGTTTTTAACACAGTTTTTTCACATTTGGGTGCCTCTTTATCCCTATTGTACTTCTGTACCCACCACCCCTTCAAGGTTGGAAGGGTTCCTCTCTGGCCTCACATGGCTCACACCTCGTGAGAGCCAGTCAGTCTTTTCTACCAAGAAGAGCAACCACACCCAATCCAGGTTGGAAGTCAGGTTTATTGTCTCCTCCTGCTCTGAGTGGTTGGTTGTCCCTATTGCAACCTACCTTTGTGAGTAGCCTCTTTTCTCTACTATTTCTACTCATTTACCACTAGCATACCACACTGTCTAGGCTCCCATTGTCTCTGTTTCTTTTTGTCCTATAGGGTGTAAGGACAGCCCACCTTCCTACATATCCTCCATGAGCCATTGTGATGAGGGTTTTTTACATTAGCATCGTCTTCCTGTATAGCACCTGTATAACATGGCCCCTGAGAACGCATGAGTAAAAAGCATCTAGGCATCGGAATGCAGAGAATCTGGGCTTGGCACTAGGACAATGTTTTCTGTACTAAGCAGGCAGAGTAAAAGCTTTATATGTATAGAAACATTTTTCAGGTCATTTTCCCTTTAAGTGCTTTGCAGTAATTGCACCACTATTGCCTTTTTCCCCCCCTTCGCATTTCCAGTTGTAACAATGGCAGCATTGTATTAACAATAACGTCACAGGGCCTCTATAGGTATTTATGTTGGCGACGTGAAACCAGAAATCCTTCTAACAAAACCGCCGTTACGGACGGTGAAAAAAATACACCGAAAATACAATCAAGACGTTAAGATTTTGGCGGTTCACGGAATAGCGGAATCATCTTTCCAAAATGATTTCCAGGAAGATCCTAAGATAACAGAGGAGTGAGAGAGCGTAATTGCCGTATCCGACAAAGACTCTATCACGTCCCAAATACTGCGCACATTACACAAAGCGCTAAGCTGTAATATCACGCAAGATAGGGGATGTTTTTAGAGCACTGATCCCTCTTATTATTATTATTGTGATCTATTCAGCAGATCATGGTTAGATTCACAGCTTTTCATTACCACTCAGATATCTAATGCTGGCAGCTTCCTTTTCATGTCTGTGCTAATTACTAAACTCTCCTCCTCTCATTCAAGGCTTAACATTCTTATGGCAGCACTTACTGCTGTAATCTTTCTTTGCACTTGTGTTATGCGGATGGCTTTCACTTGGCTCTGTCGCTTTTCCTATGTCGCTGGGACCTTTTAATTACGGGTTCAGGGATGTCGCCTGCGTCCCTCAGTCTGCCTCGGTGGTTGCGTGAAGGCGTCAGGAGGGAATAATGCCTTTATTATTTAAAGAGTAACTGCAGTCACAGAAATGGCACAATACTGCTTGCGGTGCAGCCAGAAGCCTGTTATTACATGCCATTGTTTTAAAGCACAGCTGAAGTGAGAGGAATATGAAGGCTGTCATATTTATTTCCTTTAAAGAGAACCTGAACTGAAAATAAAAAGTCAAAATAACCATACACAGGTCATACTTACCTCCTGTGTAGTCTACTCCTCAATCTCTTTCTCCTCTCCTGTGTCCCATTTGTCCACTGTGATCAATGGAATTTTCTGTCCTCCATTTTAAAAATGGCCATTACCCCGTAACAGCTTCCTGGTCAGCACACTGTTAAACTGTAATATCACCCACTTGAGCCATAGGGAAACATGGACATTACCTTCCACATTCAGTTGTAACTGACAGCTGCTGATGTATAACTGACAGCAACTGGTATATTTCAGTTCTGACAAAATATTGTCAGAACTGGAACTGATCACTGTAAGAAGAAAATGGTGAGCTTCTGAGAGGAACTGATGGTGAGGTTAGTATGTAATATTCATTTCCAGGTACATCATGTGTTTATTTTAAATACTTTTACTCGCTTCAGGTTCCCTTTAAAGCGGGCCTGATTCCAGAACTTTCTCTTTGCTCTAAAAGATAAGCTATAGCATAATAACCTTTAAAGAAAAACATTTATTTGTTACAGCTGATACAAATTCTATCTGCGGTGTGTCTACTTCCTGCTTTCATGGAAGCAGACATATAGGGGTAACATCCTTTGTTTACAAATTAGCTACTCTGCCGAGACTGTCCGCTGATGACTGCTGTCCTCTGAGTGTTTTTTCTGGGGTTCAGTTAGGTGGCTGTATTTTATTACAGTTTGTGGCCATTTGTGGGGATTTAAAATGTTTGTTCAAGATTATATGTGGCTTTGTACAAATTGATATTTTGAATTAAATTAAAGGTGCTTTTTGCATGCACCCAAGAGTCAGTTACATTTCTGTACTATTGCTATTATTCATGCTGACATGGTGCATGCAGAAATATGTATTTATCATTTACTATTCTAGTATATATATATATATATATATATATATATATATATATATATATATATATATATATATATATATATATATATATATATATATATATATATATATATAGTATACAAAGAGGCCTGTTTTCCACAGCCTCTTATTACAGGTTATTTGCTGTCTTGGTCTCCTACCTTCAATTTTTGGCCAGGTATTTAGCAATCCCTGCTTTACATGAACCATACAATGACCTTACTTCTGATCTCTAGTTTTAGAAGGCACAAGAGCTCAACCTACCATGGATTTTCTGTTTTGGTTTAAGGGATACCCGAAGTGACATGTGACATGATGGGATAGACATGTGTATGTACAGTGCCTAGCACACAAATAGCTATGCTGTTTTCCTTGTTTTCTTTCTCTGCCTGAAAGAGTTAAATATCAGGTATGTGGCTGACTCAGTCAGGAGGTGACTACAGTGTGACCCTCACTGGTAAGAAACTCCCCTTTTTATCTCTTTCTTGCTCTCAGAAGCAAGTTTCTGCTAGGAAAGTGTTTTATAGTTGGAATTTCTCATCAGTGAGGGTCACATTGTAGTCACTTCCTGTCTGAGTCAGGACTGAGTCAGTCACTTACAAACCTGATATTTAACTCTTTCAGGCAGAGAAAGAAAAAAGGAACACAGCATAGTTATTTGTGTGCTAGGCACTGTACAACAGAGACATGGGCCTGGACTTGATGAATAAAGGGTAGCCACTTATGTTAGCAGCCACCACTATGCCTGCAGCAGCAGTCACTCATTAGCAGCCGCCACTATGCCAGCAGCAGCAGTCACTCATTAGCTGCCACCACTATGTCAGCCGCAGCCACTCATTAGCAGTCGCCACTATGCCAGCAGCAGCAGTCACTCATTAGCAGCCGCCACTATGTCAGCCGCAGTCACTCATTAGCAGCCTTCACTATGCCAGCAGCCGCAGTCACTCATTAGCAGCCGCCACTATGCCAGCAGCAGCAGTCACTCATTAGCTGCCACCACTATGTCAGCCGCAGCCACTCATTAGCAGCCGCCACTATGCCAGCAGCAGCAGTCACTCATTAGCTGCCACCACTATGTCAGCCGCAGCCACTCATTAGCAGTCGCCACTATGCCAGCAGCAGCAGTCACTCATTAGCAGCCACCATGTCAGCCGCAGTCACTCATTAGCAGCCGCCACTATGCCAGCAGCCGCAGTTACTCATTAGCAGCCGCCACTATGCCAGCAGCAGCAGTCACTCATTAGCTGCCACCACTATGTCAGCCGCAGCCACTCATTAGCAGCCGCCACTATGCCAGCAGCAGCAGTCACTCATTAGCAGCCGCCACTATGTCAGCCGCAGTCACTCATTAGCAGCCGCCACTATGCCAGCAGCAGCAGTCACTCATTAGCTGCCACCACTATGTCAGCCGCAGTCACTCATTAGCTGCCACCACTATGTCAGCAGCAGCAGCCACTCATTAGCAGCCGCCACTATGCCAGCAGCAGCAGTCACTCATTAGCAGCCGCCACTATGCCAGCAGCAGCAGTCACTCATTAGCAGCCGCCACTATGTCAGCCGCAGTCACTCATTAGCAGCCGCCACTATGCCAGCAGCCGCAGTCACTCATTAGCAGCCGCCACTATGCCAGCAGCAGCAGTCACTCATTAGCTGCCACCACTATGTCAGCCGCAGCCAGGGCCGGCCTTAGGTTTCACAGCGCCCTGAGCGAAACCTGATTTTTATGCCACCCCTCCCAACATCCTCAGGCCCATATTCAATTCCCCTTTTCTCCTAAGATATCTTCTAGAACAGTGGTTCCCAACCTTTTTGACGTTGTGACACATCACGCCAAATGCTCAGATCTCTGTGTCACGTATGTATAATAGAAAAAATACTATTAATAACCACGAATGGATGGAAAGAGTGCATTATCCTGAATACACTTAAAAATAAAGGCTAGAACCTTTCAGGAATATTAATAAAAACAATCAGTGGGACAGTTAGCCGCCTTCCCCCCATTTAGAATGATAGCACAGCACTGACAATTTGCACCACGCGTTATAGCCGCAGTGTGCCCCCCCCCCCCCCCAAAAGCGCCCTCGGACTCAGTATAGGTAGGTAGCCAGGTATAGGTGCCCCCAGTAAAGGATCTCATGTGTAGGTGCCCTCAATATAGGTTGCCAAGCATAGGTGCCCCCAGTGTAGGAAGTCAGTTGAAGGTCTCCATCCCCCCCATAGGTAACCAGGCGTAGGTGCCTCCAGTATAGGTAGCCAAGGTGTTGGAGCACTCAGTAAAGCTATAGGTGCCTTCAGTATAGGTAACCAGCTATAGGCGCCCCCTTGGAAGCTGGCGCCCTGAGCGACCGCTCCGGTCGCTCATATCAAAGGCTGGCTATGGCCGCAGCCACTCATTAGCAGCCGCCACTATGCTAGCAGCAGCAGTCACTCATTAGCTGCCACCACTATGTCAGCCGCAGCCACTCATTAGCAGCTGCTACTATGTCAGCAGCAGCAGCCACTCATTAGCTGCCACCACTATGTCAGCCGCAGTCACTCATTAGCAGCCGCCACTATGCTAGCAGCAGCAGTCACTCATTAGCTGCCACCACTATGTCAGCCGCAGTCACTCATTAGCAGCCTCCACTATGCCAGCAGCAGCAGCCACTCATTAGCAGCCGCCACTATGCCAGCAGCAGCAGCAACTCATTAGCAGCCTACAGAAAATGACTGCAGAAGTCCCCGTGGAGGGGGAGGAAAAACAGAGACATGGGCCTGGACTTGATGAATAAAGGGTAGCCACTTATGTTGGCAGCCGCCACTATGCCAGCAGCAGTCACTCATTAGCAGCCGCCACTATGCCCATCGCTCCCAACTGTCCCTCTTTCGGAGGGACAGTCCCTTTTTGGCGAGCTCTGTCCCTCTTTCCCCCTCAGGAGTTTTTTCCTCTTTCTATGTTAATATATATATATATTTCTATACTAAAAAATTTATTTGATTGACTCTAAACTTTATTCCCAACCTTTAAATTGATATGATACTACTTTTAAAATGTTAATATGAAGGAAAATTAACCAGGATAGAAAGGACCAGTGTGGTTTGAGTTATAAAACAACATATTTTTCTTATGAAATCTTTATGGTATGCAGACTCGGGGTGTGATGGGGCGTGGGCAGGGGTGTGGCTTAAATGGCACTTTTTCTCATCTCAAAAAGTTATGACTATGCCAGCAGCAGCAGTCACTCATTAGCTGCCACCACTATGTCAGCAGCAGCAGCCACTCATTAGCAGCTGCTACTATGTCAGCAGCAGCAGCCACTCATTAGCTGCCACCACTATGTCAGCCGCAGTCACTCATTAGCTGCCACCACTATGTCAGCAGCAGCAGCCACTCATTAGCAGCTGCTACTATGTCAGCAGCAGCAGCCACTCATTAGCTGCCACCACTATGTCAGCCGCAGTCACTCATTAGCTGCCACCACTATGTCAGCAGCAGCAGCCACTCATTAGCAGCTGCTACTATGTCAGCAGCAGCAGCCACTCATTAGCTGCCACCACTATGTCAGCCGCAGTCACTCATTAGCTGCCACCACTATGTCAGCAGCAGCAGCCACTCATTAGCAGCTGCTACTATGTCAGCAGCAGCAGCCACTCATTAGCAGCTGCTACTATGTCAGCAGCAGCAGCCACTCATTAGCAGCTGCTACTATGTCAGCAGCAGCAGCCACTCATTAGCTGCCACCACTATGTCAGCCGCAGCCACTCATTAGCAGCCTCCACTATGCCAGCAGCAGCAGTCACTCATTAGCTGCCACCACTATGCCAGCAGCAGCAGTCACTCATTAGCTGCCACCACTATGTCAGCCGCAGTCACTCATTAGCAGCCGCCACTATGCCAGCAGCAGCAGTCACTCATTAGCTGCCACCACTATGTCAGCCGCAGCCAGGGCCGGCCTTAGGTTTCACAGCGCCCTGAGCGAAACCTGATTTTTATGCCACCCCTCCCAACATCCTCAGGCCCATATTCAATTCCCCTTTTCTCCTAAGATATCTTCTAGAACAGTGGTTCCCAACCTTTTTGACGTTGTGACACATCACGCCAAATGCTCAGATCTCTGTGTCACGTATGTATAATAGAAAAAATACTATTAATAACCACGAATGGATGGAAAGAGTGCATTATCCTGAATACACTTAAAAATAAAGGCTAGAACCTTTCAGGAATATTAATAAAAACAATCAGTGGGACAGTTAGCCGCCTTCCCCCCATTTAGAATGATGGCACAGCACTGACAATTTGCACCACGCGTTATAGCCGCAGTGTGCCCTCCCCCCCCCCCCCCCCAAAAGCGCCCTCGGACTCAGTATAGGTAGGTAGCCAGGTATAGGTGCCCCCAGTATAGGATCTTATGTGTAGGTGCCCTCAATATAGGTTGCCAAGCATAGGTGCCCCGAGTGTAGGAAGTCAGTTAAAGGTCTCCATCCCCCCCATAGGTAACCAGGCGTAGGTGCCTCCAGTATAGGTAGCCAAGGTGTTGGAGCCCTCAGTAAAGCTATAGGTGCCTTCAGTATAGGTAACCAGCTATAGGCGCCCCCTTGGAAGCTGGCGCCCTGAGCGACCGCTCCGGTCGCTCATATCAAAGGCCGGCTATGGCCGCAGCCACTCATTAGCAGCCGCCACTATGCTAGCAGCAGTCACTCATTAGCTGCCACCACTATGTCAGCCGCAGCCACTCATTAGCAGCTGCTACTATGTCAGCAGCAGCAGCCACTCATTAGCTGCCACCACTATGTCAGCCGCAGTCACTCATTAGCAGCCGCCACTATGCTAGCAGCAGCAGTCACTCATTAGCAGCTGCTACTATGTCAGCAGCAGCAGCCACTCATTAGCTGCCACCACTATGTCAGCCGCAGCCACTCATTAGCAGCCTCCACTGTGTCAGCAGCAGTAGCCACTCATTAGCAGCCGCCACTATGCCAGCAGCAGCAGCAACTCATTAGCAGCCTACAGAAAATGACTGCAGAAGTCCCCGTGGAGGGGGAGGAAAAACAGAGACATGGGCCTGGACTTGATGAATAAAGGGTAGCCACTTATGTTAGCAGCCACCACTATGCCAGCAGCAGCAGTCACTCATTAGCAGCCGCCACTATGCCAGCAGCAGCAGTCACTCATTAGCTGCCACCACTATGTCAGCAGCAGTCACTCATTAGCAGCCGCCACTATGCCCATCGCTCCCAACTGTCCCTCTTTCGGAGGGACAGTCCCTTTTTGGCGAGCTCTGTCCCTCTTTCCCCCTCATTTGTCCCTCTTTCAGGAGTTTGTTCCTCTTTCTATGTTAATATATATATATATTTCTATACTAAAAAATTTATTTGATTGACTCTAAACTTTATTCCCAACCTTTAAATTGATATGATACTACTTTTAAAATGTTAATATGAAGGAAAATTAACCAGGATAGAAAGGACCAGTGTGGTTTGAGTTATAAAACAACATATTTTTCTTATGAAATCTTTATGGTATGCGGACTCGGGTGTGATGGGGCGTGGGCAGGGGTGTGGCTTAAATGTCACTTTTTCTCATCTCAAAAAGTTGGGAGGTATGACTATGCCAGCAGCAGCAGTCACTCATTAGCTACCACCACTATGTCAGCAGCAGCAGCCACTCATTAGCAGCTGCTACTATGTCAGCAGCAGCAGCCACTCATTAGCTGCCACCACTATGTCAGCCGCAGTCACTCATTAGCAGCTGCTACTATGTCAGCAGCAGCAGCCACTCATTAGCTGCCACCACTATGTCAGCCGCAGTCACTCATTGGCTGCCACCACTATGTCAGCAGCAGCAGCCACTCACTAGCAGCTGTTACTATGTCAGCAGCAGCAGCAGCCACTCATTAGCTGCCACCACTATGTCAGCCGCAGTCACTCATTAGCTGCCACCACTATGTCAGCAGCAGCAGCCACTGATTAGCAGCTGCTACTATGTCAGCAGCAGCCACTCATTAGCAGCTGCTACTATGTCAGCAGCAGCAGCCACTCATTAGCTGCCACCACTATGTCAGCCGCAGCCACTCATTAGCAGCCTCCACTATGTCAGCAGCAGTAGCCACTCACTAGCTGCCACCACTATGTCAGCCGCAGCCACTCATTAGCAGCCTCCACTATGCCAGCAGCAGCCACTCATTAGCAGCCGCCACTATGTCAGCAGCAGCCACTCATTAGCAGCTGCCACTATATCCACAGCAGCAGCCACTCATTAGTAGATGCCACTATGTCAGCCGCAGCCACTCACTAGCTGCCACCATTATGTCAGCAGCAGCAGCCACTCACCAGCTGCCACCACTATGTCAGCCGCAGCCACTCATTAGCAGGCTCCACTATGTCAGCAGCAGCCACTCACTAGCAGCCACCACTATGTCAGCAGCAGCAGCCACACATTAGCAGCCGCCACTATGCCAGCAGCAGCCACTCACTAGCTGCCACCACTATGTGAGCAGCAGCAGCCACTCATTAGCAGCAGCCACTATGTCGTAAGCAGCCACTTATTAGCAGCCGCCACTATGTCAGCAGCAGCCACTCACTAGCTGCCACCACTATGTCAGCAGCAGCAGCCACTCATTAGCAGCCGCCACTATGCCAGCAGCAGCAGTCACTCATTAGCAGCCACCACTATGTCAGCAGCAGCAGCCACTCATTAGCAGCCGCCACTATGTCAGCAGCAGCAGCCACTCATTAGCAGATGACAAAACTATTATAGGCATACTGTACCTAGGGGCAATCATGTTTAATTTCCTTAGTTCTGCCCCATAGCAATCTCAAGATCGGTTATATGGCCCTTGGTCCAAAACGTTTGGACACCCCTGGTTTAAGGTATATTTTCTGTGGTAGAGTATACTGCATTTCTGCACTGAAGCAGTTGTGCAGGCCCTTGCTGACAGTTATCTCCCTGCACGGCTCCTGCAGCTGTCATAGACTAAGCCTATCTAACCTTTATAGCCAAACTAGCTTTGTCATGATCCTAAACCTTTGCTTTAAAAATAACTTTGGAGGCTGCATTAGAAAGTATAGGACACCACATTGAATCCTATATTGAACTCTGCACAGATTATGTGGTACATTAATCTCAGCATCACTTGAAGTGAGGGGACCATTTCCTCCTCTTTCCATTCTCAAAGGATTTCTCTTGGAGGTGCTGTATAAATAACTGAAAAAAATTAGGATGAGTAGACAGGTGCATTTGGGAATGAATACCTAGGATTTATGGTAGTAAAGAGGAACTTTAACCCAGGATTGAACTTCACTCCAATCAGTAGCTGATACTCCCTTTCCCATGAGAAATCTTTACCTTTTTTTGAATAAATCATCAGGGGGGATGGTCTGTGTGGCTGATATTGTGGTTAAACCCCTCCCACAGTGTGATGTCATGACCATGGTCCTGACAGTTTGCTGCTTGTGAACCTCATTGCATTGTGGGAAATAACAGCTTTTTCCAAGTGCCAAGCAAGAAATATCTCCCTCTGTACATAGAACTTTCAGTAACAAAAATCCCATACAGATCACCTGGCAGGACTAAATATGTCACCAGTGATGAATTTCATAACATGAATTGGTAAGGAAAGATTTTACAATGGGCAAACACTGACTAAATAATCTATAAATGAATATAAGCACTTTTATTCATTATGTAATTTTCACTACAGTTCCTCTTTGGGCAAAGGTTTGCTGTAAAGTAAGATTACACCAAACTGAAATCGCCATGGCAACCACAGATGTGGACATAAGGTATAAATGGTTGCCGTAAGTGCATGTTTTTTCAAACAGATTGGATCGCGTTAAATAAAGCTGCAGGAGGTTGACAGCCGCATAGCTTTGTACTGCATAGAACGAGATCACAGTAGATGCAGTAGAACAAAGAAGCCTATTTATTTTATCTGGATAGTAATGCTGCCTTTGCCAGTGACTGGGATTCAGTTAGTGAATTGCCATATGTTATCATGTGACCATGATAGATTCTAAATATTCACCCTATGTGTAATAAAGGTGTGTTATTGCTGACTCCTGCCACTTCCTGTTGCTGGTGGCACCACAGGATGTGAGGAGACCTCTACCTAGTGGAGACACCCAGAGACTCCTAATCCCCATTCTCAGCTCACAAGAAAAGTTGTGATAGCCTAAAAGACTGCTGTTGAGTGTGTGTATGGGGCTTAAAGCGGATCCGAGAGGAAAAACTAACTATAACAAGTAACTTGTCTATATATCTTATCCAAAGTTTAGATAGTTTACACCGCAAATCTAGCTGCCACCAGCTTCAATAGAATATGCTTATTTCTTCCTGTGATACAATGACAGCATCCATGTTGTTTGTAAACATTACACACAGCACTCAGCCTCTGAAAAAAAAAGCTAATCCCCCTCCTCCTCCCATCTGCCTCTGAAATATCTGGCTAGTAACACATCCCTCTTCTCCTGCCAGAGTGAGCTCCCATGAGCCCTTGCTACTGTCTGAAAATGCCAAGGCTCTCTGAAAACCTGTGGGCGAGGCTTGTTTAGTTTATAGGGAATTAGTGTATTAAAACAAAAACAAAAAAGTATTTGGCTTGAGGAATGCCCTATAAACAATAGAAAGGTAACACAATTATGCAATGAGTCAAAGTTCATCTCGGATCCACTATAAACAAAGGCCAAAAATTCAATTTAGACTGGAGGGCAGCTTTTAGATTCAGCCCATATGCAGATGTGCGGGGTGGAATGCTAATGTGGAAGGGTGCTCAGCAATATGTGACAAGAGACTCTTAATTACACAGCATTGGCTTTATTGCTGCATCACAGATGACATGCCATAATTGCAGGTGGGGTCATGTAAATGAAATGGTGATGACATGTACAGTGAATTGATCAGTGGGAAGAGCACGATATGCATCTCAATTACAGTCCTAGTGAGTCCTCTGGTTCTTCTGTCTCTGCTCTTCTCTTCATATTGGGAAGGATGAACTGTGGCCCAGTGATGAAGGACAGGGAGGGCATGCGGTACCCATAGCTGCGAATCACTGGACTGCCGCTGTCCTTGTCTCTCATATTCATATGCAGGCGTCTGATTTGTTATCATTAGGAGAGCCTGAATAAAGCTCAGAGATGTTTGTAAAGTTGCCTTTTGTCGATGGATCATGATCACAGGTAAGTATTCTCCGTCCTGGCAGCAGAGGTTACACAAAGTGTGTTTGTTAAATAATCTGACCATGCAGACTGGCTATACATGCCTTCTGCAGCGATGTCCCATGCAGAGGATCCTGGAAGAGTAGTAAACATTGAACATTTGCAGTTAATGAGCTCTACCTCAGCTTATCAGGTGGGAGGCACGCTAAACATTAAAATCATTTTAAAAGTTAACCTGAAGCTTGAAGAAGAAAAAAAGTTTCATGCTTATGTCAGTTGGGGGAAGTTTCTGGATGCTCCAGACACTCCTCTGATGTCCAGGACCCCCCACTTCCGGGCCTATCCCTCTGCCCCTTCGTAGCCGCTCGGCCACACTATGCAGCCGTTCCCTGCACGAGGATAAAAGACGTGCACAAGTGGCTCCGTGATACTGCGCAGTTGTGGGCCGTACTGTGCGGCTTCACAGACCCCTCGTACAAGGAGGGGAGCGTGGCCACAAGCAAACTTCATCTTTGATGTTGAAGATTGCAAAAGGGCCCCAGCGCAAGAACAGAAAGGCTTTGGACCATCCAGGGGCTTCCCCCTACTGAGATAAGCATCTAACTTTTTTATTGTGATTTCAGGTTTACTGTGGAAAAGATAGGCAGGGGTATTGCTATATGTATACCCACTGGAGAGGGTTTATGTTAATTCCTGACCCTGAGACTCCTATGAAGTTTTTTTGTTTTGTTTTTTTACAAATTTAGCATGATAAATGGTATAAGGGGCACAAAACAGCCACAAAAATCCAAAAACCGTTTAAACCCCTCACCCCACTATCCAAAACAAAAATACATGTATCCTGGAGTTGGAATTTAAAAGATGAAAAAAAGCAACATGGGGGAAGTTCAACTTAGTTTTTACTGTTAATGGAACCTGAAGTGAGAGGTACATGGAGGCTGCCATATTTATTTCCTTTTGAACAATACCAGTTTCCTGGCAGACATTCTGTTCTCTTGGGCTGCAGTAGTGTCTGAATTGTGGCTAATTTTGTCAGATTTTTTGTCAGAAACATATGATCTGCATGCTTGTTCAGGTTGTGGAGCCAAATGTATTAGAGGTAGAGGATCAGCAAGACAGCCAGGTAATAGGTATTGCTTACAAACCCATATTATAAAAATTAACAGCAATATACCCTCTTGGCATATATATATTTAAAAAGTTCAATCCCTAAGGTAACTATTTATGTATTTATTTTAGTTGTCTTTTTTTTCTGCAAAAGTTTTATTTGGGTAATTATAAGAGTGTGGGAGGTAAGGAGTTAATTGGAAATGTATGTGTGCATCTTTTTATTAAAATAAATGTATGTACGTGTAATTTTACTATTCGGCCACAAGATGTCATTGCACATTATCTTCCTGAGCGTACTATAAGTATGCTAACAGGAAGTAATGTGTGGCTGTGTAACTTTTTCATTGATGCCGGTGATCATTGACACGTGTACTTAGATTCATGAATGGGAACTGCAGCGTCGAGAACGCGCGCAGGAGCGAGCGCGGCCACTTGTCGCAACAGACTATTTTCTATGTCCCTGAGCAGGAACTGTAATCCTGTGGGATGTAGATAATCCATCTGAAACCACGTAAGTGGTTAAATGCTTTTTTCTGCTGGAGAGAAAATGACTTAGGAGTAGTAACTTGACACTTACCTTAAAGGGCAATTGAGGCAAGAGGGATATGGAGGCTGCCATATGTATTTCCTTTTAAGCAATACCAGTTGCCTGGCAGTCCTGTCGATCTCTAATACTTTTAGCCATAGACCCTGAACAGGGATGCAGCAGATCAGGTTTTTCTGACATTATTGTCAGATCTGACAAGATTAGCTGCATGCTTGTTTCTAGTGTTATTCAGAAACTACTGCAGCCAACAGACCAGTAGGGCTGCCAGGCAACTGGTATTGTTAAAAAGGAGATAAATATGGCCACATTTATATTCCTCTCACTTCAGTTCTCCTTTAAAGAGAATCTGTACTCTAAAATTCTTACAATAAAAAGCATACCATTCTATTCATTATGTTCTCCTGGGCCCCTCTGTGCTGTTTCTGCCACTCCCTGCTGCAATCCTGGCTTGTAATTGCCATTTTATGCAGTGTTTAGAAACAAAAGACATGGCTGCTAACCAGCTTGTGATAGGCTGAGGGGAGCTCAGTCTGTGAATCATACAGGGCCTGCAGTGGGCGTGGAGAGGGTGTGTGTAGCTTCTATCCTATCACAAGCAGACCTGCACATACCAGCCTGAGTGCCTGAGCCCGACAAAGCCGTCAGAGGAAAGAAGATTAGATTATATAACAGAGATAATACAGCCACTGTGCAACAAGGAAAGGCTGCAGTAAGCCAGAGCACATTAGAACAGGTATAGACATCAAACAAATGATAGCGCTCATAGGCTGCAACTGAATTGTAGACCAACAGAGGCATGCAGAGCCCCACTGGGCTAAATACATGCCTTGAATGCAAATCAGATGCAAATCATGTACTAGTCCTAATCTATAAGTTGAATGCAAATTGATGCACATGGATGCAGCTAGCCATAAGTATACTTACATGAGTTTTGTACAGCAGGAGACATTGGCAGCGCTTCCAAACAGAGGCTGCACCCGAATTGACTACCTGCAATAGATGTGCAGAGCTCCACAATTGAGGACTAAAATACACAACATGCATTCAACACAGGTACAGCAAAGGAGGATGTTAGCTTCAGTACAAATAATATGTGCACAAATTATTCCCTACTAGACTTCCCCCACGGCGGTGACAGGTCCTCTTGGGGAAGACCTACTGCTAGTCTAACGATAAAACACGATTTTTTCCTAGTGCTGCTAGTCATAAAATGGTATTATTATTATTATTTAGCATTTATATAGCGCCGACATATTACGCAGCGCTGTACAGTGTATATATATATCTTGTCACTAACTGTCCCTCAAAGGAGCTCACAATCTAATCCCTACCATTGCCATATGTCTATATTAGGTAGTGTAAGTACTGTAGTCTAGGGCCAATTTTTTAGGGGGAGCCAATTAACTTATTCGTATGTTTTTGGAATGTTGGAGGAAACCGGAGTGCCCGGAGGAAACCCACGCAGACACGGAGAGAACATACAAACTCTTTGCAGATAGTGCCCTGGCTGGGATTCGAACCAGGGACCCAGCGCTGCAAGGCGAGAGAGCTAACCACTACGCCACCGTGCTGCCGGTATACACATTTCTCTCAAACGGACATCAAACAAATGACAGCGCTCATAGGCTGCAACTGAATTGTAGACCAACAGAGGCATGCAGAGCCCCACAGGGCTAAATACATGCCTTAACTAGCGGTAGGTCTTCCCCGAGAGAACCCGTCACCGCCGTGGGGAAGTCTAGTAGGGAAACATTTATGCACATATTATTTATACTGAAGCTAACGTCCTCTTTTTATTGTATCGTGTGTGGCCACCTTGAGTATGTTGGTCCACAACCTATATCTCAGAAATTGTTGGGAACTCAAGCTATGGCCAATCACTAATCACTATCACTTATAATGCAATCTGTGACCTCTGGGTTGGACGCCAAATTTGTAGTTCACATAGACAATTCCTGAAAAGAGGAGTCTTCAGTTAGAGCTGGTATGACCGTAAACAGCGGTGCAAATTAACAGTCAGGGCTCTTTTCTACTATTAAATGCGATCGAGTGTGCGATCCTATCGCAATCGCGTTTCAATTTCCACCATGCGATTGTGATTGAGCTACTATACTCATTATAGTAAAGCTCAAATTGCATCCAAAACGCGGCAGGACGACAATTGCGCTTTGACCAAAATCGCATCCCACTAATGGAAATTGCTGCTGCAGTTTCCATTTGTTTAATCTACCTTGAGATTTGCGATCAAATCGCAGGGTAGTGGAAAAAGGCCCTCAGTTGGATTTCATCACTATACTAAGGGTCTTATCTAGAGATGGTCAATATGATGCTGTTAATTCTGGCTTGCATGTAATTGAATTCCAAGCTGCATACAATTTCAATTCAGTTTACATGCAAGCCAGAATTGGTTACACATCACTTAAAACCGTATTTACACGCCCAGTGTAGTTGTGGAGCGTGCACCACCAGTGTGTTAATAAATGAGGCACATGTGGAATTATTTTAACCATAGCGAGTTGTAGAATACATTTTGGTGTGTTTTAAAGCTTTAACCTACGTCAAATAACAAATAATTAGGGAATTTTTTTTATCAAACTTGGGAAAGTTTTAGCAAAACTACAGGAGACATATGCGGTAACATTTTAACCGTGATAAGTAGTAAGTAATATAGAGTTTAGAGTGTTTTAGGGTTGAGGCCCATGTCTTGTGTTTTTGTTTTAGTCACATACTGAATCAAAAGCAATACAATTCTCGCATATTCTGTACCATAATAAAATACTTGTAAAATGAAAACAAAGTGACAATATGAAAGAAAATACATATATTGTTATCTTAGGAACTTGGCTTTATAAATATCTATGCCATGAGGGTATATTACTATTATTTTTGCAAATAAGGTCTATAGTGTACAATAAAAAAAAGCAAAAAACTCAAATCAAAACAAAAAGACACCTTTATTTCCAAATACAATATTGTCACCATACGTTGTACTAGGAACATAATCTAAATGTTGTAATAACCAGGATGGATAAGCAAATACAATTTGTGGGGTTAACTTATACTTAGCACTGTTTATTGTAAAGCTATAATCGATGTAAATGGAGAAATAGTGTGTTTTTTCTATTTGTTCCCCTTATTTTCCCTTTAAAATGAACAGAAAATAAGGTAATTGCTAAACAAAAATATCACCCACTAAAAGCCTAATTTGTCTTGAAAAAAAACAATATATAGATCATTTGGGTGTTATAAGTAGTAATAAAGTTATTGGCGAATGAATGGGAGCAGCGCTGATATGTGAAAATTCCTCTCTGGCTGAAGTGGTCAAGTATGACTAGAATTGTAGAGCTCCCTCAGCAGTGGGAGAAGGTGTGCAAAGTCAGAAATTCTCACTCTACTAGGTGTAAAAGGCTGCCTTCCAGAAGCTATTTACAGGTAGGTACTTTCAGAGTATGTATTGCAAAAAGTGCACAAAACTTTGCAAAAACTGGAAAACAATCCATACACTTTAAAAGAAAATTAAGTTTTAAGGGAAAAAAAAGAACTTGGGTATTGATTGATTCATACTGCTGTGGGCTGCAACATAGCTACACTTTACTGCTTGTACCTCACCACGGCAGCTGTCAGTGCCCTGCCTGCAGCAGAGGATCAGTGCCAGGCCATAGACTAGATTCCTTCATACTGCACATGCAAACATTCATGTTTTTCCCCAACAAAGGTATAAGAAATAAATTGGTAACTTGCCCCTTCACTTTCCATATTTATCATGAATGTTTTGGCTTGCCTGCATGTTTCCTTTACAAAGAGGTGCATGAACTGTATGTAATATGCCGATTTTCCCATCTCATACATCGGTTTATCTGGACTTGCCATGATTTGTTTGTAGCAGCATCGCCCCTTAGTATGTGCAGCATGCATTTCATATGTTAAAGCCTGGCTGTCATTATGGCAGACTGTGATTTATACTGACACCTGCTATGGGCTGCTGCCTGAGCTGGAAGCCAGACACACTGAATGGAATGGAATATTGTGAGGAGGTAACATTATCTACACATTCCATTCCATAGAGCCATCTTGAAGCAGAATGGTATTCCCTGAGGCTGCTGTAATATATGTAAATATCTTGTGTGTGTTTTTTTCTTTTCTAGCAAATGTTAATGATATGGAAATGGAAGAAGGGATGGCATTTACTATAGGTCAGTATAATTCCTTTACATATTTTTCTATAAATAAGTCACATGGAAGATAACAACTGGTTGTCATCATAAGTAGGAATAAGCTGGTGTTTACCAGGAAATTATTTTTTGCAGGTATAATGTCCAATTTTCTTATTCTCCCTTAAAGAAGAACTTAAAGGACAACTGTAGTGAGGGGTTTATGGAGGCTGACATATTTATTTCCTTTTAAACAATACCAGTTGCCTGGCAGCCCTGCTGATCTATATGGCTGCAGTAGTGTATGAATCATACCAGAAACAAGCATGCAGCTAATCTTGTCAGATCTGACAATAATGTCAGAAACACCTGATCTGCTGCATGCTTGTTAAGGGTCTATGGCTAAATGTATTAGAGCAGGCATGGGCAAACTCGGCCCTCCAGCTGTTATGGAACTACAAGTCCCACAATGCATTTTCCTTTATGAGTCATGACTGTGGCTGTCAGACTCCTGCAATGCATTGTGGGACTTGTAGTTCCTTAACAGCTGGAGGGCCAAGTTTGCCCATGCCTGTATTAGAGGCAGAGGATTAGCAGGATAGCCAGGCAACTGGTATTGCTTAAAAGGAAATAAATATGGCAGCCTCCATATTCCTCTCACTACAGTTGTCCTTTAAACCCAGAATGGAACTTCATCCCAATCAATAGCTGATACCCCCTTTACCATGAGAAATATTTACCTTTTCTCAAATTGATCATCAGGGATGTCTATATGATTGATATTGTGGTGAAACGCCTCCCACAGTGTGATGGCAGGGCCATGGCAGCTTCCTATAGGTCATCCTTGTTGCATTGTGGGATATAACGTCTGTTTCCAACTGCCAAGCAAGCTGTATCTCCCTCCATATCAGGATTTTTTTTAAGCCTATCGCAATGTTAGTCGGTGCATTTATAGATAACTAGGCCCTTTAGTTAACAGGCACTTGGTGTGGTCGTGGCCACCCGCACACACACGCCCACCCGCACGCCAGCATGGATGCAGATACTTGCCAATGTATTAGTGAATTAGGTAGGATGGCAGTTGGTGCTGTTTGTTTTCTTTCTTGTCTGCGAGCAGTAAAGGTGATTACTTGCAGACTCGCGGTGGATCAAACAACATGAACAAATTACATAGCAAATATCAATCATTTCTTGATCAATTTTTTTTAATTTCTCACTTTGCAATGGGTATGTACATATTATGCCATCTGGAAAGTTTGGCAACTTTTTGTTAAAGTTCTGTTTGATCCCCTAGCCTAAGCCTGATTTAACCATTTTTGGAAAGCTGAAAGTCCTGGCTTTCCTTTGCACTGGGTGCCGAGTCAATGCGATGCCCCATTCCCAAGTTAGGGAGGGTTTGGGGGACAGGTGTCCCCTGCACTTTGCTGCAGAGAGCACAGTGGAATTGAGTCTCCTGCCCATGCCAGTAAGACCGAGAGGAGATGAGGGTGCATAGATGTGCTGCTCCTTCATCTGTAATGAGAGATCCAGGGCACTTGACATGAGTTTGGAAGACACAGATTTATGCTGCGAAGGAAGAAGACAACCTACCGGGTGTGCTGCTTATCATCATGTCTGGTTCATCCCGTACTTCTGTAATTGCACTTTCTGCAGCCAAGTTCAGGGGACACCCCTCTTTCAAAACTCAATAACTTGGGAACTGAGTATCATACCAACTCGGGACCTGATTCAACAGAAAGCCGGGGCTTCCAGCTTTCCAAAAATGGTCAGATCTCCTGGGGGGGAGCAAACAGAACTTTAACAAAAAGCTGCCACACTTTTCAGATGGAATAATATATCTTGCAAGTATCTTGCAATGTATTGATTTATTTCCCCAACTTACTACTACCTTTTTGGTAAAGTTCCTCTAAGATCTCATAGAGGTCCTGTGCTAAGGCTGAGATCTGGAAGCTCTTGGCCAGCTACTAGGTTCAATGTTATAAAAAAAAACCACGATGCCTGGCTTTTTGAGGTACAGGCGTCAAAAGATTTTCACCTTTTGTATTTATACAGGATGTCCAGCTGATAGGCCATAGTATATAGAATTAAGGAGCGTGGACTAGCCCAGTCTGATGCCTGGTACACACTATGCAATTTCCAATCAGATAGATGGGTCAATAGATAATTTCCAACAGAACCGATCTGATTTCTGATTTTTTTTTTCTGATCGATTTTCTGTTCACTTCTATGCAAATCGATCAGAAGAACAATCGGAAATCAGATCGGACCTGTCGGAAATTATCTATTCGACCCATCCATCTGATGGGAAATTGTATGGTGTGTATTAGGCTTGAGGTCACTTTCAGAGCGGCCCACTCACTGGCACACGGAAGGGGTTGTTCCGGGTGTCTGGAACCACCCCCTTGCACCTAGACCGGAAGTGCCTCCGGAATCTGAGCAGCGGCAGCCACTGAATGTAATAGTGCAGCTGCCGCTTGCTCATGTGTGTGCGCAGTAGGGGGGCCCGGGGCCCGCTAGCCGTGTGGGGGGGGAGCACTGTCACCCTCCCTATTGAGGGACCCCCCAGCCAGATATGCTGCTTCTTCCCCGCAGCCCTGCAGTCTCCCGGAGGCAGATCAGGGCTACGGCAAGATGGCTGCCGAAGCCCTGCTCTGGAGACTGTGTCTCCAGTACAGGGCTTCGGGAGCCATCTTGCCGTAGCCCTGCACTCTGCCTGTCAGCGCGGGAGATGTGCTGCAGGAGGATCATCGGGGAGCTGGTGCCAGATGCCAGGAGAGGAGAAGACTTCTGTCAGGTAAGTGATTTGTTTTTTTTTCACAGGTGCATTTTTTTTCTAGTTTCTGCTGCCCACATTACGATTTTCAGGTGTCTGCTGCCCACATTACGATTTTCAGGTGTCTGCTGCCCACATTACGATTTTCAGGTGTCTGCTGCCCACATTACGATTTTCAGGTGTCTGCTGCCCACATTACGATTTTCAGGTGTCTGCTGCCCACATTACGATTTTCAGGTGTCTGCTGCCCACATTACGATTTTCTGGTCACTGCTGCCCACATTACGATTTTCTGGTCACTGCTGCCCACATTGCGATTTTCAGGTGTCTGCTGCCCACATTACGATTTTCTGGTCACTGCTGCCCACATTACGATTTTCAGGTGTCTGCTGCCCACATTACGATTTTCTGGTCACTGCTGCCCACATTGCGATTTTCAGGTGTCTGCTGCCCATATTACGACTTTCAGGTGTCTGCTGCCCATATTACGATTTTCTGGTCACTGCTGCCCACATTGCGATTTTCAGGTGTCTGCTGCCCACATTACGATTTTCTGGTCTCTGCTGCCCACATTGCGATTTTCAGGTGTCTGCTGCCCACATTACGATTTTCTGGTCTCTGCTGCCCACATTACGATTTTCTGGTCACTGCTGCCCACATTGCGATTTTCAGGTGTCTGCTGCCCACATTACGATTTTCTGGTCACTGCTGCCCACATTGCGATTTTCAGGTGTCTGCTGCCCACATTACGATTTTCTGGTCTCTGCTGCCCACATTGCGATTTTCAGGTGTCTGCTGCCCACATTACGATTTTCAGGTGTCTGCTGCCCACATTACGATTTTCTGGTCACTGCTGCCCACATTGCGATTTTTAGTTGTCTGCTGCCCACATTATGATTTTCAGGTGTCTGCTGCCCACATTGCGATTTTCAGGTGTCTGCTGCCCACATTACGATTTTCAGGTGTCTGCTGCCCACATTACGATTTTCATGTGACTGCTGCCCACATTACGATTTTCTGGTCACTGCTGCCCACATTGCGATTTTCAGGTGTCTGCTGCCCACATTACGATTTTCATGTGACTGCTGCCCACATTACGATTTTCATGTGACTGCTGCCCACATTACGATTTTCTGGTCACTGCTGCCCACATTACGATTTTCTGGTCACTGCTGCCCACATTACGATTTTCTGGTCACTGCTGCCCACATTGCGATTTTCAGGTGTCTGCTGCCCACATTACGATTTTCAGGTGACTGCTGCCCACATTGCGATTTTCAGGTGTCTGCTGCCCACATTGCGATTTTCAGGTGTCTGCTGCCCACATTACGATTTTCTGGTCACTGCTGCCCACATTGCGATTTTCTGATGACTGCTGCCCACATTGCGATTTTCAGGTGTCTGCTGCCCACATTACGATTTTCTGGTCACTGCTGCCCACACATTGCGATTTTCTGGTGCCTGCTGCCCACATTGTGATTTTCTGGTGACTGCTGCCCACTTTACGATTATTTTCTGATGACTGCTGGCTGCTGCCCACATTACGATTATTTTCTGATGGCTGCTGCCCACATTACGATTATATATATACACTGGCTGTATGCAGGGGGAACTGGCTATATACACTGGCTATATGCAGGGGGATCTGGCTATATACACTGGCTATATGCAGGGGGAGGCATCTGGCTGCATACAGTGGGTATATGGGTATATACAGGGGGGGGGATCTCTGGCTATATATACAGGGGATCTGACTATATACACTGGCCATATATACAAGGGGGATCTGGCGAAATACAAGGGGGAATGTACTGAACGGGGAGTTATCTGGCTATATACTATAAATGGGGATCATATGGTTACTTATCCTAACTGGGGGGGGGCCTCATCTGGCTACCTGTGTGATAAATGGGGGTCATCTGGTCACCTATACTAAAGAGGGGTGGGGTAATTTTGTTATCCATAATAAAGGGGGGTTATCTGGCTACTTAATCACTGCCACATTATATATATTTTGGCGAAACGCTACTGCATCATGTGTATTTTGTAGGGAAACACTGCGCATTGTGTGTATTTTGTGGAGAAATGCTGTGCATCATGTGGATTTTGTGGGCAAACGAATGCGCGGTAGTGTGCGGCTTGCCAAAAGAGACCTATCAGGAACCCCCCCCTTGAAAATCCTGGATTTGCCCCTGGGCCCACTTGCTGATTCATATGAAATCCATGTATAATGCCAATGTGCATCGGGAATATACAGCTCTGATTTGCTGAAATTACTGGCCAGTAAAAGCTGAGCAGCCCTGATGCACATCAATGCTATAAACAGGGGGCAAGTACTAGTACGTGAGTCACTTTGGAGTGACCATGTAGAACAGCTTCATCACACTGTAATTCCATGCCCCTATTAGCAGGACACTAAATGATAACTGTAAGAGGTATATTAGACCCCTATTCGAATCTGTGTAAAGCTGAAAACTTTTCTTGACCTTATTCAAACTTTTTAAAGTGCCCCCTAAATAAGATTGCATTTCTTTTTTGTGCAGCTTTTCACAATGCTGAATTTGGAAAATGAGTTTGTAAAAGGCTATCACATCTGTTTCTGCATCCAGCACTTTCTTATATAAGGTTACAGGCATTGATCATAGGCACACCCTCCTGCATTGGAGCAGTGATTGGTTTAAAGTCATGTGGGCAAGGAGGGGCCAGGACCACGGCTCCACCTGGCCATACAGTTGTATTCAAGTGATTGGGCATTTGCACTCCATTGTGGGATTTTGCCATATGACTTTAAAGCAGAATATAACCCAGCATTGCTTCTTTGCTCTAAAAAATTATTTACAGCATATTCTATACAACCAGCATTTTTTTTTTACTAGACCAACATTCAAAGGGTTAGTCACAGAGCTTGAAAGTTCAGTGCAGTGAAATGTGGACGCATCCGAAGTTGTAGATAATGTTATCTTGTGTTTACTTAATTGTATCAAGTGAGGAATGTGACACATTCTCTGACTGTGGAGAAGCTGCTGGACACAGACAGAGACAAAGCATTTCTGAATTGAATACCTAATGAATAAAACCAGTTATTAATAAAATGCAAAGTCGGCTCACAAAGCAAAAAAACTGTACTTTTGGGAACGTATAATTTCTAAATGAATAATAATACTTATGCACAAATGCAAATATGATAACCGTATGGCATATAAAAAGTAGGAAAACATATTTTTATTGAATATTATGTCAGGGTTTTATACCGCTTTAAACCACACTATATGAATATGAGGTTATGACTATGAACACAGAAGGAAATATGCACTACATGTGGGCATGTAAGGCTTTGGTTTTCTTAATTTTTCAAAGAACTGCGGTGGGGTTGATAAATCTGTGTCAAGATTGACTATGGCACTTTATAATCCTCAGAGAGCATCAGGATCATCAGATAGACAATAGATTCCCAACTCCTACTCTAAAGCAGCCCATACACTCAGCCGATTTTCTGGCCGACCGATCGATCGCGATCGATCGATCGATCGCAAATCGGTTGGTCAATCGACCGATCGACGGCCGATTTCGATCGATTTCGATGGATTTCCATCGAACTAGCAGGGTGGAAAATTTAGGTCGATCTGATGAGATTGCTTATCAGTTTGCATTGGCCTTAATGGAAATCTGATGGCAAAAAAATGCCATCAGATCGAATTTCAACAGATTTCAAACTGAAATCTATTGGAATTCTATCCTGGTAAAAAATGTTCTAAAAACGCATCAGATAGATCATCAGATGCATTTCTTATCTGTCTGCTGCCAATCTGACGAGTGTATGGGCACCTTTACTCTCCATGGTCCTTCAAGTGTACCTGAGCCAAAGCTTGCGTAGAAAATCACTTATCTAAAAAGAGGAAAGCCTCTTTATCCTACATAGGTTCCTCACAGTGTCCTCCATTGCAAACCGCAGACCCTCCATAGATTACCGTCAAGGGCTTGCCGGAAATCTGATCGGGGACACGGTTCTCTTCAATCACAAGCATGGCCTCACTGAGCCTACGCAAGTATGGCTGCACCTATGCAGTAAGGATACAGAAGCAACCCCCTCCTTAGGTAAGTTTGTGTTTGGGTTCTCTTTAAAGAGCCTTGTAAAGAGCTCTCTGTCTACAGTGGGGTTTTTTTTGTTTTTTTTTTGTAAGTTTACAAAATTGGCCTCTTTTCTTTCATTTTTCTTTTTAAGAAAGTTATTAGGTTTCCTGATCGCTAATCACAAACGCATTAGAATTTTTTTCAATTTTGAAAAGTCAAATATGCGTTCATCTTTACTGTATTTAATGCATTATTTGTTTCTTCTCAATATGAATTTTATTGTAGACTTTTTTAGTGTAGAAGTGCAAAGCATTTTAAATGGAGGCGGAATGGTGGTATAGTGGGTGGAGCTAAAGTGGCAGCTTATTCCATCAGATTTCTTAGTTACCAATTAGTTCCCCACATGTTTGAAAGGTCTGCCTTCACTGAAAGGATTTGACTTATTATATGTTTATCACACAGCAGTAAAACTCATTTTTGTAATATTTTCCTAATTTAAAAAAAATATTTTTACAAAACAATAAAATAAATAAATTAGAAAGGCTATATTGTGCCATTCAAATATTCCATATTCTTTCAAACTTTATTTTTTAAGTTAACAGGCTTGACAACAAAGCACTTTAACAATAACATGTTTATTGAGAATATTAATTTGTCTTTAAAATTGTAACAAAAATAATTGAAACTTGTAAGTAAAAGGCACAGTTTCAGTTTAATAGTTACACGAAACATTATCATTATACTTATGTAACAAATGTAAAAAATAGATTCATGATGGTGTAAAATTACATTTGTATTTAAAGTCACTTTCTGTCAGCATGCTTGTGTTAAATATGAAAAAAAAGTATATACATTAAATTTAACACATATCCCTGTTAAGTGTTAAAAGCCAGCATTGACTTGTATTAAAGGAAGACCTAAGTAAAAAAAAATAATAATGAGGTAAATGTGTGTATGTACAGTGCCAAGCATACAAATAACTAGGCTGTGGTCCTTTTTTCTTTTTTTTTGCCTGAAGAAGTTAACATTTAAGTATGCAAGTGGCAATTACTCTCCATTTGGGACCTTGTTAAACTATAGAGTAACCGTCGCTGATAAGGAATTACAGCCATAAAACTCTTACCTCTAAGAGAACATCTTCTGAGATCAGGGAAGAGCTAAAAAGGGTCAGTGGTTCATAAACGTTAGCTCTCACATACTTCAAAAACTGTGTCAATGAACAGAGACCATGAAACACTAAAAACTTAAAAAGCAGAATAAACATAAAATAATACTGTGGGACATCTAAAAAAACATTTTTAGGAGTGGGGAGGATAGATACAATTGTTTATCTCATCAGTTTATTTTTACCTCTGTATTCCTTTAAGCAGCTGGGTAATATTGAGTCTCTGCAATGCTTAGCAATAGGTGGATAAAATAGAGCATAGGCAGTGCAGTTAACAGCTAATATGTGACCCAAATAATTTTTTGATATAATAAAAAGACCATAAAGTATGGAATGAAAAGTTAAGTAATTTTTGTGATTATTTTAATCACCTTTTTTCTCGTTTATAACATGCTTTGAAGATCACCTAATTTAGCCCGTATGTGTCATGGAATGCCTGGTCATTTCTTGATGAGTAGCCCCAAGGAGTTGAGTCCCCAGTCAGTAATTTCTCAGGAACTGTCCATTCTGTTACCTCTCAAGCTGCCTCTATCCAGAGATGTCAACCAAACATATGAACAGGTCAGTCTATTGCCAGTGGCTCAGATAGCTAACTAGAGAAACAGCTGGTAGGATATTAAATACATTTGCAGGTGATCACTTTTGAACACAAAAATTAAAAGGGTAAACATGACAGATGTTATTCTTATTCAGTGTCCAATCCTGTTAAACTTTTTGGAGTTCCTTAAAGAGACACTGAAGCGAAAAAAAATATATAATGTAATGAATTGGATGTGTACTATGAATAATTACTAGAAGATTAGCAGCAAAGAAAATATTCTCATATTTTTATTTTCAGGTATATAGTGTTTTTTCTTACATTGCATCATTCTCTAATATGTGCAGATTACGCAACACTCAGCATTCAAAATGATTCTTTCAGAGCAGTCTGTGAACTAATGACCTCTCCTCTGGCAGAGAAAAAGAAAACAGTTGAGATAATAAAAGTCAGAAAACAGCCCTCTCCACGACTTTGAAAGTCGTAGAGCTTAATGGCTTTTTTGCATAGAGATAACAACTGGAGTTTCTTAACTCTTCCTGTACTAAAAACAATTAGACTGATGTGTCTGATCTTAATGTTTTATTTCTTAGCTGTACTACACATACAAATCATAATATCATAATTTTTTTTTTTCGCTTCAGTGTCTCTTAAAGTAATGATTTTGATCAATAATGTAGCATACATTCTGATCAATAATGTAGCATACCTACAGGATTTAATTTAGCCCCTTTTTAAAGTCATCCTGAGATGAAGGGAAAAGTTGGCTTTTACTTACCTGGAGCTTCTTCCAGCCCTATGTAGTCCGTTAGGTCTCCAATGTCCTCCCGGTCCCTTAAGGTGCCACAGTCATGGGAGCTTGGCCAGGATCAGACATGTGCAGTAGCCCTCTACCCAGCCGGCATTGCAGACTTTTAATGGGGCTGACAGAGGAAAAGTGGAGAAACTGTTAGGACACAAAGGAATCTAATAGACTATGTAGGGCTGGATGAAGTCACAGGTAAATATAAGCCAACTTTTTCCTTTGTTTCAGGTTTGTATGTGATTGCTTACTTTACTTCAATGTAATAAATATAGCACGTCAGCAAAGGGTATAAGGAGCAGAAAGCCAAACATTATAGATTATTAAAGGGGAACTGAACTCAGAACATCCTCTCTGCTCTAAAAAATACACAACAGCATAATAACCTTTAAACAAAAAACATTTCTTTGTTACAGCTGATACAAATCCTAAAATAAATCAGCACTGTTTCTATACAATAATACAATAACATTTCTATAGCGCTTTTCTCCCATAGGACTCAAAGCGCTTAGGCTCTCTCAGATTCAGTAATTAGTAGGATGAAGTATTCACACAACAAAAGTTATATTTCTGCAAATGCCAGACTGAACAGGTGGGTTTTCAGTCTGGATTTAAACACGTCCAGGGATGGGCTGTCCTGATCTGTTGAGGTAAGGAGTTCCAAAACGTAGGGGCAGCATGACAGAAGGCTCTGGGACCAAAAGTTTCTAAGTGGACTCTGGGTATGACTAGATTATTAGAACCTGTGGATCTGAGAATGCGGGGATTGCTTCGCAGCTGTAACATATCTTTCATGTATCCAGGGCCCAGATTATTCAGGGATTTAAATGTCAGTAGGCCGATCTTGAATAGGACCCTCCATTCTATAGGTAGCCAGTGAAGGGAATGCAGGACTGGCGTTATGTGGCAGTGACGGGGTTGGTTGGTTAGCAGTCTGGCAGCAGTATTCTGTATCAGCTGTAGGCGGTACAAGGCCTTTTTTGGAAGGCCAGTGTAGAGAGCATTGCAGTAGTCCAGTCGGGATGTGATGAAGGCGTGGACTAAGGTTGGCAGATCTTCTGGGGGTATGAGGTGCTTGATTTTTGCAATGTTCTTCAGGTGAAAATAGGATGATTTCACAACAGCAGAGATTTGAGTTCTGAAGTTCAAATCCCCATCAATTAGAACTCCCAGGCTACGCACATGATCAGAGCTGCGTAGATCCGTGCCTCCTATTCCCAGTGGTGAAGACTGCAAGTTAAGTTGTTTTGTTATCATGCTCTGCCCTCCAATCAGAAGGACTTCAGTTTTGTCTGCATTTAGTTTCAGCCAGTTGTCATTCATCCATTGCTGTAGTTCACGTAAGCAGGCGTTTATAGTTAGAGTTGGGTCTGTCACACCAGGCTTGAAGGAAAGATATAGTTGGGTGTCGTCTGCATAGCAGTGGTATGTCAGGCCATGTTTTTGGATTAGTTTTCCCAACGGTAGCATGTAAATCGTGAAAAGCAGGGGAGAGAGGATTGAGCCCTGGGGCACCCCATACTTAAGTGTTACAGGGGTGGACAGGAAGGGCCCCATAGACACTTTGTGGGTTCTGCCACTCAAGAAGGATTGGAACCACTGAAGTACTATGCCATCAATGCCGCAGTATTCCTGTAGCCTGTTTATCAAGATGTCATGGTCAACTGTGTCAAAGGCTGCAGAAAGGTCTAGCAGTATGAGGATCGAGCACTCTCCTCTGTCTCTTGCCATGAGCAGGTGGTTGCATATTTGGATGAGGGCAGTTTCAGTGCTGTGGTGTTTCCTGAAGCCAGACTGGAATGGGTCATAACTGTTATTTTGTAGGATTCTGGCTTCTAGCTGGAGGTATACAGCTTTTTCAATTAGCTTTCCCAGAAAGGGGAGGTTAGAGACAGGTCTGTAGCTGGTCATTGCATCTGGGTCCAGGGAGGGTTTTTTGAGGATAGGCCTGATGATTGCTTCCTTCAGTAAAGCAGGAAATATCCCTGATTGTAAGGAACAGTTAACAATTTTGAGGAATACCGGTACGAACAGGTCGGGGCAGTTCAACATGAACTGTGTTGGGCCAGGATCCAGGTCACAGGTAGTAAGGCGGACGTTTCTACTTCCTGATTCATGGAAGCAGACATATTGTTAACCTCCTGTACTTTCAAATGGCCCTATCTGCTATCTCTGCCATATGCAGTCCTGTGACATAGGGTAGAGATCAGATTACAACTTGTGATAAGCCACACCCATCTTCCATGTGTTCCTCACAATTTGTAGTTTCTTATTCCAAATGCAGCGACCAGTCTTCCAAGTCCAGCCGTCCCCTTGAGCAGCAGCCACGTTAGACCTGCGCTTTTGTGGCCTTCTCAATTATAAACTACAGCCTACTGCGTTTTCAGTAACTAGCCTGCAACAAGTATGGATTCAGGTTAGGATTTATACCTTACTAAGCCAACTTTCTTGACATAGCCACCGCTTATGTGTAGCAAGTCCTCACCCACCTCATGTGCAGCCCCCTCATCCATGTGCACCTTCTTCTTGCATCAGACCCCTCTTCTATTTGCAGCAGTACCACTCACTGGCGTAACAATAGGGCCTGTAGCCACTGCTACCGCGGGCAGCGGCGGGCAGATACATACTTCCGTGCGTTCCACTGCATACTCCTCGCTCTAGCGTCTGTTGTCACTTCCGAAAGTGACGTCAGACGCTAGAGCGAGGAGTATGCGGTGGAACGCACGGAAGGTATGTATCTGCCCGCCGCTGCCCACACTGTAACTTAAGCTGGAGGGGAACGCAGAGGGGAGAGCCCCGAGGTGAGGGAGTGGGGGGGAACTTCCCCTCTCCCCGCCGACTGTGGCCAAGGCTTTCCCCTCATGCTGCCACCCCTCCAGCCCCCACAAAACGGCCCCGAGCGGGCCCCAGGGAGGGAGGGGGGCCCACTCTGAAATTCTGCAGGGGGGCCCGGTGGGGCCTAGTTACGCCCCTGGTACCACTCTTCTCAGTGATAACCTTCTCCTCCTCTGATCATCAGCTCCCATAGGCTCTGGGCTTTACAGAAATCTATCCTCCCTGTATGCAATTTAATCATAAAAGGAATTGTATACTGATGCCAGTCAAATCAACTTCATCAATACATATACACACACACCACTAACACAACATCTATATATTGCAATCATAAGCGGGCATAGTTACTAAAAAACGCAGAAACAGAGGGAGATAGGCATACACCAGTGTGCACGCCACCCCCACTGACATCCTTACCCATAATATGTGACATTAAAAGTGTAAAAGCATACAGCAGTGCGTTGTGCACTGCACCAATGCCAGTGTGAAAGGACCCATTTACAATAATGGGTCTTTTCTACACTGTGCACTGCAATGCACGGTAATGAGTATGGTATGAAAGGAGCCATATAGTTTCTCTAGTTTTTTATGGTGGTCAGTCAATCAAAACACAGGGAAGCATCATATACCTCCATGGGTATGTGTATACCAGAGGTGTGTAGTAACCACTCCCACCTCATCAGCAGGTGCCAGTAACATCAGAAAGCTATTTCAGTAGAACACATGAGAGGCTGTAGAGCAGTCACAATTATCTCAAAGTAATACAGCTTATTTAAATACCTGAAATGCATGACTTGGTTCAGTAAGGGAAGTAGAGCTGCAGTTTTTATAGATATTATCTATAGAACTGTTGAGTATATCTTGAAATTGCTTTTCCCTTACTGCAGCGGAGTAGGGCAAGGGATACCATGTAGATATAAGTATAGTGAGATATAATGGTTGGTACAGCATTGACCACAATATCCGAGTTCAACATTGCACTGCTTTTGCAATAAACTGATATTCAAACACATTTATAAACAATATCTACAAAGTAATGTCATTTTAAAAGGTAAGATGTGTTGTTACCACGGTATTGGTAAGGTCAGTGCTTCTGTAGAGGTAAACTGGGCTATTGCCCAGGGCTTTGATCTCCCTAGGAGCCTCCAAGTGAGGGATAGCGCAGATCACAAGAGCTCATTTAACCCTTTCAGGATCGGCTGCCTAACCCCCCTTAAGGACCAGGCTATTTTACATGCGGGGGGGGGGCGCATTTGGGGGGTCAGGCAGCCGGATTCCCAGTATGGCTGGGTGTGGCCAGGTGTCCCCTGTATTGCAGGCAGCCTTTACTCACCTCCCAGGCTCCAGCGATGAGCAGCTGTAGACTCCTCCGCTCTCACTGGAATCCTCGCTCGCACTGCCGTTAAGTTCCAGGTCGCAGCTTGATGACGTTATCAAGCTGGGACCCGACACTTACGTCAGAGCAAGCGGGGATGCCGGCCAGAGCGGAGGGGAGCGCCGATCGCCGGGGGAATGGCAGGAAGGTGAGTGGATCCTTTTCTTTCCCCCTACCGCCGCATCACTAACAGTGATCACTACGATTCGCCAGCGATCGTAGTGATCACTGAGGGGAGATGTCATATGACAGCTTAATCTCCTCTCTCGGGTGCGCGCGATCACGTCGGAAGCGGAAACGGCAGGCGGCGTAGATCCAACGCCGCATCAGGCTTAGACAGCCACAAGTGCGGCATAGGGTTTACATGCTTTTTTTTTTTTCCTTTTGTGCAATACCAGTTGCCAGGCTGTCTTGCTGATCCTCTCTCTCTAATACTTTCAGCCATAGACCCTGAAAAAGCATGCAGCAGAATCAGGTGTTTCTGACATTAATATCGGAACTGACAAGATTAGCTCCATGCTTGTTTCTCGTGTTATTCAGACACTACTGCATCCAAATAGATCAGCAGGGCTGCCAGGCAACCAGTATTGCTTGAGGGGGAATAAATATGGCATCCTCTATATACCTCTCGCTACAGTTGTCCTTTAAACGTGACATGGAGTGCAGCGCACAGAGGCAGCGACAAGGGTCAATTAAACTCGCCGCTGACCACAGAAGTTCACATTCCAGTCCTGTTCTAAATGCTTTGGAACTCCGTTCCATTATTGATCAATTATACCTAATGTGAGTGTACAGGACAGGGTTGTACCACATTTTGAACTTAATAAGCAGGTGTCAATTTTCAACCAAACTACATATGTAACGTCCTTATTGTTAAAAAAAAAAAACAATTTTTGTGCAGGTCTCTTTTACTTAAAACTGTCCCAGGGTATCTGTATTCAGTGTATGCAAAATAGAAATGAGATGCAATTAATTTTGCATAAAATTATCATAATATTTGCATCAACAATTAAGAATTATTTGCATCTCATTGACCACATGATTGGCAGTGAATGCTGGGATGTGTAGTCCCAAGGCTACTGACAAGTCGCAGACTGTCTCCTCTGTCAGTGTTTAGCACTGAGCAGTCCACCTGCACACAAGGATTATTTCATTCCTAGCCCCGGCTAATCGCTGTTTATTTGACTAATCTATGATAATATTGCTCCCTGTCTCTGGATGAATCGCTGCCCTGTGCACTTGAATCCCATTCTTGCAACAGGTAAGTCATCAAACGCCCGGCTCCTAGAGATGGCACAGCTGTAAACATTTAGAAAAGGGGTGCAATCACCAGTGTGTAAATTGAACCTTGATCCCGCCTGACCTCTTGTGCTGCGCTGTTGGTGCAGGGCTACCAGCTGGGCCTACCTTGCTATATGCTGTTTACTCCACATCTGGGCCACATCATTAACCTCTGTGCTAAAAATAGGCAGGCTGTATTGCTCAGGGGGACTGTGGCACTGCAAGTTTCAGCATAGACCACCAGCCACATTCCCTGATATATTACCCAATATTGCTTACTAGTAAACATAACATATAACTTAAACCATGATCTGTTTTTCACAAAAATCCCACAACTCCATAATAAGAACCCAGATAACTAAATGACTCTAAAAGCTTTATTAATCCATGTATTTGTTAAAGTGACCCTAAGCAGTGGCTAAAAATTGATTTCTGAACTTACCTGGGGCTTTCTCCAGCCCCCTGTAGCCCACAAGGTCCTTCAGCGTCCTCTGGGTCCTCTCCGTGCTCACACTGGTGGCTCCTAAACTTTGCCCTGAGTCGTGCACAACTGCGCATGCGCGACCCGTCCTTGCGACCGGATTGATCAGGCGCTTGTCATCATGAGCATTCCGTGCAAGTGTGGTTGTCTTTCGCGCACGGCCTTTGCGCAGAGCACTCACGGTGACGGGCAAGCTGCGCATGGGCAGTTGCCTACGACTCCAGGCAAAGTCGAGCATTTTACGAAGCCGCGAGAGTGAGCACAGAGGTGACCCAGAGGACGCCGAGGGACCTTATGGGCTACGGTGGGCTAGAGGAAGCTCCAGGTAAATTCAGAATTTCATTTTTAGCCACTGCTCAAAGTCCGTTTTTAGTAAAATGGTCCAACATTAGATATTTCTGTGTTGTAAAAGTTTGTGAATCTTTGGGATTATCCATTTATTTGATGGATAAATTAGAATGAGGTATTGGCAGGATTATCAGTTGAGATGCAGCTTAAAAGTGGACAAATGAAATCGTATGGTAGTTGTATGAAAATCTGCACAGCCTGGAATTGGTTCAATCAAAATCATCAGCTGCCGCTTTTCATTGGTCTGTTTCTAAGCGGCATATGTTTGCATAAAATTAACATAAAATGTGCATCAATCTAAAGTAATTAGCATCTCACTGACTGCACTCTATAATTTCAAGAACAGTAATGGAGGTCTTCACTATCCAAGTCAGATCTTCATAGCGCCGGTGCATGAATTGCCATGGCTTGAAGAAGGAAGATTTGTGAGGACTTCCGAACAACAGCTATTAATGCTTACCAGGATAGAGAGCTCCATAACTATTTCTATAGAGTTGGGGATCCACCATGTTACTGTAAGACAGGTTGTATACAGGGACGGATCTAGGGGGAGGGGGGCAAGCGGGTATCTTGCCCCAGGCGCAGTTTGTTGAATTCTTAAAAAGGCGGCAAAATGAATGGCAGTTTAGGCGCCAAAACCTGACCTTTAGGCGCCAAAACCTGACCTTGCCCCAGGTGCAACTTGGTCTTGGTCCGTCCCTGGTTGTATACAAATGAGGGCTATTCAACAGCGTGAGAAATGAAAGGCCTCTCTTGCATTGGGGAATGTTGAGAAGGAGCAAAACAATGATGGGAGGGTTGTAAGTAGTGATGGTGGCAGCATCATGGTATAATGATTAATAGAAATAAAATAAATTATTAATAGAAAGGAGGCAATGTAATCAGGGCATTCACAGACTGCATAGGTGTCATGATTCTGATCTTCTGTACCTATTAACATTAGATGAGAGGCGCCCAAACAAGCCACAGGTAGACAGTTAGGTTCATTTTTTTTTAGAGTGACCTTCAGGCTGATCACCATTTCATAGATTACTAAACAGTGGTCACTACTTTCAGACTGGCAGCTCCACAGGCTACAGTACAGAACAGTTCTCCAGTTTCCATCAGATCCCAGCTTTAAGAAATAGCAGTACTTGGCAGCAGTGCAAGTCAATAGGCCACGTGCCACTCATTTTTGAAAGTGAATGGAGTAGCTGATTACCAATCATATTACTGGAATGTTTTTTTTACCCCAACATTTTTATTAATAAATAGGCCCATGTGACCATCTGAATATCACTCAGAGTTTGGTTTTGCCTGTAATGGGATGTCACGTGATGGGATGTGTGCTCTGCAGTACACTATCACTGCAAGCAGGCATCATTAACATGGCCCCCATTCCACTACCAGCACAACAGCACATTGAGACAAGGACAAACTAACAAGAACTGAGCACACGGGGACGCAAATGGAGGACACAAGAGCACACAGAATGGCACCAAGGGGGACAGAGGATGACACCAGGGGATGGAGGATGACATCAATGGTACAAAAGAGATACAAGGGGGACACAAAATTTGTGTTGAGAACATCCACAAGATGCCCCTGCACCATGGATGCACCAGGTTTAGTATATTCCCCCAGCCCCCCAATTTTTGTCCTCTAAACCTTGGTGCATAGTTGGTCAGGTGCATCTTATGATGGAAGGATTATGACACTATACTGGACTGATAGAGGGACTCTAAGATAGCACAGAACAGATGGAGGGGCACTGAGTCAACACAGGACTGATTGAAGTGTCTGACACTACACAGAACTGAAGGAAGGACTCTGAGACAACAAAGTACTGATGGGGCGACTCTGTAACAATAAGGATTGATGGAGGGACTCTGATACTATACAGGACTAATGGAGGGACTCTGAGTCAATACATGATTGATCGAAGTAGTCTGACACTGCACAAGACTGATGGAAGGACTCTGAGACAACACAAGACTGATAAAAGGACTCTGAATCAACACCATACTGAAGGAAGGACTCTGAAACCACACTGGACTAATGGAAGGACTCTGACACTACACAGGACTGATGTAAGGACTTTGAGGCAACACCAAACTGATGAAAGGACTCTGACACTACACATGACTGATAAAAGGACTCTGAGAAGACATATGACCGATGGAAGGACTCTGATGTTACACAGGACTAATGTAAGGACCCCGAGATAACACAAGACTGATGGAAAGACTCTAATAGTACACAGGACTGATGGAAGGACTCTGCCATTACATGGGACTGATGGAAGGACTCTGCCATTACATGGGACTGATGGAAGGACTCTGACATTACATGGGACTGATAGAAGGACTCTGAGACAACACAAAATTAATGGAGAGGCAATGAGTCAATACAGGACCAATAGAGAGACTCTGAGACAGCACAGAACAGACTGAAAGACTCTAAGACAACACAGGACTGATGGAAGGACTTAGACAACACAGGACTTATTGAAGGATTTTAAAACAATACAAGTCTGATGGATGGACTCTGACAGTGCACAAGACTGATAGGACTCTAAGCCAACACCGGACTGATGGAAGGACTCTGGGACAACACAGGACTGATGGAATGACTCTGACACTACACAGGGCTGATGGAAGGACTTTCAGCCAACACCAGACTGATGGAAGGACTCTGAGCCAACACTGGACTGATGGAAGGACTCTGGGACAACACAGGACTAACAAAAGTTTGCTTTCCTAAAACAGAAAGAATTTGCGATAATTCAGGTTGGAGTGAGCTCAAGATGTCTCCCACAGGACTAAGGAGGGTCTTTGGGACAACACAGGACTGATGGAAGTATTTTAGACAATACAAGACTGATGGAAGGACTTTGACACTGCACAGGACTGATAGAAGGACTCTCGGCCAACACCGGACTGATGGAAGGACTCGGACCACACAGGATTAATGGAGGGACTCTGATACTACACTGGACTGAAAGAGGGACTCTGAGACAGTACAGGACAGATGGTGAGGCACTGAGTCAATACCAGACTGATGGAAGAACTCTATATGACACTATACAGGATTGATGGAGGGATCAGGGCTAATAGAGGGACTCTGTTGAGACAACACAGGGCTGAAGAAGGGACAAAGACAAAACGGGACCGATGGATGGATTTTTTTTGGACTGTGCTGAGCATGAAATGTGTATTTCATTAGTGTCAGCATTCCTTCATTGTTCTCACAGCAGTGAGCACTTGGTAGTTCTAACCAATTCTAAACGCAGGAAAAATGCTGCATGCAATCTGCTTGTGTTTGGCCAAAAACTGAATCGCACCAGTGGACAAAGGGCACTGCAAGTACCATGTTAATTGCAGTTCCCTCACTATTGGCAATTCACATGCAATCTGAAAATTGGATTGAAAAGTGGCTGGTGGGAAAGGGCCCTAAGAGTGAACCCGAGGTTAAAATAAACTTATGAGATGAAGAATTGTATTTATCCTCCTACTCTTAAGAATGTTTTTTTTTTTTGCTGGTTTTACATGGTTTTATTTTATATTTAAATATTTACAAAATAAGTTGAATGCTTTATTGTAGCTGCTCAGTGCCAGTCTATTGAGTGTCCCAGAGTTAAAATACATGAACTATTGACCTTTTTCCATCTCTCCCCTGCCTCAGAAGTTGTTTTTTGTTGCAGTCTTGGAAATTGTATTATTTTAAGTATGGCTGCTAAAAAAAAACTTTTGTATTATTACTTGGAAAAAAATGGGTAGATTCACTAACATTTACATTGCGCTGATATTGATATTGTAACTGCGCTAAGCAGACAATGGCCTCAATTCACGAAGATCATGCTGGAGATAATAAGACAAGAGAAAACTTGCCACCACACAGAGAGAGTTATCTTATCTCTTCAATCCTTAAGTTACCTCCTCTGTAGCCTCCCTGGCGTTCCATTAAAATTGTCAGGGTAGCGGTGCAGCAGTTTTTTAAAAAAAAAGCCTCCTCTGTAGTTATTTTCACATGCAGTTAATTAACACCCTGGGCCATATGCAATTACTTTTTATCCCTGAGTTTTCTCCTAGGAGATATTTTTTCATTTTCAATTTAAAATAAGTTTTCAACACTTCGCAACTGAAAAAGTACCAAAAAGTCATTGAAAAAGTACTATCAAAAATATTCTCAGTATTTTCTTGTTTGCTGGTGGTTTAAAATACATTTTAATGACCATTTTGAAAATATCACCTAGTAGAAAACTCAGGAGAAAAGATGAATTGCATATGGGCCCCTGACTTTAATTTTGGAATTCTGGAGTTATTTTAAGGATTGAAGAGTTAACTTTAGAGATCTCTTCTTAACTTAAAGACAGAAGAGTTAACTTTAGGTTTGCCTGATGTAAAATGTTTCCTGAATACTACATGCCTCATCACCATGGTGATAACTCTAGAAACTTTATTAAAGAGGAGCTGTTAGGTATAGGGTCTTAGAGAAAAGAAACACATATCAGTAGCTAAATATTGGCTCTACTTACATTACATATGCATTTCACTGTCCACGTTTGGATTTCACAGAATTTTTATATAGTATTTGCAGAGAATGATGCTCCTGACAGCTCATGGCAGGTTCCATGTTTGTCTGTCTCCTATGAAGCCAATTGTGATGTCATATCCTCCCTGCTTCCTGATGATTTGACTTACAAAAAATATCCTAATGGACAACACTACTGTGCAGTGAATATTAATTAGCCATGTGGCTAGGAACAATAGCGGACTCATGCAGTATACGGAACATGTGCCCTGTGATTTTTCAGTGCTGTGAGTTTAGGCTGCTATTAGAAGCTGCTGTAACATGAGCCTGTAACTTCTCACTGTGAAAGCAGCCTTAGGGCGTGATAGGGAAATGAAGGGGCTGACCCAAGGTAGTGCAGTGGGGAGAAGAGGCAGCCCCAGAATGCTTTGCACTATCTGTTATGCATCCTGACGGCCTCCTTACGAGCTTGGAAATAAAAGCCTTGCTGTTCAGCACACATCACAGTAAGAGAGATTTTTAACTTCAGTATTGCCTTTTTGGCTTCCTTCTAAACTGTTTAACACAGGAGAATAGAGGTTTAAATTAGCTTTTGCAGCCTGACAGTTACTCTTTAAAGACAGGAGATAGGCTTAGTGAATTGAGGCCAATGTACTGTATGCGTTACCCTTATTACATGTGTTATTGGCTGACTTAATGCACACAATCAGGGTAACCTATACGCTGTTTGTATAATGTGCTTAAGCTATTTGCATAACCTGCGCTAACCTTTATGTACATTTGTCAAGGTAATATAAATATGAGTCTACCTCATAGTGTATAAGAACCCTAAGGCCTGTAGCCCACTAGCAGCGATTTTATAAGCACCTGTGGCGTTTTTGGAATTGCTGGCGGTTGCGTTTTGCACTTGTATTTTTTTTGCATGTTTTAGGCCTGGAACCTGCTAGGAGCGATTTTCTGAGCGCTTTGCGATTTGAAAGCTCTTGCTAATGTAATGCTATGGGTGCAATCTCACTTGAGTTACATAATTTTATACAAATCCCCCATAGCATTGCATTAGCAAGAGCTTTTTCAAATCACTAGCGCTTATAAATCGCTTCTAGTGGCTTTCTGGCCTGATGCCTTCACAGTTTTTAAGAATCGGCCTTTTGAACCACTGAAAAAATACAGTATTTTTTTTTCTTATCTATTTTTTAATACTGTATGCTTTTTTGTGTTACGCTAGTGGAAAAGGGCCCTATCGTGTTTGTGGGTTTGGACTGTTTAGGGACAAAATGTATATATAGACTACATCTACATCTGTGGGTGCAGGCTGTTATCCTGTACTACCGCTAGTAAAATACAATAAAAATAATTGAATAATCATCCGTGAAGGGTCGAGTTCTCTGTGGGAAACTGTGCATGCTATGGACTGTTTCTGGGAGGCTTGATGGACTTCCCTTCCCAGTAGGACGCCCCGCTATATACAGTATATACTGCACCTGAGGCCAGCAGACTATTGTTCTATAGGTGCAGAAACCTTTCTCGCATTGCAGGATTCACCCTCATAAGAGAATGCTGCAACACAGCTGACTGGATGCCATGAACTGCTACGCCTCCTTCTTGCTCCGCCTCCTTCTTGCTCCACATCTTTCTTGCTCCAGGTTTTGCACATCCGCTTCAGGCACCACCTGCATCTTGTTGTGGAATATTACAAAAGCACTGATGCACTCTTATGTATTGTACAGCACTGACATGTTTCACAGCTCTGAATAACTGTGATGACAGGTCTGTGTACTCTGAAGCCCTGCAGAAGATATCAGAGTTATATGAATACATGTATAGTAATCATTATCTTAATAACTGCTCCTCAGAGGAGCTCACAATGTGTTGTCCCTGCTATTGTCTGGTGGCAATCTGAGGGAAAGACAAAGTCAAACCTCTAGTAAGCAGTAATGCAAGTTCTATGCCACTTGGAACGGGACCAATTAGATGTACTACGCACTTGTTCACACCTAGGGCGTTTTGCGGGTTTTGTTTTTTTTGCGCACTGGCGATTTTTAAAAATGCCCTGAAATCGCTAGTGCAATGAATCCTTATTGGATAGTTCATATCAGCACGTTCCGTCAGCTTTCCATTCAGCAAAGCGCTGCATGTACCATTTTCGGGGCAGTTTTGCTACAATGGAAGGTATAGGAAAAATGCAAACGCTCACAAAACGCATTATCCGGCAATTGCGTTTGCACTTTTATGAATAAATACATTGTATTTATTCATTTCCTTATATAAAAAAAACTTCACTTGAAGTGAAAAAACGGAATCGCTCTGCAAAAGCACTTGCAAAATCGTAGCGTGCAGTGGAGCACCGGGAGGGGGGAGAAATCTCGCAAAAAATCGAAAATAGCTAGTGTCAGGGATTTCAATTTTACATGTGAACAAAGCCTAAGAGGTTTGCATAGAGTTATTAGCATTACTTTGACCATCTTTACTAGGAAGCTTTTTGGGATGTGGGGGGAAAGGAGCCACCTAAGCCCAGGAGTAGCATACAGACCTCTTGCAGATATTAGTGTCCTGACTCTATCTGCACTTGGTAAAAAAAAGGCCTGAAATTCAGCTACTTGAATGAGAACTATTGTGAAAATGTGTAATATGTAAAAATACACGCATATAAAATGTAATTTCTCCCAGAGTAAAATGCACCATAAATTACCTTTTTCCTATGTCACTGTCACTTACAGTATGGTAGTAAAAAGTTGAGAAATCTGTCAGATTTTGGACTAGTTTATCTCCTCATGGGGTATTCTCAGTATTTCCTTTATGCAAAGATGCTAGGCAGCCTCTCTACTTGTTTGAACACAATGTTATCAGTTAGGGCTGGTTCCCACTACAAGAGCTTTTTTCTAAGCGCTTGTGATTTTAAAAGCTCTTGCTAATGTAATGTTATGTGTGTGTTCTCACTGGAGCGATGTGATTTTGTAAAAATCCCCCATAGCGTTGCATTAGCAAGAGCTTTTTAAGTCACTAGCGCTTACAAAGCTAATGTAGTGTGAACAGGCCCTTGGACTGAGCGATTATCGTTCAGTAAGGGCCTTTTCACACTACAAGAGCTTTTTATGCGCTAGAGATGGTAAAAGCTCTTGCTAATGCAATGTTATGGGGGATTTTTACAAAACCACATCGCTCCAGTGTGGATACACATAGGATATCATTAGCAAGAGCTTTTAAAACCACAAGCGCTTAGAAAAGCTCTTGTAGTGGGAACCAGCCCTCAGGCCTGGAACCCACTGCAAAACGCAATCGCTAATCGCAATCGCTAGTGTTTTGTATGAGCAATTTGTAAGCGATTTCCTGAGCATTTTAGGGAGCGATTTTAAAAAGTGTATCAATTTGCCAGCGGTTGATTAGCGATTAGCGTTTTAAAGCCTGATTGGTCCTTTCAATTAATTTTAATTTTGTAACAGTGTGCCGTAACTTCAAAACGCTAGCAAAATTGCTCTGTGCAGGTTTTGATGAGCGATTACGCCAGCGATTATATTCTTTACATTGAAACGCAAACGCTAACAAAATGCTGCATGTCCTGCGCTTGCGATTTTGCTAATCGCAATCGCTTCTGTGGAATTGGCACCATCCATTTACATTGGCAGAGTGTTTAGGGAAATCGCTAGTGATTTATCACGCTCCCTAAACGCTCAACAAATCGCTCTAGTGGGTTCCAACCCTTAGGCTACTTTCCCACCAAGACATTGCGTTTTAGGGGACGTTATGGTCGCATAACGTGCCCCTAACGCAACGCATGGTGGTGTTGAAGTTGGACGTCAATCTTTCATTGTGAAGATCTGGATGATTCGACTCACAAAAAAGATCCGGATCAAATGAAAGATTCGTTCATGATCCGGACAACACTACAGTCCCACTACGAGTCTCTGCAGTGCAGTGAATATTAATTAGCCATGTGGCTGGCAGCGGAGGAGAAGGGGAGACCTTGTCCTCCAACATTACTGAGCATGTGCAAACAGTCTAACGTGGCTTAGCCCAGTATAACGTACAGCATACAGCACTTTGTTTAAACGTGCTGCGTTACTATGTAACCCAACGTGTGCACTGTGAACAGCACATTGATTTTACAGTGCTGTGAGTTAGGCCCGGTTCACATTAGCGTTCGCTATCCGGATTTTCCGGATCTGATCCGGACCGCATACTGTACAAACGGAACGTACGTTCCGCATAGCAATGTAAAGTCTATGCGGACGTTCCCACGCGTCCATTCTGTACGTACCGGAGCCGGATCGGATCCAGACTCCAGACTCTTTTCCAACATGCGCTATTTTTTGGGTCCGGATCTCCGGCCCACGCACCCGGACCGGAGCCGGACCTGAGCCTGACAGCACCATCCGGAACACAGAAACCAATGGGAAACGGAAGGCACAGAACACACGGCCTACAAAAACCTGACGTTCTACCCCACTTCCTATGCGTATCCAAGCGGCCATTTCGGATGGGGACACATGGGCCAAGCATGTCTGGAGTGGAGCAGCAGTGACAGACGTGCTGGAGCTGTTTAGCAGAATGTCGGAGGTGGAGGTGAGGCCTACAGCGGAGGAACCTGATTCTACAGGTGCACCAGGTGCACCTTCTGCTGACCCCAACATTTTTTTCTTAAAATTTCTCTATTTTTTGCCCACGGATCGGGATGGCAGCCTGATGCATGCCTGATGCAAACGGACCGGGTCCGGATCGGAACCGTACGGTTCTGATCAGGTTAGGATCCGGTCCGTTTACTTGCCAAAACGCAAGTGTGAATGGGGCCTTAGGGCCCGTTCAGATCACAAATGCGGATGGCCATGCGTGTGGAACGCGTGCGGACCGCAACGCGTACGAACGCATGGCCATCCGCGTTTGTGTGCGTTGCGAGGCTGATCCCATCACTGAAAAGTGAATGGGACAGCCACGCGTTTTGACAAAATCTGCGTGCAGCATGCGTTCCCGGACCGCACAGGTCCGGAACGCATGCAGTGTGAACCTCAGACATTGCACTCTATGCAATGTCTGATGTCGTGCGTGTCGGCCACCTGCACGCGTTTCCAAAACGCGGCTGGAAACGCGTGCAGTGTGAACGGGCCCTTAGGCTACGTTACTGGCTGCTGTAACGTGGGACTTTAACGTCCCACTGTGAAACCAGCCTAAGGCCTGGAACCCACTGAAAACCGCAAACGCAAAACGCAACCGCTAGCGTTTTGTCTGAGCGGTTTGCAAGCGGACTCATGCGCGTTTTTGGTCGTGTTTTGCAACATTGTATTTTTTTCCCCAGCGGGTGCCTAGCGTTTTGCGTTTTGCGTTTTTATCCTGATTGGTCCTGTGAATTATTTTTCATTTTGTTACAGTGTGCTTAACCGCAAAACGCTAGCAAAACCGCTCAGTTTAGGTTTTGCTGAGCGTTTCTGCTAGCGTTTCAATACTTTACATTGAAGCGCTAACGCTCCCAAAATGCTGCAGGTCCTGCGTTTGCGTTTCTGGGAAACGCAAACGCCCCTGTGGAAGTTGCCCCATCCATTAACATTAGCCCAGCGTTTTGGCAAACTGCTAGCGTATCGCAGTGCTGCCAAAACGCTGCCAAAAGCGCTCCTGTGGGTTCCAGCCCTACAAGTGCTTTTAAAGAAGTACCTGAGAATCCCCCATGAAGAGATGGACTACTCCAAAATCTGTCTGATTTTTGCTTCCTATTGTAAGTGACAGTGACATTAGTAAAAACTATTCACAGTGCATTTTACTCTGAGAGAATCTACATATTACATGTATGCATTTGAAAAAAATTTAGCAACAAAAAAATAAAGCAAAAAAATCCCTTTAATAAAGGAATAAAGCAATAAAGTTCCTTTAATTACAGTTCATTTATAATTTTTGTTTTGTGTGTGTCTGTAGGTTTTTTTTTTGTACAGATCAGTCCATGATTTTTGGATCACTGCTGTTCTCCAGCCCTACATTGATAATAGCTGCATATTTCAGCTGCTTCCCCCTCCCTCCATCATTATCTCCCTGCATCACATTATGCTCAGCATCCTTCCTCATAGACCTCCCCTCTCTCCTATTTCATGCTCTGCTTCAAATATCATTTCCCAACTATCAGGTCATTTTCTTGCTTTCTTTTTAATTTCAGATGGAAACATGGGGAAGTAATTCGTCTGTGTTGATTAATATAGTGTTAATCTCTCCTGCCTGGTTATAATTTCCAAGCTTTTGACTCACATCTGCGGAGAGGAATGTGTTTATATTCTATATTTACTGAATTAGTTAACCAAGCAAATTAGTTAAACTTCCCCTGCCTGCTCTGCAGTTGCCACCTCATGCGAAGACCTCTCATATTTACTATGGATGTACAATTCCCCCTCCCAGGGCCTGCACACATGACTGCATATTCCCAACATTCACAATGATTGCTTCTTGTCTTGCAGAACCCATTATAATGGAGGGATCTCCTGATTTTAAGATCCTGCCGGACAAGTGGACAGCTGTGTCTCGGGATAATAAAAGGTGCTAAGTTTGTTGTTAAATACTTCTATCTGCTGGCATGTGCCTGTAGTGTCATTTCTAAAGCCAGGTACACACTTTACATTATGATTGGCCGTTCACTGACCAACCTCCATGTAGTATGAGGGTCAACAGATATTGAATACTATGAGCAGTTTGTGTTGGTAAAGCCTCATATTAGGTCAAGTAAACACTGAATATCGCCAAGTGCAAACACAATGCGATTTTAAAATTGCATATGGTGTGATTACAAAATTGCATGTTTGCATTTTTGTGATTTGTTTCCATTTTTGCTTACGTTTTTCAATGCGTTTGCTTTTTTTTTTCCGATAAATGCTATGCAATTGCATCACATTGCATTTTTTGTATGCAATTTTTCAAAAGCAGTACTCAAAAAGCGTTGCAGTCACTGGGATTGCGATTTTTTAAAAAAAGCATTGCACCACTGTGTACAGTTCATCATGAGTTTCAATATTTTTAAAAAAGGCTTTGCAATTGAAAAATCGCAAGCGATGATAAAAACACACTGCATCGTAGCCACTGTGTACATGCTCTTCCATGGAGGTGGTAAAATTGGTCAGTGATTGGCCAATCATCATTGAAAGTGTGTACCAGGATTAAAACAGGGGTCACACTTTACATCTTCTAGAATGATAGTCTGTGGCGCTGCTGCGTTTTCTGGATGCGTATGCGATTCCGCATAGTGTTAAAGATACAGGCTTGGAGCACACTAGGCAGAAAAGCTAGCATTGCGGAAGACGCATGCATTTCTGCACATAATAGTCTATGGGCAAAAAAAAGGCATATCTCTGCGTTTCACAATGTGCGATTTTCGAGACTAGCAGCATATTTCTTAAAAACATGTAAAACGCACATAACACATTTCAATGAAGACGCTGAGGACCTCATTTTAGATGCTTTTTTTAATTAAATATGATACTGTAATTTACTCCATTGAAAAAAGGAAAATATTGCAAAAATTCAAAACGCAACCTGCACTATTTTCCCGCATGCATTTTTCAATAGACATGGCTGCTGTGAAAAATGCATTGTAATTCTAGGTACACATGATGAGATTTTCTGTCAGATCGATTATTTCCAATAGGTCCGATCTGATTTACGATCTATTTTCCAATTGATTTACCATTTACTTCTATTCTTAAAACGGAAAGAATTTGCGATAATTCAGGTTGGAGTGAGCTTGAGATTTCTCCCATAATGCATTACTGCTGAATATATGCAAATTATCCATTGTTGCCCTTAGAAGCTAAACACACCTCCAGATCCACTGGAATGCAATGACGGGTCAGCTTGTAATTAGTACAGAGCCATAATAATCCAACATGCATACAGACTGTTTCGGATTGTTTGATCCTCATCAGTGCATGGCATGGATTAATTAGGCTCTATGGAGCAGGGCGTGTAACACCCAGAGGTACAGCAAGCTCATGGTGAATCAGAACTCATTGGAGTGTTTAACGGACTGAAAATCAAATAGGACTTGTTGGAAATAATCGATCTGACAGAAAATCTTATTGTGGGTACCTAACATTATGTTTGCAGGGAATCGACAGCAATACCTGCAGATGCACGTGTGACCCCTCCCTCAGTGGCATTATAGGGCATTCTATGACTCCCTTCCGTGTTGTGTTACAGATCAGCCCAGTTTGAGCATACCATCGTGATTACATCAACTGGAGCTGAAATCCTCACCCAGCTACCAGGAGAAGAATGAGGAGGAGGAAGAATCAGTCTCATATATAGCAAGGCTATATGGTGACCTGGCTGCTGCTGGGACTCCTGCCAGCCAATCAGAAGTCTCCTGGCATCAGGTCACTGTTACCAGGGCAATTAGTGATGGTTAGTTGTTTTGGGTGACTGCTTTGTGCATTGCCCTGTACAGGAGCCTAAATTGGGTATACTTACTAAAATACCCATTCATCATAAACAGACTTGCTTGAACGCTAGATGAAATGAATAGGAGATCGTTAATGTTGGTGCAAAATGTCCTTGTATACTTCTATAATTTAGGACAGACCGACAACTGGTTATTTAGCTCCCTGTCTGCATAGTTCTATTTTCTAGATACAAAGTATCCAGACAGCTGGTTATCTGTCTCTGTGAATAGTTACATTTCTCCAGCGTTTTGTATACCTGACTCCTGAACAAAACTGTTTTCAATTAAAAACAAAAAATGCTGTGCTCTGTGTATTGCAGCCACATTGTATCTATTAAATGGGTTCCATAAACTCCGAGTCTTCTCTGCTTTGAATCATTTGTTTTGTGGTATCACAAACACGCAACACAATGACAACAATTTTTCTTTATCCTTTACATTTTAAACGAAATGCAATAAATATTTATTTTGACAAAGTCGCTGGGGTGGAAAAGAAAAGAAAAAAAAAACCTAAATAAAATAAAACTAAACAGAGATGCCTGCCTGACACAGGAGAGGTGGGATGTATCGAGCAGGCTTGGCAGAGGGGGGAGGCCAGTGGAGGTAATGCTTGTAGTTTGTAATTATGGATCTGCTAATCAGGCTGCGAAGAATGTGAGCGTCATTTGGTATTCAGATTGCACTTCGCATGGGTCCAGCAGCATAGAGGAGGCAATGCTGGTCTGTGGGTACCAGCTCCATCCCTGCCATCACGTTGTTGCTATGGGTTACTGCGCTCCACTACAGAAAATTGCACAATGGCAAGCAACACTTTGCAGGTCAATCCTAGCAAATGTATTCCATTCTATCTTTAAAAAGAAAAAAAGCAACATTTCTAATATGGACAATATTCTAGAGAATTCACTCTGCTTAATAAAGTACATTTGCTTTTTTCCCTCCACATGAGAATTGAAAACAACACGTGACCTGTCCATAATAGCACATTTATTCAATTTATTTTTTAACACTGTAACAATTGTAATATTTACAATATTCCAGCGAATGATTACTACAATCCAGAAGTCAATTATCTGCATTTTATTAAATACGTTCGCTCCAGATTACTTTATGGCGATACGGATTTATCTAAATTTGCCTTTTCAAAACAGAAGGTATTTGCAATACTATCTGCAATACTAGTGATTCCCCGTCGTTAGTATTACAAATACGTTCTGTGGAAAAAGCAAATATAGATAAATCACCCCACTGACTTTTTATTGAAGAGAGGAACAAATATTTATCAAAAGAAAAGCAACAACAACAAGCAAAAACAACGGAAATGGGGGGGGGGGGGGACAATAGGGCTGCAGCAATTAGCCACCAAAAAGGATTCTCATCCGTTGCCATGGGCACCTGAGTTCGTTTTCCTTGCTCCTGTATTGATAACCCACCATCAGTGATGATACATTCACTACCAGGCTGGCAGGCCCGCCTTTATTTCATGGCTTGGACTGCCAGTTCAGTTCTGTTCCTGTAAATGCCAATTTCATCTTTGCCATGCATCGTATTAAACTCCCCAGATCGTTATTATCAGGTGTAAATAGTGCGACTCTTCCTGGTCTCTGCAGCAGTGGGACTCACAGGAATGCCGGACAATCTGCTGGTTATTTCTGTTCAGTCAACGAATTATTAGGCTCATCATAATACTAATAATGCTGACGCTATTGCAGTGCTCTGTAGAAGTGTCCTTCTGCGCAGTCATTCATTCCCTGGTTAATTTCACATATAGCAAGCAGTGTAGAAGGTTGGAATGTCCCTCTGATAATATTAGTAGCAGGAGAGCGGCGCTGTGTTTACATGCAGGAGTAGTACTGTGTGTTTACATGCAGGAGAGCGGTTTCGTGTTTACATGCAGGAGAGGGGCTCGGTGTTTACATGCAGGAGTGTTGTCATGTAGGCTCAGTGTTAACATGCAGGAGAGCGGCTCAGTGTTTGCATGCAGGATACCTGCTTAGTGCTTACATGCAGGATACCTGCTTAGTGCTTACATGCAGGAGACCTCCTCAGTGCTTACATGCAGGAGACCTGCTCATTGTTTACACGCAGGGGACGGGCTCAGTTTTTACATGCAGGAGTGCTTACACGCAGGAGACAGGCTCAGTGTTTACATGCAGGAGACCTGCTCAGTGCTTACACGCAGGAGACAGGCTCAGTGTTTACATGCAGGAGACCTGCTCAGTGCTTACATGCAGGAGACGGGCTCAGTGTTAACATGCTGGGATCATGGGATGTAGTTTTTTGCCACTGCTGCGGTCATCAGCTGTTCCACCCAGAGAACAGAATTAGTCACCAATCTTTATGTACAACGTGTGGCGTTATTATCGCTACTTGTTACACTCTTGTATGGCCACATTGCTGTACTGGCTGCCGAATGCTGGGACTTGTGGTTCATTCCAGGCTGTAAAAAATATATATATATATATATACAGAGGAGGAAACGAATCTGAGAAAAGCTGTAGCCTGGGACTTGTAGTACTCCAGGAAATAATAGTCCCCTCATGTTGTGCTGGGACTGTTAGTTCAGCAGCAGATGATTCTTTAGGCGTTATTTGTGGACGGGGATTGATATTAACCTCTTCTTTGCCGGCAGATGTCCGTAATGAGTCTGTGGTGGCTGCAAAAGGACTAAACTGAGGAAGACAAAAATAGAAACCAAATCCAAAGATCCCTGCGGTTCTTCTGGGACTTGTAGTGCAGACAGATGATTGATTACAAGGGAACTTTGACAAATCGATATGTTTAACTTAACAATTATCAATCCTAATAATACTGTATTTCTACGGCCTTATATACTTACCTACAACCCAATGCAGACATAATAAAGTGCACCTGTCATAACAGACAAATGGAGGTTGCCATTACTGCCCCTCTCATCCCAGCTGCCTGTCAGTGATGCTGATGTTGTGCATAAGCTGGGCCAGGTGTACAGAGGACTATATCTGTGTCAGTCCCTTATGGAGCTATACATACCGTCACCATGTTACATTTTACTGGTCCTCCCTGTAGCCACTTACAGCCTGTTTCCACTACACTCAGATTGGATGCAGAAAAAAACTGACTCCAATGAATGCATATGGGAAAATCTGCATCAGAAAAATCACGTTTAGTGGAAACAGGCCCATAGGCATTCATTGGAGTCAGTTTTTCTGCATCCAATCTGTGTGTAGTGGAAACAGGCCCTTAGCTTTACATGCAAACAAACAAAAAAAATCACCTGTTACAATTAAATGTGATAAATGACTGCATTAGTCTGCACAATAAATGTTGAACCGGAAGAATAATTTGGAACAGGGTGCCGCCATGATGAATATTTGTACCCATGATCCGAGCTCAGAGCATCCTGGCCGCTGATTGGCTGATTCTGTGCTGTGTGCTGAGTGGTACTTGGCTCAGTGTCTTCTGCAATCACTCCTTAGCTTACTATAGTAGAATCCACTACTTTCCCTGGTCCCTTGGAGCTCACTATAAAGGGATTCTACTGTATATACCTTGTGCTGGATTTAGGAGAGAATTGCTGAAGCATATTTTACCTTCCAGGTTCACAGATCCAATCTACTCTGGTTAAATTAAGGTCATAGTGATGGTTTATTTGTTTTACGACAGCCCTAAAGTAAGGTTGTGCTCCAGGGAGTGGGAGCTAAACCGTTATTCCGCACAACAAAATATTTATAATTCAATCGGGTTTAGTTTGAAGAGGACAGGTAAAAAAAGACAGGTAGTAAGAAGAAATGGAGTACTTACCAGCATAGCCAATCAGCTTTCATGTGTTAAATGAAACAAGCATTCTGATTGGTTGTTCCAGTTTCCCAGGCACCTGTCTTGATTAAAAAAAAAAAGTCACCTTATTTTTTCTTCTTCGTGTATGCTATATTTATATAAAAGTGATATGGAAGTTCTTATCACTGATTCTCTGTAAAAAAAGAAAAAAGTGTTTCTGATCCTGATGTAATTTATTATAAGAACATCCATCAGTATTCGTGGTGATGTCCCAAACCACACAGCAACAATGTCAGTATATGCTAAATAACCTAATTGTATATGTACACATTCTCCCCCACTATTGTCTGTCTTATAATAAATATATATATATATATATATATATATATATATATATATATATATATATATATATATATATATATTATTTATTTATTGTATTTATAACATGCTTATTTTATGATTCCTAATTAATTCCAATGATACCCCTTTTTACTTATCCCGCAAAAAGAGTACAACATTGAAGACATTTTGGTAATATGTAACAATAAAAAACGAACAATTGATGAGCTCTTGATGAGAGGTTGGACGTTATTTCAGTTCTATTTTAGAATTGTTGTTGAATTCCGTCTCCCTCGCTGCGGTCAGTACCTTGGCAATGACTTCATGCATAGCAAATAGCAACTAGGTTGGCATGTCACTCGTCTATATAGCGCCTTAAAATAGATGGGGGGGGGGGGTGAAGAGCAGTAATAGTCACAGCAGTGGGCAGCATCACACAGTCAGTTAATCCACAGGACCTTCTCCCAAACACCGAGCATCTCTCGCATTGTGCTCTATGAATTGGGCATCGCTTTTCCCCCCACCTAGGTATGAAATCAGTGGAATTACACATCGCCCTACCTGTTCAGAGTGATTTATCATCAGTACTCCCTGAGCCAGGAGTGTATACATTAATGTGTCTTGTAGGGTGACACCTAGTCTTTACAGTGCCAGGTCCCCCCTTTAGTATTTCCCCAGCGGCCGGAGTGTGCACTTTATTGAATCATTAGGATATCCATAGCACAGCAATATTGTGTGATGATGATGTGACCACAGCCTGACCACAGCCTGCAGCAAGGAAGGAGGCAGCCATGATGACTGATAGTGCTGGAGGTGCACGTCAGGCTGGATCACATCCCAGGCTGTTTAATGGTGAAAGGCAGCATGTTGCTATTATTGTTAAATATATGGCTAATTATGCGTATGAAAATTAAACATCAGTGTTATGCTAATGAGGGCGCTTCAGCTGGGATCAGAGCACTTGAGACTAGCATTTAATCAGATGAGTGAGGGAGAGCAGTACAGCTGCACGTGTGAGCAGGATCATCCCAGCGCCGAATTAGGAGAGAAACAATTAGCAACACTTCCTAATTACCCAACAAAAGTCAGGAGGGATTCTCCCTGCTAACAGCACACGGGGTGCCCGGGAGCCCCAATAACACGGGGGGGGGGGGGGCACAGGTATACCAGCCCAAGTCCACTGTCATCAAACCAATCAGCAGGGCATTCCACGCCAAAAGCATCATAAACTCCAAGATCTACCTGACCATAATGTCCACAACAATGCATACACAACCCAAATGTAAAACTATACATTGACAATATATGTGAGTATATATATATATATATATATATATATATATTCTTCAATCTTGTTAATTTACACTGTATGTGTGTGTATTATATGTATAGATTAGAATCTCGTTATATCGAAACTCTGATATAGTAGCCCCTGGCTATAGTTAGCTCGGTCCCCAGGTACCAGGCTACCAGCAAGTCTGGTAGAGTACTCTACTTGGGCCAGGTCCCGTGAAGTTTACTATACAAGGATTCTACTGTATATGTATATATAATTGATTTATAAACCACCAACATTTAACTAAGAGCTGGCATCTTCTGCAGCACATGTACAGAATACAATTATGTTACTAAGTGTCCCTGAGATGAGCTCACATTCTGACGCTTATGTCCCTATCATTGTCCCTATCATTCACTAATGACTTCTTCTGGGGAAGGGGGGGGGGGCATTACATTATACCTGTATAATTATTGCAATATCTATCTATCTATCTATCTATCTTAACCTTTGCATGACAATACCTGTACCGGAAGACACACTGCTGGCGGCAGTTAGCGGCAGTGACTCGTGTGGCATATTTACGTATCAGTGTCTGAGCGAGTGCTACTTCTGTTTGAATTACGCTGATTGGTTATTAGAATTATTCGCCTATATAATTATCCCATATTTGGATATTTGTAATTTATCAATTGCGCAGGGTGAACCCCTCATCTGATGTAATGCAGCCCAACCTCGTGGGTTTAATTGTTACGTGATCTATATCGGCTCCAGTGGCCACGTTATTTATGGAAGGGGCCCCCAGTCCTCTCATCAGTAATGGAGTGTGGATGTGGGTCTAGTGCACGTGGGTGGAAGCATCATTAGGCACTGACACCTGATATTATAGCCAGGTAATATGTTTATTATGGTTACCCCCCCCCCCCCCTCTCCCCCTTCTAATTAACACATGGGGGGGCAGCAGCCTGGTCAGCAGTCCCCAGGCCTAGATACTCTGCAAGGCATGACTGTCCTGTTTACAGGATGTGACAGATTTTCTCCCTGTGATGCAGCCGATGATTATTGCTGCCTGAAATCACAAATTGAGTGGAAAAATGCCTCGTGCGGGAGCTTCATTGGCTGCATTGAACGTCGAACCCGGGCAATTGTAAAATATGGGGAGAAGGCAAGAAAAATAAATAAACGATCGGGCTGATTAAAACCAATCCATCGCCTGGTGTAGCTGAACTGTGCGCTGATCTCGCCGTGTTTGTACACCAGGCGCTCCCCCAGACTTTATTAGTAAGTGAGTGTTGTTCTATTGCACATCACAGGCCACTGGGAAGAGTCTGCGGCGCTTTCCTTTCCATGCTCACACTCCCCTCTAGTCCTCCAGCTTGCCCCGCGACGTGCGTCTTAGCCAATCACAGCGCGCCGATTCAGCCCGTCCACCAATCCGCCGCGCCGCCTCTTGAATATGCAAAGCGGGCCGAGTCAAAGCTCTTGGGCGAGTTTGTGCAGCAGCTCTGCTCAGCCTGCCGCTTAGGACTTCTAATTTTTTTCCTCTTTTTTTTCTCCCCCAAAAGAGACAAACTCCATTTTTCTTATCAATGGAAAGTGAAAAAAGCTCACCCGCTTAATTTGGGATCCCTTCCTGTGGCGGGTGGACCCCCTCTAGGGAATAATAAAAAAACGGGGGATCCTTGAAGAAGCAGGGGGGAAGATAGGTTATCCCCCCAAAAGAGAGGGAGAGAGGGGCAGGAAACTATCAGGAAGACAGAAGCAATGACCATGACTACCATGCCAGAAAGCCTTAACAGCCCGGTGTCAGGGAAGGCGGTGTTCATGGAGTTTGGGCCGCCGAACCAGCAGATGCCACCGTCCCCCATGTCCCACGGACACTACTCCATGCACTGCCTGCACTCCCAGCACGACAGCTCGTACAGTGGCGCCTCGTCCTTCTCCAGACCCCTGGCTTACCCCTATGTGAACTCGGTGAGCAGCCATCCCTCCAACCCCTACATCAGCACCGTGCAGCCATACCCCAACAGCTCCAGCCTCAGCCAGAGCCGCCTAGAGGAGCCAGGTACAGTACCCAGTCTGTCTGTCTGTCTGTCTGATGGGTGATAGCTCATGGAGACGTCCGGCTGGAGCGCGTCGCGTCCTCGGAGGTGCCACAGGCAGCTCTGTGCGCCCACTGCAGCATCAGCCCAGATGTGCGCGCATTAGCCTGCCTAATTATTTATTGCGTGGCGCTATAAACAATGTATGCAATTAAGGGTAATTAAACCTAAACTGCAGCATGCTGGAATAGGAAAGAGGGGGGAAAAGCTTGCACTGGCTGCTGGAGCTTTTTGTGTTTTCTCACACTTGATCTGTTGAGTTTATTACTTTTTGTGTGTGTGGTTGTCACTGTGCATCTACCTGCTCTGCTGATGCTGATGATTATGTTGTTTGGGGGGTTGTGCACCGTGCAGGAGCGGACACAGAGAAGAGTACGGTGGTGGAAGGAGGAGAGGTCCGGTTTAACGGCAAAGGAAAGAAGATTCGGAAACCCAGGACGATATACTCCAGCCTGCAGCTGCAAGCGCTAAACAGGCGGTTCCAACAGACGCAGTACCTGGCATTGCCCGAAAGAGCAGAACTGGCAGCCTCCCTGGGACTCACACAGACACAGGTACAGTACAGTGCCCTATGCCACCTAGCCTAAATACCCCTGACCCGCCTGCCCGTCTACACATAACTCTGACACCTAAATGGCACACAGCACTCATACCCCTCTGACATTCCTGAGCAATGATCCACCACCTATCCATGTCAGACTTGGCACCCAGATGCCATGCAGCCCTCGCATGCTTCACTGGCGCTACTAACATTACAACCACCTCTATGCCACCTGAAGGCTGGTAGCAAATGTGGAGAGCCCCTTCTGCCATTGTAGAGACTGGGCATCCCCCTGGTACCAGCATCCTTACAAGAACACTGGAGCCCAGACAGCAAGCCCACTGTACCAGCTGGGCACCGCTGGTACCATAGCCTTGCCAGTACCATGTTTATTACCAATGCCAGTGCGTAGACTGGTCACACTTGTCACTGCCCTGGCTGAGAGATCTCACAGCCTATACACAGAGCGAGCCAGATGTGGGCATCAAGGCTCTGAACTCCAACCCCAAACAGCCTGGCAGATTCCAGAAGCTGTGGCCCACCAAGGCAAAAAGAACTGTGCCCTGCAGGCAACTGACATGGATAGAACGAAAACACACACATATATATAGATGATCTATGAAATGTATACACAATTACAATATATATATATATATATATATATATATATATATATATATATACATATATATATATATATATATATATATATATATATACATATATATATATATATATATATATATATATAATGTACATATCTATCTTTATCTCTCTGGCATTTTTATCTTGCTACATTTCCACCATATACTGACAACTGTAACTATCACATTTTTAGCTGATTTGCATTGTTTGTCGTTGTTTGCTTATTTATATGAATATAAGCGACCGACTGATTATTTTTGCCTAATAGCCATATATGATGAATTTATGGATGTATCTGTTACATGTGGCGCGCGTTCCTTGCTGGTTTCTAAACGGTTAAGGCGAAGTAAGGTGGAGTTGTAAAAGTGCAAGTGATGGTATTTTATAACAATCAATTATATGAACAATCTATCTTGACAGGATCCACTGAAGGGATTTTGTTAATTGTACGTTACACGTGCTTGCCAAATTAAATAAAAAATAAGCTGCACCGTAGATGCTGTACAGTGGTGGAGGATGCCGGCTTTTTAACGTTTCACAAGAATTATTTCCAGTCCCCCCCCCCCCCCCCTCCCACCTTTCATACTTTTTATATTCTTAAGTACCTGTTTTTAAAATGACCAGAATTTATAATGAATTCTTAGCCTCCTATGTTCCTCCCGACTTAAAACGCTCAGCAGAACCAACACAACTTATTTGCTTTTTTTTTTTTTTTTTTTTTTTTTAGCTTCATGTACTATTCATTTTCGTGCTGATGTTGTGTACTAAAGAACACGTGGATATTAATACTTTATTGATTGACCTAATCGCTCGCGAATTACCCTATTAGTATGTGAGTTCCTAGATAGATAGATAGATAGATAGTGTGTCTGTGCGGATATACAGTGCTCAGTGTTTTTAGAAAATGAAAGAATAAAATAATTCGAATCTTTCTGAACGCTCATTAAACGCCTTCTTTCCGCTTTTTTTCACCCCAGGTCAAGATCTGGTTCCAGAACAAAAGGTCTAAATTCAAGAAACTGATGAAGCAGGGGGGCTCCGCTTTGGAAAGCAGCGCCTTGGCTAATGGTCGGTCACTGTCGGCCGGTTCCCCTCCTGTCCCCCCAGTATGGAACACCCCCACCTCTTCTGGGAAGACCGGCTCTGGTACCCCGACAGCTTACATCCCCAGCTACACCTCGTGGTACCCTTCAGCCCACCAGGATTCTATGCAGCAGTCTCAGCTCATGTGATGGCCACAGCCACGGCCTGGCCAAGGTGGACCTTCTGTACCTAGAACTGCATAGAGAGCAGACAGAACCCACTTAGAGGGAGTTCTGTGCCTTTACAGCCGTGGTGACTCCATCATGTGACAAAATGGTGGCTTTTGGAGTAACGTGCGCACATAAGTTAGGCGGGCTGGTACCCCATCACTTGACAGAACAGTCTCTACCCATTCTGTGCCCGGGCACTGGGCAGCCTGGGGGCACGCAGTGGACAAAGCATCGCACCCCACTCTGAGGACAATTGGAAACAAAGATGTTTGAAGTTGGGTGACAATGGCGACAACCCTCTCCCGTTTGTCTTTGTCTTGGTAATCTGTGCTTCTCATCCTCCTCCTCCTCAGTCAACACCTTCCCATATAGGAGGCCATTGTGCTCCCCCCAAAACATGAAGAAGAACTCTCATTTCTTGCTGGATCAGAGAATTCCTTATGTATTGGAGAAGATTAACATTCATTGATTCTATTCATCTCCACGTGCAACGTGGCATTCAATAAACCCAGTTTTGCAAAACGCACTGTTTTGATAATGTTTAAAAAAAATGGATCGAGTTGTGGTTCATCAGTAGATAAACAATTGTTAAACTTTTTGTACTGTGAAGAGAGTATGGCTCTGCAACACTCTCTGCATTTTATATATGATAATATAACAATTCAGTCTGTAGAAATGGCCTGTTAAATGCTTATTAGGCTTGTGGATCCAGCACCCTAATGATGTGATACAGAAAAAAATATCATAGAAACCAAGATAATTGGCCGTTGTAGAATTTATTTAATAATTTGGCGTTATCACCATTGTCAGAAATATCCCCCCCCCCTCCCCCTTACATATATCACCCCCTCCAGTGCTAGCTCCTATATTGCCCAGTCATTACTGAGGATCATGGTGCTAACACCAGGGGATCATATATTTAAACACCCCCCCCCCCCCCCCCCAAACACCTTGTACATAATGTTATTAATGTTCTGTAAAAACAAAAAAAAATGTTGCACAGGAAGTTTTTATTTTGCCCTCTCGTTTTTGTTCTGCGTGCCTGTAACTTCCCACCCTGATACTTTTGTGAAATGGAATCTTGACATCTTTGTGAATTTTTTGGAAATATCTGTGATTACTGAGATCCGTTGTGTTTAGTGTTCTTCTATGTCAAAAGTTTAGTTTTATATTGAAAATGTTAACTTATTGCTTTGTATCTTAAAGGGAAACAAACACACACAAAAAAATTCAAAACACTTTGTAAATAAGTTATACAAATTTCTTTAAGGCAGTAAAAATGGTTTTGAAAAAGAGGCGTTGTGTTATGAAGTCATTACCAGGCTGTGAGGCCTTCTGTGCTGTCTGTACTGTGTGTCCAGGGGGCCAAATCACCCTGTTGTATGTCCTCAACTTATGTGTATTCTATAGATAGATAGACAGATAGAGGGACACACTGTATACGGGTTCTGATTTCTTTTGTTTTCATTTTTTTTGTACCATACAAAAAAACTTACAAAAATATACTACAAACCTATCTATCTTACACTGATCTGAGCGTATATTTAAATATCTACGATACATGGATAAGTAGAATATATATATATATATATATATATATATATATATATATATATATATATATATATATATATATATATATATATATACAGTGACTATTTAGGGGTGGGGTGCAGGTTGTAAGTGAAACAAATTACCAGTAGGTTTATTATCTAGGCATCACGTGATCCTTTATTCAATTGAACAGCCGCAGTGTATAGATGTATTCAGTTGATCAAGATTAATAAACACATTACGTGTGTGTCTGGCAGGGCAGTGGCGCAGTACACCAGCTCCATAGACTGGCAGTGTGGTGCCAGTACCAGGGCAGTGCAGCAGTGACTATACACACACTACATGGGCATCATCACACAGAGGCGAGCAGAGCACTGTGCGATACAATCAGGAGAAACACTGAAGCAGAAAATTGGATAACAGTACATTGTTACTATTTCAAGGTATTATTTACATTGAACCGCTGACGGCCAGTGGCACAATCCGCTCCATCTGACACCCTACAGCATCCAATGAGATCGCATTGTTACAAAAACACCACCCTAAGCACTGAAGAGCAGGTGCGTGTGGAGGGGAAACCGAATACGTATATATTTATATCTCTATTATATAGATATATACATATGTATATGTGTAAATATATACGTATATATGTATGTATATATATATATATATATATATATATATATATATATGTGTGTGTGTATATGTATATATATATATATGTATATGTATATATATATATATATATATATATATATATATATATATATATATATATATATATATATATATATATATATATATATATATATATATTGAAATGTTGGTGGAAATATTTCTACAGACAGTCCACCTGTACTTTATCTGATGCCTGTTGGAATTGTATCGACCCCTGGAGGATGTTTTATCTTCCAAGAGATAACTGGTTAATGAATCAGAGATATATTACCCTAGTATCTAGCCCGGGGCCCCCTGTATCACCACAGATCACTACAAATCTCAGCAGCATCCGGCTGAGTAGGAGTTGCTGTGGCTGCCAGTTGCAGTGCAGGAAGGTGCCCGTTGCTAGGGATAGGCAGCTCCAGCCTCCTGCCTTGCCCTTTCATGTCCTCGCAGCACCTCAACCTGTAACCAAGTCAATGCGAGGAGAGGATTTATCCAGCTAACCTTTCTAATATGCAACTCTGACTCCTCTCTTAAAAGGCCGGCGAGATTTTCTTTGAACTTCTATGGATTTCCCTTTTTCAGAAACTCCAGATTATAATAGTTCTGTCGATACACCCCGCAGACTGCGAAGATAGCGGATCACCGCCTGCAGGGCCCACAACCTCCGCATTGGGAGAGTGATAAAACCCATATACTCTGCATTTACACCATCTCCAGATATAGCTGGGGTTGTGTGACCAGATAAACAC